>NC_139019.1:31318330-31809035 GCF_964374135.1 Grampus griseus | reverse complement strand
TGTCATGTTCCCTACAAAAAAAATGTGATCTCTCAGGTCCTGAGAAAATGCAGGCACTCTACTAATGCATTTTCAAACAGAAAGTAACCAATGTCCCAGATAGAAAAACATACTGCCATCCTCTTCAGACAGATGGGCACACTAGATTGAGATTAACTTGCTCAAAGTCCCCTGTTAGGAAGACTGGGAGTAGAGAGAATTGACTAAGAGACAATGTGATGTGTGAGAAATTTACTCACACGAGAGTGTAGCTCCTGTTGACTTACCTCTTCTCAAGAGCTGTCACACACTGTTCTCACACAGCAGAACCTCAGGCCATGCCTTCCAAGAGTTCTTTTTAATCTTACATTTAGTCTTATGTTTTTCCAAGTGTTCCTTATGTCTTTCTCTTTGCTAAGACACTTGTAATTCGGGCTTTCCTATCAGCTGACTTACATTTCATACTCAGACTGGATATATTTTATGTGGCTGTCTTCATCATAAATCAACAGTTTTAAATAACCCACGTAGTTACCTGTCTCAGTGATTTCAGATCTAAGAATAGAATTTGCTGTTATATTTAGCACTTTCACTAACTCTCTTTTCGTAAGGAAAAAAAAAGAAAAAGAAGAAAGGAAGGAAGGGAGGAAGGAAGAAAGGAAACAGCCTAAATATAATTTAGTTCTTTAGCATATAATATTAAAAGAAAGCAATTTACAAGTCACGTCAATCACATTTATCCCCAAAGGACATACTGTCACTAGCAGCATAATTTTAAATATCAGTGAGAGGGCTTCCCTGGTGGCGCAGTGGTTGAGAGTCCGCCTGCCAATGCAGGGGACGTGGGTTCGTGCCCCAGTCCGGGAAGATCCCACATGCCGCGGAGCGGCTGGGCCCGTGAGCCATGGCCGTTGAGAGTGCGTGTCCGGAGCCTGTGCTCCGCAACGGGAGAGGCCATAACAGTGAGAGGCCCACATACCGCAAAAAAAAAAAAAAAAATATATATATATATATATATATATATATATATATATCAGTGAGAGACTACATTTGCAAAGTGTGGGATAAAAATCTGCATTTAAACAAGATCCCCAGGTGATGCAGATACACACTGAAGTTTGAGAAGCACTACTATATTCAATATTTATTACATATTTTTGTCTCCTAGGACACTATGGATATATGAAGGAGAAGACTTACCAGTTCTTGCTCTGACAAGGCACACTGCAGTGCCCACAGCAGGATAGGAAGGGAAATGTGAAAATGATCCCAGCTAGCACGTACTGGGTGCTAACCCTCTGCTAGGTGCTTTGCTAAGTGATTTACATGCATTCATTAATAGAATCCTTATAACAGCCCCCTGAAAGGAGATTCAATTATTATCCCTATACAAAGATAGGGAAATTAAGGCTAAGAAAGGCTAAAAGTAACTTGTCCAGGTTGACACAGTCAATTCAGAGCTTGAGCCATGTGAGTCACTCGCCAGTCACATCACGCTGCTTCCTGCATGTGTGAAGGGCATACGACAATCGACATTAAGGCATAAAAAATTACTGATAATTAGAAAGCCAAGAAAATCTTAAGAAAAATTCCAATAGGATTTTATTAAACTTGACAAGTTATTTGTAAAGTTTATACAAAATGAAAATGTATGAGAATCACTTTCAGAAAACATTGAGGGAAAAAACCACAAATATATACTCCTAGGTATAAAAATATACCATCAAGCTATAGCATTTAACACAGGTGATACTGGCAGAAGAAGAGACAAAAATAGATCAGAGAAATAGGGTAGAATCCTGAAACAGGGCCTTATATAAACAGGAATTTATTTTACTGTAAAAATAGAATTTCAAATGAGTTAGAAAAAAGTTGCATGATTATATAAACAGTATTGGAGCAATGCTTAAAACTCAGGAAAAAAGTTAAGTTACATTTTACCTTCCACCTTATACAAAAATCTGAAATTTTACAGAGCTAAATGTAAAACCAAAATAATAAAAGTATTAGAAAAAAACTTAAAAATAATTTTTAGGTGAAAAAGACCTTTCTAAGCTAGACAAAGCACAGAAAGCATGAGATTGCAGAGTTGATTACACAAACATTTAAAACTTCTGTGCAGCAAAAGATAGTTAAAAATAAAAGCATTGGGCTTTCCTGGTGGCACAGTGGTTGAGAATCCACCTGCCAATGCAGGGGACATGGGTTCGATCACTGGTCTGGGGGGATCCCACATGCCACGGAGCAACTAAGCCCGTGTGCCACAACTACTGAGCCTGCACTCTACAGCCCGTGAGCCACAACTACTGAGCCCACGTGCCACAACTACTGAGCCCATGCGCCACAACTACTGAAGCCTGCACGCCTAGAGCCCGTGCTCTGCAACAAGAGAAGCCACTGCAGTGAGAAGCCCACACACCACAACGAAGACCCAACGTAGCCAAAAATAAAATATAAATAAATAAATTTATTTTAAAAATAAATAAATAAAAGCATTATAAACGGATAAGCAGAATGTGGTATACATAAACAATGGCCTTAAAAAGGAAGGAAATTCTGATACATGCTACAGCATGGATGAGCCTTGAGGACATTTTGCTAAGTGAAATAAGCCAGTTACAAAAAGGCAAAGACTGTATGATTCCCCCATTTATATGAGGTACCTGGAGTATTTGAATGCATAGAGACAGAAAGTCGAATGATGGCTGTCAGGGGTTGGGAAGAGGGGGAATGTGGAATTATTGTCTAATGGGTACAGTTTCAGTTTTGCAAGATGAAGAGTTCTGGAGATGGACGGTGGGGATGGTTGCACAACAATATGAATGTACTTAATGACACAGACCCGTATACTTAAAATGATTAAAATGGTAAATTTTATATTATGTATTTTACCATAATACAAAAAATTTGGAAATGAGCATTACACTAGAAGAAATATTTGCATCATCTACAACAGACAAAAGATTAAGAAACTGAGTACCTGTAGAGCTTCGGCAGTAAATAGAAATAAGAGAAAGCAACTCAGTAGAAAAGTGAGCAAAGGATACGCACAGGTAATTGACAGGAGACACACATGATCCACAAATACTGTGTTTAGAAATATTAAATTGCAGCAATAATCAGCAAAATGCAAATTAAAATGCCTTATTGGATTTCACTCATTTACCAGATTTGAAAATTTAAATTAAAAAAAAAGAGATAACACCTGGTTTTAGGAAGGATGAGGGAAATGGGCTGAGTTTAAATTAGTACCTGGGGTGGGTCAGTGGTGCAATTTGAAGGGTTTTATCTATCAAGTTGAAAAATGGATAAACACTTTGACCCACAAATCTCTCTCCTAGGATATTATACTCAGGCTTAAGCACAAAGATGAATGCACAATCTTCCCTGAAGCACTGTTGCTAATGCTGAATAATTTTAAACAACTCAAATGTCCATCAATAAGGGAAAGGATGAATAAATGTCTCTAATTAAAATAACAAGAAATAAGAATAAGCACTATTACTTTAGAATAACATGTAGCCATTGCAAAAGAGGTACACACAGAGATGTTAGATCTCTAACACTTGGGGGTGAAAAAATAAGCTGCACAATGATAGTAAGATCTCATTTACATATATTAAAACATAGTGTAGGCCTTCCCTGGTGGCACAGTGGTTGAGAATCTGCCTGCCAATGCAGGGGACACGGGTTCAAGCCCTGGTCCGGGAAGATCCCACATGCCACGGACTAGCTAAGCCTGTGCACCACAACTACTGAGCCTGAGCTCTAGAGCCCGGGAGCCACAACTACTGAGCCCTCCCACCACAACTACTGAAGCCTGCGCGCCTAGAGCCTGTGCTCTGCAACAAGAGAAGCCACCGCAATGAGAAGCCCGTGCACCACAACAAAAAGTAGCCCCCGCTCGCCACAACTAGAGAAAGCCCGTGTGCAGAAACGAAGACCCAACAAAGCCAAAAATAAAGTAAAATAAAATAAATAAATAAATAGATAATTGTACAATTTTAAAAAAAGAAAAATATCTTAAAAAAAACATAGTGTTTATATACATATTATGCAATTGTATAGAAAAGAAGAAATCTTGGAATAGTAGGTACCAACCTGAACTTACCCTCTTCTGTGTGGGAGTAGGAGTGCATTTCATTTCATACAGTTCATATATATATTCACTTATTATTTGCATTATTTTTAAAACACAAAAATAAAATAGACAACCTTGTAAAAGCAAGGACACAGCTGCTGGAGAAGAAACTTGTGCTTTACAGAGCAAGGAAGCCTGCTTGGAGGGAGGGGTATTTCTCACAAAATCTTATTTGTCTTATATTTCCCCCTTTCATATATTTTTTTCAATCAAGGAGGACTTCCTCCCCCAGGGAAAAGAGAGCCAGGGCTCACTGTTCCTGTAAGTGAGCAAGATGACACTCAGTTTTCCTTCTACCCAAGCCAAAAATCCTCCCACAAGGAAAACACACACCTTCCTCTTGTCAAATCACAGCACCACCGATTCCTCTTTCAACACCCTGATAGTTTTCCTGATTTGGTTCCTTTTTCAGGACAAAGGGTTACAAGAAACAACAGAGACTCTGAAACACCTCTCTGCACCCCTGTAGATGTTTCTGCTCTTTCAGGTTAAAGAACGGGGTAGAAGGAAAAGACCCAGTGTGTAAGTGTTCTCCCCAGTGTGGCTCCAGTCCCCGTTGGACACCTAAGACCAGCCCTTTCCTCTCAAGGTGGCCTTTGATACAGAAGGTTTAGAGGTTTAGACACATTTGCTGAGACAACAGGAGACAGAACAGGTACCACAAGGAGGCAAGTTACAGCTGAGAATTAGCTCTGTCCAACAATCACGTTAGCTGGTGAGCTCCCTGCCACTGGAGGCATTCTAACAATACTGAATGCTATCTGGGAGACGCCAAACTTAGCATGCCCTGACGATTCTGAGTAGGCAGGTGAAGGTGGAGGCCAGCGCTTTGAAAAGCTTCAAGAATGATTCTAAGACACAGCTAAGTTTGGGAACCCCTGGCCACTATGACCCTTTGGGGCCCTTCAGCTTCAAGGGTCTCTGAGTGCATTTTAAAACAGCCAAGGAGAGAGACGAAGCAGGACAATAATGAAGCACCACGGGTGGGGTGGGGTGGGAAACACTCTAAAAAGGGTCCTAGAGTTTGAGGCACAACACAGTGGTTATAAGCAGATTCCAAAGCCAAATCCTGACTCTGTCACGCGCTAGCTGTGTGACCACAGACAAGTTACTTAACTTCTCTGGGTCTCAGTTTTCTCACTGATAAAATCAGAATGAGAAAACTGCTACCTACATCACTGGTGACGCTTACATCGTCTAGCATATGTACAGTACTTAGAATAGTGCCTGGTCCCATAGTAAGTGTGAACCATTATTATTTTGCAGAGGAGGAGACAGAGGCTGAGGCCATAAAGTTAACCTGACCCAAGTCCCAAAGTCAGTTTAGACTTGAGAATAAGACCCAGAGCTTCCCTCCTTCTAGCTCAAATGAAATACACTACATTCAGTTCTATCATATCCTCTGCCTACATCGGCCTCTCGAGCTGGAGAATAAGCTTGTTCAGTCTTCAGGCTTGTCAGTTACCAGGCGTCCCTGCTCAGTGGCATGGCGCACTGTGCTTCCCACCATAGGACAGGCAGGCAGGACGGATGGATGCGTGAGCGGGCCAAGGACTGTCAAGAAAGGGCTCTCGGTGTCAGGGGCAAAGCCCCGCGCTTCGCGACGTCATTGCCACCGCGGCCAGCTCTACGGTCTTGGACAAGTTATTGAACCCCTCCGTGCTTTTTGCCTAGGAAAGGTTTGTCTATAAAAGGATGACGGGTGGGTTAGTTACAAATGCAAGGCTCCCACCGCCCGGCCAGACACCTCGGCGCTCCTTGCATTCGCTTGGCGTCTACCCCAGACACCTCCCCGGGATTTCCCGCTCCACCTGCGCGTGAGCGCCTCCCGCTTCCAGGTGTAAACAGAGACCGGGTGGAGGGAGATCGCGGACTGCGAGAGGAATGACTGTCAGGTGGGGGTTAAGGGAGCGTGAGGGGAGGCTGGAGACAGCAGTTCACTCTGGAGTGTTGGGAGAGAGGCAAAAGTGGGTCAAATGGGAATTTTAACTCCCAACTACCTGCGAAAGAGGCGGTGGGATGGCGAACGTAAAAGCAGGGTAGGAACCGTCGTGGTGTCCCCAGCAGCGTGCGCTCTGGGAAAAATTAGTATTCCAGTGTTACGCACCAGGCTGGCGCGCCACGGGTGAGGACCCCTCAAAGCACCGTCTCGGAGCAGAGCGAATCGCGAACCAAAGCAAACGCGGGGCCTCGGCGCCAAGCAGGGGAGAAGATGGCTGAGCTCCGGGCCGCGTCCAGCCGGGAAGGGCCGGCAATGGGGTCGGATTCTACCGGACGCCACCCAGGTCCGTCCGTCGGAAGAGCCACGGAGGGAGGCGGGGCGCGCGGAGGGGAGCGGGACGGGCGGTCGGGTGGGTACTCACCCCGCGGGCGGTAAGGCTCCGTGAGCCGGGCTGAGTCGTCGGCTTGGCTGCCGCCGCGGTGCGAGGCGGGGGCGAGCGCGGGTGTGGACGTGCAGGGCCGGCCCCGCGCCCGGGCAATGAATCAGCTGCGGGGCGCGCGCCCAGGGGCGGGAGTTACGGGAAAGCCGCGGGGGAGGGCAGAGGGGCGAGGACTTTTGCAATTTCCCGTCTCGCTGCGCACTCTTGGCACTCCTGGGACCCACAGGAATTCGCCTCCTTTGGGTCCCCGGGGGGAGCGGACGGGACCCTGCAGAGGTGCGGGCCCCCGGACGTGGGGACCGGGGGGAAAGGAAGTGGGAGAGGCCTGGAAAGGAAAAGTGGAAACCGAAAACTCGTCAGGCCGGGCATCGCGCCCCCGTGCCGCGCTGCGGACCCCGCCGGCCGGCCACCCCGCGGACCCCGCCGGCCGGCCACCCCGCGGGCGCAGAGCGAAGCCGGTGGGATCCCGCGGGGCCACTTGTTATCCCAACCTAGAGGCAGAACCCCTGGGCTCCCGGGCAGAAAGTCTTTGGGTAAAAGACAAGCGCCCCAGACAAACTTCCTACTGTGTTTCCGTTTGGCGTTCAGAGCAATACAAATAAAAAGTAGTTCTAGGATCCTGCTTTGCGTTCCTCTCTAGAAACACTCTGTCACAGTCTCGCCTGCACAACTGTCCTGAAACCTTAGTTTCACAAAGAGCTGTGTGTGCTGCAGCATGGCTTACTTTTCCTCTTAATAATGCCGTCCAGACTTTGAAATACGTATTTCAAATACAGGGCCTTTGACATGCATATTTGCCCTCTCCTCGTAGTTATATGATGGACTCTGTAAAGGCTTATCGACTTTGGAGCTGGTATGGAAACCAACTGAATACGGTTCCTATGGTGGTAGCCTTGGACCCAGAGAGGAGAGTGGGGGGCTCAGGTGTCGGGAAGTGATGCCCCGCAGCTCCGGAGGCTTGTTCATGGGGCCTAGTTTTTGGTCAGCTAAGCCTGGTGGGATTCAGGTACCGCAAAGTACCACAGATGGCAGGGACAGGGGGAGCCACGAGTAATCAAGAAGGGTCGCCCATGAATCATATCTTAGAATCACTTATGGAATTGACTGGATGGCTCAAAATAATGTCAGAATCAGCCCAAATGTTACTTTTATGTTTGTCCTTTTTGCTCCTTTATGTCATTTTTTGGTCTCCCAATGCCATCCCAGGGAAAGAATTCTTTTTAGGCCTAAATACACATCATATCTAATGGTGCCACAAAGACAGCATTACTATGCTCCATATAGTAAATGTTTGATGATAATGCAGTTAAAGGTACTTTTGTCTAAATAAATGAATGGTCCTTTGCCACACCTCTCATTACTCCAAGAGTTTGGTTTTTTTTTAAACATCTTTATTGGAGTGTAATTGCTTTACAGTGGTGTGTTAGTTTCTGCTGTATAACAAAGTGAATCAGCTATACATATACATATATCCCCATATCCCCTCCCTCTTTCGTCTCCCTCCCTCCCACCCTCCCTATCCTACCCCTCTAGGTGGTCACAAAGCAGGGAGCTGATCCCCCTGTGCTATGTGGCTGCTTCCCACTAGCTATTTTACATTTGGTTACCTGGTCTGACAGAGGTTCTGTAGCCACACAGATGGCTAAACTAATGGAGTCCAAGAGTTTTTTTTTAATGGAGTCCAAGAGTTTTTTTAGAGCCATTAGTTTAGCCATCTGCATGGCTACCCAAGGGTTAGGAAGGGTTAGGAAGGCTTTCTGATTCTCTGTTTCACTGAGTGAAAAAAAATGTTAATTTCTTCTTTACAGAAACAGTTCAGAGGGGTGTTTCTTATAGCAGATGAGATGCCAAATAAAAAATATTGAGTGTGATGAATTTCTGCAAAGTGAGTCTTCACTTACTTTGGGCTCCTGTAACAATTGAAAGAAACTGAGTTACAAAAAATCGGTGCTGTTGGTTCATGACCTCAGGGAATTCCCCTAGTGAAATTCTAAACTTTCCACCTTACACAAAGGTCAAGGAGAGGTAGACCCATTCAGATTGGTAGATGGCAGTGTTAATAGGCAGGGAATTTACATAGAAGGCTTGTCTCAGGCGGAAGCAAGATAAATACATCTCCTCTCCTGCCTGCCAGATTCTTAAAAGTTTACATAGAAGCCTTAATGGGGTTCAGTCCAGTGTACAGACCACATGATCTCAACAACACATTGCTCTCTCAAGGCTACATCCTTGAAAATGGCTCCTGGTACAGGAACAGTGGACAGAACATACATTCCAAGGACAGGGGAGGGGATAAAGAGGCTCTAATTGCCTGGGGCTGGAGGGTCAACTGGAGGTCACGTCCTCTCAATGACATCCTCAAACAGGTGTCCACATAAAATTCATTTATTTTGTGCACCACTCTAATTTCTTGAATATATTCCTTTTTCTAGAGACTAGTTACTATAGCACCTGTAAATCTGCCATCATACCCTTAGGATGGTGTACTAGGTTGAATAGTGTCCTCTAAAAATTCGTGTCCACCCAGAACTTCAGAATATGACCCTATTTGGAAATACTGTTTTTGCAGATTTAATCAAGGTAAGATGAGGTCAGACTGGATTAATCCAATGACTGCTATCCTTATAGGAAGAGGGAAATTTGGACACAGATACCCAGGAGGAATGCCATGTGACTACTGAGACAGAGATTGGAGTTATTCTGCATCAAGCCAAGGAATGCCAAGGATGGCTGGCCACCAGCAGAGGCCAGAAGAAAGGTACAGAGAAGCATGGTTTTAAACACAGTTTCATATGTTGTCAGAACAAAGAACATTCAACAAGTCAGGGATAAATTCCTTCAAGGTTTCAAAAAGCCCGTATCAGCACGTACGCAGGGAGTTAGTATGGCCTTGGCATCTGGGGAGGGAGTCTTGTCATTGAAGGAGTACCAGCATTAGCATCCCAGGAAGGAAGGCATTTAATCTTTATTTTTAACATGGACATTCTTTACTTCTGGTCAGTGCTCCCTTTTCTTTCATAATTAAAGCAGACATACGATGTATGTTTGATACGCCACAAACAGGCTGTTTTAGTTACCATAAAATTCAAGTTAACTCATGCATAAGCCAGAGTGACTTCCTCATACCTCAGTATGTGAAAGTTTCCTTTATCATTTCCCTGTCCCCTTCTTGTTCTCCATGTGGCCCCTAGATGTTGGTGTGTCCCAGGGCTCCATCCACGGCCTTCTCCTCTGACTCCGCACAGTCTCCCAAATGATCACGTCCATGGTCCTGATTTCCATTATCGCTTGTGCTCTGATGACCCTTGAGTCTTCCTCTCCACTGCAGTTATTTCATCTGAACTCTAGACCAACTTATTTGTACTTCAAAGTCAATATGTCCAGGTTCAAACGCTTCATGTTTCCTCCTTTGATTCTCTTGTATTAAGTGAATGGCCAAAACTTTAATTCAGGTACCAAATCAAAAAACCTGGGAATGACCCTTCATCCATCCTCTCTCATCTGCCATCTTCCACCAGAAAGTCTCATATATGTAACTATGACAGGGGAGGCATGAATGGAATGTAGCCCTACCCTATGAAATTTCTCAGGGGAAATATAGTTCTATAAATGTTAGTAACATTATATAGATATAACTATGGATATAGATATAGGTATATAAAATCAGCTATGTAAATTGTGAAATATAATAATTATTCTATTTGTTCAACTGCTACAAATATCTGTAATTACATGTTTGGCAGTATTTGGTAACCAAACTGATAGAACTTGAGGGAATTGGGCGTTTTCTGAAGAAAGTGGCTTCATGAAGTAAGTACTAGAAGATGATTTACGATTACCCTCATGGATAAGAATTCTCTATTTTGGGGGGCATGTCATCACATTTGACATAGTAAAGATTCACTTTTAGGTCTTAAAGCATGCTGCTGTGGTTATGATCGTATTGGTGATACTGGCATTATTTCTAAGAAAACTTAATGGAAATTAAAATGTTATTTTGTAGATGTATTCTTGTATTGTGAAAAACTAAACAGGCCTTTTGAAAAGTTTCTAATCTAAAGTATATCATAAAGCTTGGTTAGTTAAGAGATAGCTATTATTTCCAAATATATATATATATATATATAAAATCCAAAAGCAAGTAAAACAAGGGAGCCGGCAATGACAAAGCAAGATGTTGAGTGTTAGGGGGCCACGTGGAGCTTTCATATTTTATAATTTCAGAGGATGACCTTGAGTATGTACTTGAGTATGAATTGCTTTCCTTCAATGTCTGTTAAGTGAATTTAAGTGAGGGATAACATCATCCTTAATAGTTCTAAAGGAGTTTCTTGCTTGAACTAAATATTACTGGAAGATTGGGTGATGAATTGATTGATTCTACATATTCCACCCTCTCCTGGATATGGCAATTATGTTCACACCTTATTCCAGAATCATCAGAAACCAGACAGTGGGGAGAACTTTTTTGAATCTTTATCTTTTTTTGCTCCGTGGGCTTTAGAGATAATGTTGAATGTGTGTTTGCTTGGACAGCTGCTTTTATTCTCTTGACCTATGGTTATGGGGATTAATAAAAATGAGTGCAGTAATTAATGCTACAGGATAGAACATTAATCCAGTTAGGAAGGAAGTACTTTGGGGGAGAGTTAGGTGGGAACTTTGAGAACGTTTGAAAACGATTTGCTAAGCTTGACCTAAAATAAGTCTATAGTCGTGTTTATATTTAAACAGCATCTCTTATAGACAGCATGTAATTGGGACTTTTTTTAAAAGTACATTCTCTGCATTTTAATTTGATAGGGAGTATTTAGCACACTTACATTTAAGGTAATTATTGATATGGTTGGGTTTAACCTACCACTTTACTCTACGTTTTCTGTTTTGTTCCCTCTGCTTTTTCTTCTTCTGTTTCTCCTTTTCTGCCTTCTTTTACATTAAATGACTTTTAAAAGAATTTTATTTTAAATTTACCTTTTGGGTTTTTGTTATTCCTCTTGACAGGATTTTTTGGTGTGTGGCCTAATGGATTACAATATACATCCTTAATTTTTACTGTTTGGTTGAGATAATATTGTACCATTTCACCTACCATTTAACCATGCCTCCGGTCCTTTACATTACAGTAGTAAAATGTATTGCATTATGACAAGATAAAACTGGCATGTGATATGTATTTTAAAGAAATTAAGAGGAAAAATAGTCTTTTATATTTACCCACATATTTACCTTTACCCCAATGTTCTTCAGTCCTCCCAGAGATCTAAGTTTTCATCTTATCTCATTTCCCTAAGCCTGAAGAACTTCCTTTAGCATTTTTTTAGTGCAGGTATACTGGAGATACGTTCTCTTAGTTGTTTTTTTTTGTTTGTTTGTTTTTGTCTTGTTTTGTTTTTTAATGTCTTTACTTCATTTCATCCTTGAGGGATATTTTTGTTGGGTATAGGATTCTCAGTTGACAGCTTTTTCCTTTCAACACTTTTAAAATGTTGTTCTGTGGTTATCTGGCCTCCATTGTGTTTGATGAGAAATGATCAATTATTCAAATCATTGTTTCCCTGTATATATAATGTGTCATTTTTCTCTGGTTGCTGTCAAAATTTTTCTTTCTCTTTGGTTGTCAATAATTTGACAGTGATGTGCCTAGAGATTTAAAAAATATTATTATAATTATTCATCAGGTTTGACATTTGTTGAGCTTCTTGAATTTGCAAATTTATGTCTTTTAACAAATTTGAGAAATTTTCAGGTAGTATTTCTTCAATTTTTTTTTTTTCTGTTCCATTATCTTTCTCATCTCTCCCTGAGAATCCAATTACTCATATGTTAGGCCCCTTCATATAGTCCCAAATACCCACATGGCTTTATTAATTGTTTCCAATTTTTTCTTTGTGTTTTTCAGACTGTATAACTTCTGTCAAACTGTATTTAAGTTTACTGACTCCTATCCTATAATCTTAATTTTGCTATCAAATTCATCTTCTAAATAGATAGTGTAAATTTCAGTTCTCAAATTTTTCTTTATTATATATATTTTCTATTTCTTTATTGATATTTACTATCATTTAGATCATGATGGGCATCTTTTCCTTTACCTCACTGAGCATAGTTCTAATTGCTGCTTTTAGAGCATTGCTCATTCATTCCAACATTTAGACACCTTAGTGCCAGTCTTTATTGATTGTTTCTCTTATGACAATGGATCACATTTTCCTGGCTTGTTTATTTACTCATTTTTGGATTGCCAAGTAATTTTGGACTGCAACCTAGATGTTGTAAATATTATGTTATGAAAACTGGATTCTGTTACAGTCCTCCAAGGTATTGATTTTCTTTTTAAATGGGCAGTAAACGTGGTGAGACTCAAACTCCAAACATGATATTGATCGCAGTAGTAGAAGCTCAAATCCGAGTTCAGTTGTTTTTTTTGGCTTTAGCTGGGCTCTTTTGAGTCTGCCTTGCACAATCATGATTCAGAGATTATCCGTGATGTAAGTTTAAACACAGAATATAAGCTTCTTCCTCTCTAGCTATCTCTTTTCTGCCATTTCCCACCTCATTTTCCAAAGGATGTGGTTGCCTCAAACTCTGACCTCTGGTTCTTCAAGCCAGAAATGTTGTAGTCTTTCTAACAGAGCTCTAGTTACCCCCATGCTGCACAGCCTTGTGTGGTCTCAGGCTAAGGGCCATAAAATGTGGGAAGCTCCCTCCCTACTCCTTCCCTGCTTCGAAGTGTTAACTCCCTTCCAGAATCTTCCTGTTTTTGTCAGTTCTGCTTTTAGCTGCTTCTTATTTTTTTTCCTAGTGTTTTATATTGTCATATGTGGAGGGGCAGTTTAATAGGAGCCACTCAGCTCTGACTGGAAGGGCACTCCCTACAGTTACATTTTGAAGTGCTAAGTGATGAGATTATTGGGAGAAAATGGTAGGAACTCTTTTTTTTTTTTTTCCCCATTTGCTAGGTTAGTTTTCTCTCCAATAAAATATTCTTCTGAAACAATCCAGTTTTTTCAAAAGATTGAAATATATTTGCCTTAGACTTCAATCTGGAAATTGATGAAAGCCTACTGGAATCAAGTAAGGTTAATATATTATCTTAAACATCACTTTAGGGTAAAAATTTATGAGTATTAATAACATTACACTACTAAGGAAAGAATTTTAGGAACAAAAAAAGGATGGGTCAAACTTGTCCTTGAATTTCCTGTGAACTTTGTTCAAAGGCCAAAAATGAAATTTACTTGAGGCAGTTACGGTAAGCTATATCTTTATCTAGTGATTCCATTTGTGTTTAAATTAATTTTACCTAGACTGAAATGAAAACTTCCTAAAGGCACTCACTTCTATACACTTCTATATTCGATCTTGTCAGCTTATTAAATGTAGCCTCTTTCATTTAATTCTAACACAACAGCAACTATTTTGTCCATTATCAAATATTATCAGATGATGCGTAGTCACCGTGGAATAATGCTCAGGTAATTTCCACATTCCAAGGGCATTTTGTGGGAAACAGGCCAGGGAGAAATGTTCATTCAAATTCAACACAAAATAATCGAGCTAAACTAAAATAAGATGAAAAACTCAAGAAGGAGAGAAATGTTATTAAATTAATGTTAATAGAATCTGTAGCAAAAATAATCATAAAAACTTGTTTTCCTAGAAATTATTGGAAAATGATGCCTAAAGATGAAGGTATAAATGTTTTGGAAAAGAATGACAATAGACAATTTCTTTTGAAACTTCCCCTTCTTTTTAGAAAGAAAAAATAAAAATAAAGAATATTCACTTACCTGGAAACTTAGGCTTACAAACATTCACAGTTGCAAAATTATAACACACACACACACATACAGACTCTCATTAGAAAAACATTGTGGGGGAGATGGTAGGAAAAATATTGTTTGTAATAGCAAAAGCTAGTAACAAACTAAAATCATCCAATAGAATACTGAAAACTCTATGATTCATCCTTTCAAAAGAAAGAAGGAAGGTTATGTGCTTTATGTACTGCTATGGAAATACATCCAAGATATATAATTAAATGAAAAAATTAAGAGTCAGAAATGTGTATTTGGTACGTCCATGTATCTGTTTAATTTGTTGATGTTTATGGCATATATGCATGAGCCTGTTTTGAGGAGGATTATAAGAAATTGATGACTGTGGATGTTTTTGGGGAGAAGGGCTAAAAATGGGGTGTAATGTGCAAGGGAGGCTTGTACTTTTCATTTTAGCTTTGTCTTACAGATTAGGTTTTTTTTGTTTGTTTGTTTGTTTCAGATTAGTTTTTTTATCATGTGTTTTTATCTTTTAAAGAAATACCTTTAAAAATCAAAGAATACAAGGAACCTCATTTGTTACTTACTTTGGTTGCTATGCTCAAGTTATAATCAATTATAACCTCTTTATAGATATGAAAGAAACAAAATTAATTGCCTCTGGGGAAGACAACTGAGGGACAGAGGGGAGATTTTTTTGTTTTGTTTTTGATTTTATTTTTGGCTCTGCTGGGTCTTCATTGCTGCATGTGGGCTTTCTCTAGTCGCGGTGAGTGGGGGCTACTCTTCGTTGCAGTGCATGGACTTCTCATTGCAGTGGCTTCTCTTGTTGTGGAGCATGGGCTCTAGGCTTGCAGGCTCAGTAGTTATGGAACATGGGCTCAGTAGTTGTGGCACATGGGCTTAGTTGCTCTGTGGCATGTGGGATCTTCCTGGACCAGGGCTCGAACCAGTGTCCCCTGCGTTGGCAGGCAGATTCTTAACCACTGAACCACCAGGGAAGTCCCTAGAGGGGAGAGTTTTAACTCTACCCTTTGGTATCTTTTGAATTTTTATCCATATAAATATATTACTTAGTAAAACATTAAAATTTTTAAAAAACATGATGAATAACAACAAAAAAATGAGACATTGATCTGAAGTGTTGTATGCATAAGTCCAGCATGTCAGCCAGTGGGCTTCATCCAGTGTGAACACACAGACCTAGGTTCCATGTAGTCTGAGTTACAGTGCAGGTTGTGTAGCACTTGTCTGAGAATGTGGGCTCCTGGCAGCTGTTTTAGACATTGGCTTCGTAGAACTGGGGGAACTATAGCCCCTAACCCCCAGGGGGCTGGGTTGGGGCACAGACCCTCCCATGGGAAAGAGGAAGCCCTGTTCCAGGAAGTCCATGGCCAAACAACCTCAACTTCAGGAGTCATTGTCCAGATAATGCTGCTTATCTCTTTCCAAATATTCTTATTTTTTTTTAAAAGAACAGTTCTCTGTAGAAAACTATAAAATTATGGGAAAATATAAAGAAGAAAATAATCACCATCTGCTTATTTAAACTTTTTTGTTGTTGTTGTTGTTGTTGCGGTACGCGGGCCTCTCACTGTTGTGGCCTCTCCCGTTGTGGAGCACAGGTTCCGGACGCACAGGCTCAGCGGCCATGGCTCACAGGCCCAGAAGCTCCACGGCATGTGGGATCATCCCAGACCGGGGCACGAACCCGTGTCCCCTGCATCGGCAGGCGGACTCTCAACCACTGCGCCACCAGGGAAGCCCTCTGCTTATTTAAAACAGGAAAAAAAACCCCAGTACTATACTTCTTACTTATTTTAGCAACATAATTGACAATAACCAAATTGTTGCCGTTTCCTTACAATAACGGAAAGTTGGAAGCAACTTGCCGGTCTTCCATTCACTTATTTTTTTAACGCATCCCTGGGCTCTGTGCAGCAGCACACTGAGGTTTGTTTTTCACTCAGGTCATAGTCCGATGCCAATTGGATTATCTTTTCTCTTCTAAGTGGTGAGTCTAGGATGGAGGCTTCTTCCGTGTTATAGCCTTGCTTCTGGAACACGTGGCTTCCAGAAATTGTTAATTTTCTTCAGTGATCACATTTTTTTTGAAAAGCAATACGTATAATCTGAAAAACTTTTTTTTAAGTGAAAAAGAAATCCTTAGATCATCTGAAACTAGAGTTGACACTTAAAATAACTTTATAAGTTGCTACAGACTATGAAGTTAGACTAATAAGTTTGTTTGTTTAAATCAACAGGGGGCAGCTCCCTGCTTCAGTGCTTATTTTTCCTTTGGCATAGATGCTAGCCACATTCCCTGTTTTACACATTAATTGTGGTCAGAATCACATATTCGGTGTACTCCTTTGGGAAGAAGCCAAGTCTGAAACCTATCTTTGTCAATCGCAACACTTATTGAGTAGCATACATTTTGCTTAACAGAGCAAGTAAGCAAACCAGGTGTGGCCTTCCAGGAGGTTTTCATCTACAGCAGACAGTACTAACATATCCACAGGCTCTGTCACAAAATGAGGAGAGGAGAGCAGTTGCACACAGCAAACACTGTCCTTGTAAGAAGGACAAAGTGTGTTTGGAAGAGAATGAGGACTGGGCTAAGGTGGCAACGTATTCCAGTAGGACAGAGCTAGATGGAAACCATATTTCCTTTGTACAGGGAGACTTTGTGGATTAAAAAATACATATCATTTTAATTTTTTTTTTATTTTTATTTTTTGGGGGTACGCGGGCCTCTCACTGTTGTGGCCTCTCCCGTTGCGGAGCACAGGCTCCGGACACGCAGGCTCAGCGGCCATGGCCCATGGGCCCAGCCGCTCCGCAGCATGTGGGATCTTCCCGGACCGGGGCACGAACCTGTGTCCCCTAGCATCGGCAGGTGGACTCTCTACCACTGTGCCACCAGGGAAGCCCTACATATCATTTTTAATATCTATGTAGGGCAAAGAATATTGACAGGATAGGAACAGACAAAATAGCGATACTCATTAAAAACAAGAAAATGTGCTCCATATGTATTTTAAATCCATCATGTTAGAAAAATTTACAAGATTGTTCATGTCCAATGTTAATGAGGGTGTGGATCAACAGTTAATTTTCAAATACTGTTGCTGGGAGTATAAATTAGCCTTTATATTATCAAAATTTTTAATTAATTAATTTATTTATTTATTTGCTGTATTGGGTCTTCGTTGCTATGCACAGGCTTTCTCTAGTTGCGGCGAGCGGGGGCTACTCTTTGTTGCGGTGCGCGGGCTTCTCATTGCAGTGGCTTCTCTTGTTGAGGAGCACCGGCTCTAGGTGTGAGGGCTTCAGTAGTTGTGGTGTGCGGGCTTCAGTCGGTGCAGCTCGCGAGCCCTAGAGCGCAGGCTCAGTACTCGTGGTGCACAGGCTTAGCTGCTCTGCGGCATGTGGCATCTTCCTGGACCGGGGATCGAACCCGTGTCCCCTGGATTGGCGGGCGGATTCTTTTCCACCGCGCCACCAGGGAAGCCCTCAAAATTTTAAATGTATGTTTCCTTTGATGGAGAAATTGAATGTCTAAGGGTAACTCACTTGACAGAAATAATGTAGGTGGATGCCCAAGGCATCTGCTCTCCTGCTGTCCACCTTCATATACTAACCTGTGAGGTAAAACTGTCCTCAATCCCTTGGCAGGCCTGGTAAGGTCCAAAGCAGCTCGGCAAACCTGTCAGTTCACAGCAGGACAGACTGCAGAGAAAGAGACCCTAAAGTACCCTCTAGTGGCTGGTTTTTAGAGAACAGGCTCTTTAAGAAATGCTTCAAGCTTTCGCACCAAGGCACCAAAAGACAAATCTGATGTCGAGAGGCATTGATATTTGGCCTCCCACGCCCCCTGCCTCCAGGTTCCGGTACTGGCCAGGGACAGTCCTTTGGCTTGGCCTTGCCTAAAATGAGTTCTGGGTGTTCCCCGGGTGCTGCAACTCCAAATTCCTTCCCAGCGGTGTGTCGATGCAGACAGCCGAGGAGCCTGGCAAAATCCCAAAGGTGTTGTCTGTGTGGACCCCCACCATAAAGCCCAGGGACACACTGGTAAAGCAATTCCCTGGAGCAACTTAGGTTTCCGATTGCTTCCTTGAAAATATGCAAATTAACTTGACCTTGTGTTATGCAAGAGTGAGCAAGTAAGGAAAAGATCACACAGGCTGGAAAGAATGAGAGGCCCCAGAGCGCAGCACGGGTACTTGCAGAGCGCTTATTTGGTGCCAGGTATCAGGGCTGCCACAGGTGCTGGTGTAACGTGCTGGGCCACCCACAGCCTGATGGTACCTCTGCACATTCCCAAGAAGTGGGCGCAGGGCTTGGCAGAGAGACAGAGCCTTTGTGTGAAAGCAAAAATGCCCTCTTCTCAGGCATATGTAACTGCGTACTGAGACATAACAATTTGGCAAGAGAAAAGGACTTCAGTTTAGTTCCCAGTCACCCCCGGCCTGTTGTCCGGGCACCTTGGAGAATACACCCACCTCACAGGTGTACCATCAGCGTTGCATTCGTGTGATGCTGTAAGCACCCAGCCAAGGGAAGAGTGAGGGCTGACACCTAACCCTGCTCCGCTGGCCAAGCCCTGAGTCATGTGTCTGGAGCTTCCTACCTTTGTGTAAGAAGCATAAATGTGCCTTATGTGCTAGTGGCCCTGGGTCTACATTGTGTCATCCTCTAATGATCCTATAAAGTAGGCAGAGATGGGTTTCCTGTGGAGCTGATCTTTGCCAAGATCCAGGGAGGGGTTCAAGCACTGGTTCATATGGTCCTATTTTGCCACAAAATTTGCAAAAATAAGGTCATTGAACTGTAATCGCTTAAAAGTATCATCATAGCAACTTTTTATAGACAGGTACAATTATTATCTCTATTTTATAACTGAGACACAGGAAGGTTAACTAGCATTACTGTTAAGTGGTAGAGCTTGGATCTGTTGCGAGCTGACTGATGCCAATGCCAGAGGACCATGGAGAATATGTATATTGTTCCCAAGGTAACGAAGCTTCCAGGGGAATCCTACCAGTTGCTATTCATTCTTGCCCCCAATTCTCCAAATATCATGAGAAATGAGAAACATCTTTAGATGTTATTTTAGTCAGAGGAGACTGCTAAGAGGAAGAGAACAAACCATCAGACCAGAGGTCAGACCAGAAAGATGCAGTGGTCACTGTGAAGCCAGCCCTAGAGGTTGGCAGCCCGGCCACGCAGTCATTGTGACTAAGGAGAGTGATGGGTCTTGTGCCTGTTGTATCATTTAATGCACAGTCTAAAGCCAAACACTGTGGTCTACCTAAAACCTAACTTTATCTTCTCCTTATTTGACAGTCTAGAGGTGAGTGGTCTGGGTAGAAGGGCAGCTCTGACATGCTGAATGCATGGCTTCCAACAGTGCTCCAGCCATCACCTTTCTCCACCTGGAAGGAAGGAGGAGTGAGACTCCCTTTGGTTCACATGTAATCACATGGTCATACCTAGCTGCTTGAGAAGCCGACTAATTAGTCTCTGTTTAGGCTCAGGGAAAACTTGGAGGTTCTTTTACTAACAGGAAGAAGAGAAGATGGATATTGAGAGATTATTAGCAATATTTACCAACACCATGAGGCCAAGAATGGTTTGACTTAAAAAAACTGTGAGGCCTGAGATCTCTGGGTGCAGTGTGAGAATTAATATGAACTGCAGGGCAAAGAAGGCACAGAGTGAGGGACAGACCTTGCCAGGAGGTAGTAATGAGATGCAGGCTGTACGGGGCCAGGAGAGAGTGGAGCACAGACACAGCAATGGTAGCTGTTTCAGGGAACTGTCCCACAGTTGTGGGCTCTGATAAACCAACAAGAAAATGCACAGGGAATATGAGAGTCATTTCTGTTGACTCACAAGAAGACTTGGGAGACCCAAGAAAAGACCCCTTCGTTCAGAGAATGAGGAGAAGACAGTGAAGAAAGTAACAAAGAAGAGAGAGATTGAGACTTTTTTAGCCTCTGGCTTTACCAGTCCCTCAGTGGGGAATGATTCACTATTCCACAAGGACACACGGATGGTAACCACATCCTTCCTTTTTCTTTCTCAACCAAGGTTCTGGAAAGAGTTATATTGTGGGACTCCTTATCTCTACCTTCTCACCTTTTCACCATCCCCGTGAAGCAGTCGCTGTTCTGGCCTCTAGGGATATCATTATTGCCCAATTCAACAGATTCTTTACAACTTTACATAGTGTTTCTCTGCATCATTTAATCTAAGTGATTGACCCTTCACTTCTTCATACTGCCTCTTGTCATAATTTCTGGGATACCAGGTTCTCCTAATTCTTCCCAGCTTCACTTCCTCATTCCCCTCCTGCCTAAACAACTCCTCCTCAGGGTGATGTGTTAGAAAGAGTAGGTTGGCCCCCTCAAGTCTCACTGCAGCCTCCTCCTAGGTTTCAATGGCTAGAAAGCTAACTAGGGCTAATATGACATGTCCCCAAGTCCCGTGCAGCTAGTGGTTCAGACATGTTCTAGATATTGCCAATCAGGCGGATTCACATGGAAGTCTGGGGAGAGACATAGGGAATCAAGGAAGCTTGGAGAAGAATCAGATCAAGGTATTTATTGAAATCTTAAGAAAGTCCATAACTCTAAAGTAGGTTAAGAGTCACTGCTTTACACAGTCTTCCTAGAAAACGCATCCGCTCCCAGGTTTCAATTTCCTTGTGTATGTAGATGATGTCTGTGTTAGTCACCGACTGAGGCAATAATGCTGCATATCAAACCATCATGACGTTCAGTGACTTGCAATAAGAGCTTCTAGATTTTTTGGCCCACAGCTGTGCTTCAGGCTGCTGGTCGCCTGGGCTTGGCTTCGGGCTTCAGCTGGGTTCAGTTTTGCTCTGTGTATCTTCACATTCTCTGTGATGGACAGTTACTCAGTGTATGTTCTTCCCATGGCAGATCACAGAAGCCTAAGAGAAGCCAGATCACACAAGCACATTTAAAACCTGCTCTCATCATGTCTGCTCACATTTTTTGGCCAAAGAGATTCACCTGGTCAAGGCCAAAGTCTGTGTGGTAGGGCGGTATACTTGTCCTCCGGGGGAGAAGAAATTGGGATTCATACTTTCTAAAAATTAATCAAATTTATCTCCACTTCCAATGTACATATTGAGCTTAGAATATTGCTCTTGGGCTCCAGATGTCAGACATCTTTTCTGTGCTATGCTGCTTCCAAGGCTGCCTGCAAAGATGACCATGTCCTACCTACTGTTTAATAACTACCAGTTCATAAAATAAAGCAGGAAAAGCTAAAAAGACTGAGTTGACTTCTGCAGAGAAAGGATGTTCTAGAGAGGGGCTAGGACCCATGTGTGTGGATGACTAAAGATTCCTTTAAATGGGGATGGAAATTTAACAATCAAAGCCTTTAGTGATTGGGAATTTCCTGGTGGTCCAGTCGTTAAAAACTCCGTGCTTCCACTGAAGGGAACAGGGGTTTGATCCCTGGTCGGGGAACTAAAATCCCATATGCAGTGAGGTGCAGCCAAAAACAAACAAACAAAAGCCTTTGGTGATCTAATTTTTTCTTTTCTCTCTCACAGTTCCCCCTCTTGAACCTTCCACTCTATGAGAACTACAACAAACAAAACAAACCCCATTAGAAAAGAAAGAAAGGTCTTGTATGAATACTGATATATTGTTGGAAAGAAATCAAATCTCTTTTGCTATTTAAAAAGATGTAAAGTCAACAAGCAGCCTGAAATAACTTTTATTATATTACTAAGTTTTCAAATGAATCACCCAAATTAAATGTTAAAGTATTAATATTCTGATGAATTTTTCATCTGGAAATGCATCTGATTTTGAGTATTTTTTTTTTCTGAAGAGAGATAAATAAGGAAGTTTAGAAGGCTCCCACCAACATTTTCTTAGGGTTTCTGCTAATGTGTATAATTGCTTTAGATGAAAACATGAAACCTCTGGAATAAGCTCTTTTTGGACAATCGATTAAAAAAATAGATGTATTCCTTCTTATACAATTGACTTTTCCCAAATCAGTCTTACCACTTAAGCTGAATCAGGAAAACCCCTGACTCAAAGGTGAGAGCAGCCCATGCCCATGAAAATTGGAAGTCATGGAGGAGCCTGGTCCCAGGGCTTTCTGTGAACCAAGGGTTAAGATATCTAGGATGAAGGCCTGTTAGTCTGTGACCAAGTTTGGTTTCTTTACCTTTTCAAGGGACTTCATGTGCCACCCATCAGAGGGATGAATTTAATTCTATTCTCTAGAGACTACGTCCATCAAAACCACCAAAAGTCCCCAGCTTCTTACCTAAGGGATCTAATCTTATTTTTTAAAGCTTTGTATTATGGAAAATTTCAAATGTACACAAAATTTTTAAAAAATGATATCCAAAACCCATGTAGTCATCACCCAGCTGAGACAAGTATCTACTCCTGGCCAATCTTACACCATTTCTATGTCTAAGTCACTGTCCTCCATTCTACTGGATGACTTTGAAGCAAATCTGAAACAATTCTATCATTTCAAATGCAAATATTTTAGTATTGTCTCTAAAAGATAAGGGTTCCTTAAAAAATCCAATCTCATTGTCAGGATCAATATTATAGATTAAGTAAGCATAATGCGTAGCAGAGCAGCTCCCTTGCTGTGATCTATTGAGAGTCAGCCCTCGACACAAGGGTTTGTAAGAAAGAAGGAAGTAATAATTAAAAAAAGAAAAACAAAAAAAAAGAAAAAGAAATTAAAAAATAAATAAGCATAATGTATAAATTGCTATTGAGGAGCAAAGTTGTTTTTTGGTAAGACACTATTTACAACTGTTTCAAATAACTACAATAATCATTTTATATGAGTATCAGAGCATAAACCGCAGAGGCATTAATCTATAAAACTTAGCACTGAACATGTTGTTTCAGCTACTGTAATTGGAACCGTTTGATTCTATTTATTTTAAATAAATTCAAAACAAGAGGTTTCCTGCTCAGTTGCCAGGTTGTTAAATTCTTCCTATTACTGTTCTTGAATACTTTTCTAGGGAATTATCCATCTTGAGAAAATCGTGTGTTCCCCAGTATCTTAGTTGAAATGTCCTTTGAGCTCTACATTTTCCTGCAAATCAGCTTTCTTTTCTCCTTATACATCAGGATACATTTTCACGCTGGTTTCACTAGCCAACCCTCAAACTTTGAGGGCTGTCGCTATAGCATTCTATTGTTGCCTCTCCAACAAGTTGCAAATGTTTTAACTCCAAGTCATTTAATACTGTTGTTGTTTTTTTTAAATTTTCTTTCTTTTTTTTTTGGCTGTGCCATGGGGCTTGCAGGATCTTAGTTCCCCGACCAGGGATTGAACCCAGGCCATGGCAGTGAAAACGCTGAGTCCTAACCACTGGACCACCAGGGAATTCGCCATTTAATACTATTATCATCAGCATTTCCCAAGTGGCTTATTGAAGATAAGGTGGTGGTGGTGGTGGTGTGTGTGAGTGTACAGTTGGAGAGGTTCAGGGTGATCAATAGCACTCCCATTTGAGCCCTAAGCGTCAGAGCCTTGCCAACTAGTTTAAAAAATCATCATTGCAAATTTTCATTGCCATGATACCTCTTTCTTGTTTTTCTTTAAAATTATTTGACCTTTATTGCAATAGCCTTTCAGAAATTATGAAGAGGTTGACATGTCCCTTTATAATGAAGAAATATGTCTTCGCACTGCTTTCTGAATCTCTCTCTGCCTTGCTGGTCCACTCTAACACCATGCCTTTTGCTGTACTTAGTTCCTTGTCTTAGTCTGTTTGGGCTGCTATAACAGAACAACATAGACTAGGTGGCTTATAAACAGCAGACGTTTATTTCTCACGGTTATGGAGGATGGGAAGTCCAAGATCAAGGTGCTGGCAGATTCAGTGTCTGGTGAGGATCAGTTCCTGGCTTATAGACAGCTGTCTCCTCACTATAACCACACATGGCAAAAGGGACAAGGGAGCTCTCTGGGGCCTCTTTTACAAGGGCACTAATGTCATTCATGAGGGCTCCACGCTCATGACTTAATCATCTCCTACAGGCCTTATCTCCAAATACCATCATCTTGGGAATTAGGTCTCAACATATGAATTTTGGGAGGGACACAAACATTCAGTCTACAGCATTCCTATTCCCTCAAAGACCTCCAACCTGCTTTCCAAAACTTAAAGTGGAATACTCGATATGCCAGTTGTGTTGTGAGGTTAATGGGTGATAGTGGCTTAATAGGTTGCCTGTCTTGGAAATACCTTCATCCCAACAGATTACTTCTGGGGACAAAACACCCTGATGTAAAATACTAAGAATGATAACAATGCCATGTTTTTATCCTCTGGAACAGACAGGAGTTGCTGAGTTAATATTAATATTTTTTAAATGATTAAAAAAAACTTACTTTAGCCTTGTCCTAAGCAATAATATCTATGAAACCACTGGTTTGATGTACTAATCATACTTTCATACACATTGACATAAACACATAACCATTAAATTTTTTTAATCCATCATTTCATTCTCTTCCTCTTTCCTTCCTAAACAATTCAGTCCTAAAGTGATTAGATGTGACAGAGCAAGATAGAGTCCATGGTTGAGGGGTCCAGGAGAGACCTGGTGGTTCAGAGTGGGATGTCAGGGTCTAAGTAGGGTTAAGAAGGTGTTCATATGAAGGCTGAAGTGGGAGAGTCATAGCCAGAGTAGGGTAAGGAAGGCATCCCCAGGGAGGGTGGTGTGATGTGGGGTGTGAGACCTCCGGCAGGGTGAGGAAAGTGTTCTTACTAAGGTTGGCTTGGCATGGAGAGCCAGAGCCCAAGCAGAGTGAGTTGAGAGTCTGTTCTAAGGGACAGCCTTGATCTTGCATGGAGAGTAAGAGTCTGATCAGGGTGAGGGAGATGCCCATGTGTGGTGGAAATGGGAGATTAGTTAAATATTTTGATCAAATAAGGAAATCAAGGATGATTGCTTTTAATTGCTTCTCACTGTTGGAGAAGCAACTAAAAATCTGGAAAGGGAGCAAACTATGATACTATACATAGAGAGGGCAAGCTCGAATGAGTCACTCAAGAAGGCAAGGTGACTTTCTGGGGCAGAACCAGCCTCACTGTCCCATGCCTGAAGCATAGAGCAGAGGCAGAGACAGGCAGAGAGAAATGAATATTGGTGGCCAGAGGGCGTGCTGGTGACTATAGCAGATGCAGTTCATGCAAGGCTCACATCTGAACCTATCTAGGTCTGGTTTAACTGGTACCTTTGGCATCATTCTAGTGCTTTCCCAAAGAGATGGGCTCTCTGGTTTTCCTAGAAGATGATGAGAGTCCACACCTGCCATCTCAGCTGCTCACAGACCAGGCAGCAGCCACTTCAGAAGTGGCTCTTAGACAGCAGGCCGGCCAGAGAACTCCATTAGGACACTCAGGCTTGGCATCTGTCTGCTCTGTGCACTCCTCGAATACTTCACACCATCCTGCCTCCAGGTAAACTACAGTAAGTCCCCTACCTACGAACCTTCAAGTTGTGAACTTTCAAAGATGTGAGTGTGCGTTCACATGTCCAATCATGTAAGTTAGTTCATGTGTCTGGCATGTATTGTCATGTGCCTGCATCCTTTACAAGTAGTAGCGCTTTTGTTTACTGTACTGTACTGTATAGAGGGAGTACAGTAGTACAGTATCTTTATTTCAAGCCAGGATGTCCAGAAGCAAGCGTAAAAGCAGTGGTGATGTAGCTGGTACAGAATTACCCAGACATCACTGGGTCATTTTTTTAAAGAGGGTAGATAGAATTGAGTCCAGCAAGGAACCAGAATCTGTGCTGTCAACATCAGGTGTGAGTGAAACTGCAGCTTGCCCTCCGCCTCCTATTGCTGACGATCCTTCAGCTCTACCGACTCCCACCTCCTCTCCCTCCTCCAGTCAGTAACTCTTCTTGCCTGTTCACTTGATGCCAGTCCCTTATGCTAGCTGTTGTACTGTACTATTGTACTTTTCAAGGTATTGTACTGTAAGGTTAAAAATGATCAAGAGGGATTTATCCCAGGGATTCAAGGAACCTTCAGGGTACACAACTCAATCAATGTGATACACCATATTAACAAATTGAAGAAGAAAAACCATATGATCATCTCAATAGATGCAGAGAAAGCTTTTGACAAAATTCAACACCCATTTATGATAAAAACTCTCCAGAAAGTGGGCATAGAGGGAACCTACCTCAACATAATAAAGGCCATATACAACAAACATCACAGCAAACATCATTCTCAATGGTGAAAAACCGAAAGCATTGCCTCTAGGATCAGGGACAAGACAAGGATGTCCACTCTCGCCACTATTATTCAAGATAGTTTTGGAAATCCTAGCCACGGCAATCAGAGAAGATAAAGAAATAAAAAGAATACAATTTGGAAAAGAAGAAGAAAAACTGTCACTGTTTGCAGATGATATGATACTATACATAGAGAATCCTAAAGATGCCACCAGAAAACTACTAGAGCTAATCAATGAATTTGGTAAAGTTGCAGGATACAAAATTAATGCACAGAATTCTCTTGCATTCCTATACACTAATGATGAAAAATCTTAAAGAGAAATTACGGAAACACTCCCATTTACCACTGAAACAAAAAGAATAAAATACCTAGGAATAAACCTACTGAGGGAGACAAAAGACCTGTATGCAGAAAATTATAAGCTACTGATGAAAGAAATTAAAGATGATACAAACAGATGGAGAGATATACCATGTTCTTGGATTGGAAGAATCAATATTGTGAAAATGACTCTACTACCCAAAGCAGTCTACAGATTCAATGCAATCCCTATCAAATTACCAATGGCATTTTTTACAGAACTAGAACAAAATATTCTTAAAATTTGTATGGAGACACAAAAGACCCCGAAGAGCCAAAGCAGTCTTGAGGGAAAAAAACGGAGCTGGAGGAATCAGATCCCTGACTTCAGATTATACTACAAAGCTACAGTAATCAAGACAATATGGTACTGGCACAAAAACAGAGATATAGATCAATGGAACAGGATAGAAAGCCCAGAGATAAACCCACGCACCTATGGTCAACTAATCTATGACAAAGGAGGCGAGGATATACAATGGAGAAAAGACAGCCTCTTCAAAAAGTGGTGCTGGGAAAACTGGACAGCTACATGTAAAAGAATGAAATTAGAACACTCCCTAATACCATACACAAAAATAAACTCAAAATGGAATAGAGACCTAAATGTAAGACTGGACACTATAAAACTCTTAGAGGAAAACATAGGAAGCACCCTCTTTGATATCAATCACAGAAAGATCTTTTTTGATCCACCTCCCTAGAGCAATGGAAATAAAAACAAAAATAAACAAATGGGACCTACTGAAACTTAAAAGCTTTTGCAAAGCAAAGGAAACTACAAATAAGACAAAAAGACAACCCTCAGAATGGGAGAAAATATTTGCAAAGGAATCAATGGACAAAGGATTAATCTCCAAAATATATAAACTGCTCATGCAGCTCAATATTAAAAAAACAAACAACCCAATCCAAAAATGGGCAGAAGACCTAAATAGACATTTTTCCAAAGAAGACATACAGATGGCCAATAAGCACATGAAAAGCTGCTCTGCATCACTAATTATTAGAGAAATGCAAATCAAAACTACAGTGAGGTATCACCTCATACCAGTTAGAATGGGCATCATCAGAAAATCTACAAACAACAAATGCTGGAGAGGGTGTGGAGGAAAAGGAACCCTCTTGCACTGTTGGTGGGAACGTAAATTGATACAGCCACCATGCAGAACAGTATGGAGGTTCCTTAAAAAACTAAAAATAGAATTACCATATGACCCAGCAATCCCACTACTGGGCATATAACCAGAGAAAACCGCAATTCAAAAGGACACATGCACCCCAATGTTCATTGCAGCACTATTTACAATAGCCAGGTCATGGAAGCAACCTGAATGCCCATCAACAGACGAATGGATAAAGAAGATGTGGTACATATATACAATGGAATATTACTCAGCCATATAAAGGAAAGAAATTGGGTCATTTGTAGAGATGTGGATGGACCTAGAGACTGTCATACAGAGTGAAGTAAGTCAGAAAGAGAAAAACAAATATTGTATATTAATGCATATATGTGGGACCTAGAAAAATGCTACAGATGAACCGGTTTGCAGGGCAGAAATTGAGACACAGATGTAGAGAACAAACATATGGACATCAAGGGGGGAAAGCAGCAGGGGTGGTGGTGGTGGTGTGATGAATTGGGAGATTGGGATTGACATGTATACACTAATATGTATAAAATGTATAACTAATAAGAACCTGCTGTATAAAAAATAAAATAAAATTCAACAACAAACAAACAAAAACAACATAAGTGCATCTAATAGATTCCTGATACATTTGATTACGTGGAAAACAGTATGGGGTGGGATTTTATAGTTGTTAAATAATATGGAAGAAATGAAACAATTAAACAAAAGAAAATTTGAAGAAATCATTGAGGGGAAAATAAGCCCAACAAAGTGAAAGCCCTACAGGAATGTAAATATTGTAATGTAAATACCAAAAGAAACACTTCAGAGTAGAGGATGACTCTGGGGGGAGTAAATGGGGGTAGAGAAGGAAGCATGGATCTTCTGGGTTTTGCTGTTTTTATAAGTTTTGTAGTATCATTTTATTTTTTAAATCATGTGAATGTATCACTTTTAATAAAGCTAAAAATTGATTTTTAAAATGTTTTCTTTATTTTTTGTGTTTGTTTTTTATGTATTATTTGCGTGAAAAGTATTATAAACCTATTACGGTACAGTACTATATAGCCGATTGTGTTAGTTTGGGTACTTAGGCTAACTTTGTTGCACTTATGAACAAATTGGACTTATAAATGTGCTCTCAGAACAGAACTGGTTCATGTGTAGGGGACTTAGTGTACTTTACTCCAAAGGTATCTTCAGTTTTCATGTCTCTGCGGTGGAAACTCTGCTGGATTTAAAACCAGCTCTATCACTAAGCATGTCCCAACCTTTCCAGCCCTCAGTTTCCTCATCTGTATAAGTTTCCTCATCTGTATAAGAGATAAGATTTTACCAGAGTTGATAAGATTTTACCAGAGTTGATAAGATTTTACCAGAGTTATCTGCTTAAAGAAGGAGGAGGCGTTAGATCAGCCACCTTCCCAAATCAACGAAATGCAAAGGTAAATAACCTATTTTTCAGATAAGCAAGATCTCAAAAAATTTACTTCCCATGAACTGTTTCTAAGGAAACTACTGAAGAGTATGTTCTACCATAACAAGGAAGTAAACCAATAAAGAGGAAAACAAGAAACCCAATCCAAAAGAGATATAAAGGAAATTCCCAGGGTGATAAGAAAGGGATATTCCAAGAAAACAGGAGGTAGTCTTAGAAATCAATCTACCCAGATAATTGCAGGCCAGAAGGCTTTAGAAGAGTCATCTTCAAGAAGATGAAATTGATGGAGTACTTAATTTGTTTGAATATATCCGGAGGAGATTTACAGGGGGAGTGTTTGGAAATAATATTAGTAATAAATACATAGAAAAATAAGCAAATGGAAAAGAAAGACATATATTAACTTTAGGGACAGAAAAATGTGAGTAGAAAAAAGCAATCATAGTATATTACATTGCTGAACTTTATCATTTACGTATAGTCATAATAGTACATTTACCGAGTATTGATTTTAACTTTACTGGACCATGGGTGAATGGAAAATGTACTGTGTCTGTTTGTGTGTGTATATGTATGTGTATGTGTGTGTATAAAAAAGAACAACATCTTCAGTCTCTACAGAGGGAAGTTGATGAATAATGTCTAAAACAAATTATCAAAAAGTAGCAACGTAAGCATTTTTTTCCAGAGATATGCAAAGAATATATCAAAAGAGTTGAAACTAATCGCCTCTGGAAATGAGAGGGAAGGGAGGAGGCTGTTCCTTCAGGTAAGAAGATCAATAGAGCTCTTATTACAGGTTGAGTTCTCTGGAGCTCACTTATTGGGATGGCTCTTGGATCAACAACTTGTGGAAGAGGGCTGAGTGAAGAGCAAAGGAACCTGCTCTTACAGATCAGCTCGCACAGGGAGATGGCAATGTGGAGGGTGGATCTGCAAGCAAGCAGGACTAATCATCACATACAGCATGTTTATGCTCGTTTTACAGAGGCTAGAGAATAGTGCCTTCAGCTCTTTTAACTTTGCTTTAAAAAAAATGATACATTATTCTCCTCTAATTTGGTAGCTGTTCTACACTCAAGTAGCCCCTTAGGAAACAACTCCTTCTACCCGCAAAAAGATCTGAGCATTCTTTTAGCGACAGGAGCTGGGGATTAACTTTAAGTCCTGTCTTTCCCAGAGTTATTTGTCCACAACATTCAAATCACATGATAATATCCTAAAGAATACACTTTCATAAACCTATTTAACTGTGGCTGGGCTTTCTTCAGGAATGCAACTTCCAATTCCAGCATTGTTCTTAAAAGGAAATATGATTCCCTTTAGGAGGACAATTCCAAGTACTGATTGATGGTGGCCGAAACCAAGGTCTGCCTATACATGCCTGGTTGAGTGCTGTAAAATGGAAACAAAACAAAACAAAACAAAACACACCTAACTAGAAAGAAGAAAACAAGAGGAAGAAAGAAGGGAGGGGCTGGAGCTGTTTAGAACCAGGTTTGAAAGATGCAGTAAACATCAGGGGTATTACAAGAGTCCAGATGGAAAAGAGTTTTGTTCGTTTTTACATAAAAAGGAATAGAGTAGGGGATGGCTTTGTCCCCAGTAGGATGGTTGGAGGGAAAGTAGGTGCGTTAAAGGACAGGTCAGGTAGCCTCCAGGAGAGGCAGGAGACAAGACTGGGGTTCAGGTGGATTATAGCCTTTTGTTTCAAACTAAACTGGCTGTACCTGTAGCAGCTGGACAACAGGAGTCTGAGATCAGCCAGGGACTCTGCTTCCAAAGGAACCAGCCAGCCTGGGGGAAAGGGATGAAAACTGTGAAGCATGATTTAGTAACACCTAAGACTGTCAGTCAAGATCAGATGACTCTCAGTGCACCTGTAACTTCTCCCTCTGTGTTTGATTTGTTTGGTAACTTTCCCCATGCTAACTTCATCCTCTGAAACAGAGACTGTCAACAGTTGCCACCTGTGGCAGTAGCCTGAGGTCAAGTGGGAGGGGCAGGTTGGGGAAGACAAGGTGATCTCCTGATTCTAAGACGGCTCCCTCATGAGGAGAAAAAAGTGTACGTATCTTTCCTCTTGATCCCTTTGGCAGGGGTGAGGGAAATGAGTTGGGGTGAACAGTTCAGCAAGCCCAGGGAAATTTTACCACGTAGGCCAGGGATAAATGATGGGGATCACCTTTATAGGTACTAAGGATTTTCCACATCTGGGTTAAGTTTCTAAAAGAATTTAAATCGATACAAAAGAGTATTTAAAAAAATGTGTAGGGTAGCAAAATTATAGTAATGAAGACAGACAAGAGGTTGCCAGGGGTTGGTGTCGGAGGGAGCTTGTGACTATCCAGTTTCTTTGTGGTGATGGAACAGTTCTGTATCTTGATTGTGGTTGTGATTACAAGAATCTATACATGGGATAAAGCTTCATAAAGTGTACACATGCAGACACACACTTGTGCATGCACACACACACACAAAGAGTACATGTAAAAACTAGTGAGATCTGGGGCTTCCCTGGTGGCGCAGTGGTTGAGAGTCCACCTGCCGATGTAGGGGACACGGGTTCATGCCCCGGTCCGGGAAGATCTCACATGCTGCGGAGCGGCTGGGCCCGTGAGCCGTGGCCGCTGAGCCTGCGCATCCGGAGCCTGTGCTCCGCAGCGGGAGAGGCCACAACAGTGAGAGTCCTGCGTACCACAAAAAGAAAAAAAAAACCCAAAAAACACTAGTGAGATCTGGATAAGGTCTGCAGTTTACGTCATGGTATTGCACCAAGGTCAATTTTCTGGTTTTGCTAATTGAACTATGCTTATGTAAGATGATGTCATTGGGGGAAGCTGGATGAAGGATACCTAGGAACTCTATGCTCTTTTTGACGTTTCTATGTGAGTATAAAAAGAAAAAGCTTTTAAAAGTTGGGGCGTTTAAATAGTAATAACTCAAGAGAGATCCATTATCAACCACCCACTTTAAGAAAGAAAGCAAGCATTACCATTGTTTCTGGAAGCCTTCTCTTCCTCCCACTCCTCTGCCCCATCAGAGATAACTACTACCTGGATCTTTATATTCATTATCCCTTTGCTTTTCTTTGTAGTTTTGCCTCATACATTTAAATCCCCAAGGAATATGTTGTCTAGTTTTGAGTGTTCTTGAATATTATGTAATCATTCTACTTGTGTTCTACTACTAATTGCTTTTTTACTCGGTGTTTCCTTTCTGAATTCCATCAGTGGTGAGTGTAGCTTTTTGATTTGTTCATTGGTGTATTCATTGGGAAAGCACCATGATTTATTTATCCATTCTATTGTTTATTAACATTTGGTCTGGTTTCAATTTTTTTTCCAATTAAAAACACACAGTTCTGCTATGAACATTCTTCTGTATGTCTCCTAGTACACTGTGCAAAAGTTTCTTTAGGGACTCTACCTTGGGTGCAGTTACTCAGTTAGAGACTTCTGCTACTTTCCTAATTTACTAGATGATGTCAAATTATTTTCCCAAGTAGTGTAACTATTGCTGTGTATTTTCAGTAATATTGGGTATTGCCAGGATTCTTACTTCTTGTATGTATGGTAACTATAAAATGTTATCTGATCACGGAGGCTTTAATTTTTGTATTTTTTCTAATTTCAAGTACAGTTGCCCATTTTCCATTTTTTTTAAAAAATCCTTTCTACAGCCTGCAAGACCCTAAACAATCCAGGTTTGATTCTTCTGACCTCATCTCCCACCACTCTTCTCTCACTCAACTACAGTTACATGGGCCAGAGAGAGTCCAGAAATAAACTCATACACCTATGGTCAGTTGGTTTCCTTTTTCTTTTCTTGATATTTATTTATTTATGGCTGTTTTGGATCTTCTTATTTTTTTTAACATCTTTATTGGAGTATAATTACTTTACAATGATGTGTTAGTTTCTGCTGTATAACAAAGTGAATCAGTTATACATAAACAATATCCCCATATCTCTTCCCTCTTGTGTCTCCATCCCATCCTCCCTATCCCACCCCTCTAGGTGGACACAAAGCATGGAGTTGATCTCCCTGTGCTATGTGGCTGCTTCCCACTAGCTATCTATTTTACGTTTGGTAGTGTATATATGTCCATGACACTCTCTCACTTTGTCCCAGCTTCCCCTTCCCCTTCCCCATGTCCTCAAGTCCATTCTTACATCTGCATCTTTATTCCTGTCCTGCCCCTAGGTTCTTCAGAAACTTTTTTTTTTTTTTAGATTCCATATATATGTGTTAGCATATGGTATTTGTTTTTCTCTTTCTGACTTACTTCACTCTGTATGACACACTCTAGATCCATCCACCTCACTACAAATAACTCAATTTCGTTTCTTTTTATGGCTGAGTAATATTCCATTATATATATTGCCACATCTTCTTTATCCATTCATCTGTCTATGGACACTTAGGTTGCTTCCGTGTCCTGGCTGCTGTAAATAGAGCTGCAATGAACATTGTGGTACATGACTCTTTTTGAATTATGGTTTTCTCAGGGTATATGCCTAGTAGTGGGTTTGCTGGGTCATATGGTAGTTCTATTTTTAGATTTTAAGGAAGCTCCATACTGTTCTCCATAGTGGCTGTATCAATTTATATTCCCACCAACAGTGCAAGAGAACTCCCTTTTCTCCACACCCTCTCCAGCATTTATTGTTTGTAGATTTTTTGATGATGGCCATTCTGACTGGTGTGAGGTGATACATCATTGTAGTTTTGATTTGCATTTCTCTAATGATTAGTGATGTTGAGCATCCTTTCATGTGTTTGTTGGCAATCTGTATATCTTCTTTGGAGAAATGTCTGTTTAGGCTTTCTGCCCATTTTTGGATTGGGTTGTTTGTTTTTTTGATACTGAGCTGCATGAGTTGCATGTATATTTTGGAGATTAATCCTTTGTCAGTTGCTTCGTTCGCAAATATTTTATCCCATTCTGAGGGTTGTCTTTTGGTCTTGTTTGTAGTTTCCTTTGCTTTGCAAAAGCTTTTAAGTTTCATTAGGTCCCATTTGTTTATTTTTGTTTTTACTTCCATTACTCTAGGGAGGTGGATCAAAAAAATCTTGCTGTGATTTATGTCAAAGAGTGTTCTTCCTATGTTTTCCTCTAAGAGTTTTATAGTGTCCGGTCTTACATTTAGGTCTCAAATCCATTTTGAGTTTATTTTTGTGTATGGTACTAGGGAGTGTTCTAATTTCATTCTTTTACATGTAGCTGTCCAGTTTTCCCAGCACCACTTTTTGAAGAGACTGTCGTTTCTCCATTGTATAGTCTTGCCTCCTTTATCAAAGGTAAGGTGACCATACGTATGTGGGTTTATCTCTGGGCATTCTATCCTGTTCCATTGATCTATCTTTCTGTTTTTGTGCCAGTACCATATTGTCTTGATTACTATAGCTTTGTAGTACACTCTGATGTCTGGGGGCCTAATTCCTCCAGCTCCGTTTTTCTTTCTCAAGATTGCTTTGGCTCTTCAGGGTCTTTTGTGTTTCCATAAAAATTGTGAAATTTTTTGTTCTAGTTCTGTGGAAAATGCCATTGGTAGTTTGATAGGGATTGCATTGAATCTGTAGATTGCTTTGGGTAGTATTGTCATTTTCACAATGTTGATTTTTCCAATCCAAGAACATGGTATATCTCTCCATCTGTTTGTATCATCTTTATTTCTTTCATCAGTGTCTTATAGTTTTCTGCATACAGGTCTTTTGTCTCCTTAGGTAGGTTTATTCCTAGGTATTTTATTCTTTTTGTTGCAGTGGTAAATGGGAGCATTTCCTTAACTTCTCTTTCAGATTTTCCATCATTAGTGTATAGGAATGCAAGAGATTACTGTGCATTAATTTTGTATCCTGCTACTTTACCAAATTCATTAATTAGCTCTAGTAGTTTTCTGGTAACATCTTTGGGATTCACTATGTATAGTATCATATCATCTGCAAACAGTGACAGTTTTACTTATTCTTTTCCAATTTTCATTCCTTTTATTTCTTTTTCTTCTCTGATTGTGTGGCTAAAACTTCCAAAACTATCTTGAATAATAGTGGTGAGAGTGGGCAACCTTGTCTTGTTCATGATCTTAGTGGAAATGATTTCAGTTTTTCACTATTGAGAATGATGTTGGCTGTGAGTTTGTCATATATGGCCTTTATTATGTTGAGGTAAGTTCCCTCTATGCCTACTTTCTGGAGAGGTTTTATCATAAATGGGTGTTGAATTTTGTCAAAAGCTTTCTCTGCATCTATTGAGATGATCATATGGTTTTTCTCCTTCAATTTGTTGATATGGTTTATCACGTTGATTGATTTGCGTATATTGAACAATCCTTGCATTCCTGGGTAAACCCCACTTGATCGTGGTGTATGATCCTTTTAATGTGCTGTTGGATTCTGTTTGCTATTATTTTGTTGTGGATTTTTGCATCTCTTTTCATCAGTGATATTGGCCTGTAGTTTTCCTCTTTTGTGACGTGTTTGTCTGGTTTTGGTATCAGGGTGATGGTGGCCTCGTAGAATGAGTTTGGGCATGTTCGTCCCTCTGCTATATTTTTGAAGTGTTTGAGAAGGATGGGTGTTAGCTCTTCTCTAAATGTTTGATCGAATTTGCCTGTGAAGTCATCTGGTCCTGGGCTTTTGTTTGTTGTAAGATTTTTAAGTACAGTCTCAATTTCAGTGCTTGTGATTGGTTGTTTATATTTTCTATTTCTTCCTGGTTCAGTCTCGGGAGGTTGTGCATTTCTAAGAATTTGTCCATTTCTTCCAGGTTGTCCATTTTATTTAAGGCATGTAGTTGCTTGTAGTAATCTCTCATGATACTTGGTATTTCTGCAGTGTCAGTTGTTACTTCTTTTTCATTTCTAATTCTATTGATTTGAGTTTTCTCCGTTTTTTTCTTGATGAGTCTGGCTAGTGGTTTATCAATTTTGTTTATCTTCTCAAAGAGCCACCTTTTACTTTTATTGACCTTTGCTATTGTTTCCTTCATTTCTTTTTCATTTATTTCTGATCTGATCTTTATGATTTATTTCCTTCTGCTAACTTTGGGGAATTTTTTTTCATCTTTCTCTAATTGCTTTAGGTGTAAGGTTAGGTTGTTTATTTGAGATGTTTCTTATTTCTTGAGGTAGGATTGTATTGCTATAAACTTCCCTCTTAGAACTGCTTTTGTTGCATCCCATGGGTTTTGGTTGATCGTATTTTCATTGTCATTTATTTCTAGGTATTTTGTGATATCCTCTTTGATTTCTTTAGTGGTTTCTTAGTTATTTAGTCATGTATTGTTTAGCCTCCATGTGTTTGTATTTTTCACAGATTTTTTCCTGTAATTGATATCTAGTCTCATAGCGTTGTGGTCAGAAAAGATACTTGATTTGATTTCAATTTTCTTAAATTTACCAAGCCTTCATTTGTGACCCAAGATATGATCTATCCTGGAGAATGTTCAATGAGCACTTGAGAAAAATGTGTATTCTGTTGTTCTTGGATGGAATGTCCTATAAATATCAATTAAGTCCATCTTGTTTAATGTATCATTTAAAGCTTGTGTTTCCTTATTTATTTTCATTTTGCATGATCTGTCCATTGGTGAAAGTGGGGTGTTAAAGTCCCCTACTATGAATGTGTTACTGTCGATTTCCCCTTTCATGGCTGTTAGCATTTGCCTTATGTATTGAGGTGCTCCTATGTTGGGTGCATAAATATTTACAATGGTTATATCTTCTTCTTGGATTGATCCCTTGATCATTATGTAGTCTCCTTTGTCTCTCGTAATAGTCTTTATTTAAAGTCTATTTTGTCTGATATGAGAATTGCTACTCCAGCTTTCTTTTGATTTCCATTTGCATGGAATATCTTTTTCCATCCCCTCACTTTCAGTCTGTATGTGTCCCTAGGCCTGAGGTGGGTCTCTTATAGACAGCATATATATGGATCTTGTTTTTGTATCCGTTCAGCCAATCTATGTCTTTTGGTTGGAGCATTTAATCCATTTACATTTAAGGTAATTATCGATATGTGTGTTCCTATTACCATTTTCTTAATTGTTTTGGGTTTTTTATTGTATGTATTTTCCTTCTCTTGTGTTTCCTGCCTAGAGAAGTTCCTTTAGCATTTGTTGTAAAGCTGTTTTGGTGGTGCTGAATTCTCTTAGCTTTTGCTTGTCTGTAAACATTTTAATTTCTCCATCGAATCTGAATGAGATCCTTGCTGTGTAGAGTAATCTTCGTTGTTGGTTTTTCTCTTTCATCACTTTAAATATGTCCTGCCACTTCCTTCTGGCTTGCAGAGTTTCTGCTGAAAGATCAGCTGTTAACCTTATGGGGATTCCCTTGTATGTTTTTTGTTGCTTTCCCCTTGCTGCTTTTAATATTTTTTCTTTGTATTTAATTTTTGATTGTTTGATTAATAGGTGTCATGGTGTGTTTCTCCTTGGATTTATCCTGTAGGGGACTCTCTTCACTTCTGGACTTGATTGACTTTTCCTTTCCCATATTAGGGAAGTTTTCAACTATAATGTCTTCAAATATTTTCTCAGTCCCTTTTTTTTTTCTATTCTTCTTCTGGGACCCCTATAATTTGTATGTTGATGTGTTTAATTTTGTCCCAGAGGTCTCTGAGACTGTGCTCCATTCTTTTTCCTTTATTCTGCTCTGTGGTAGTTATTTACACTATTTTATCTTCCAGGTCACTTATGCATTCTTCTGCCTCAGTTATTTTGCTATTGAATCCTTATAGAGAATTTTTAATTTCATTTATTGTGTTGTTTATCTCTGTTTGTTTGCTCTTTCGTTCTTCTAGGTCCTTGTTGAATGTTTGTTGTATTTTCTCCATTCTATTTCCAAGATTTTGGATCATCTTTACTATCATTACTCTGAATTCTTTTTCCAGTAGGCTGCCTATTTCCTCTTCATTTGTTTGGTCTGGTGGGTTTTTACCTTGCTTCTTTATCTGCTGTGTATTTCTCTGGCTTCTCATTTTGCTAAACTTACTGTGTTTGGAGTCTCCTTTTTGCAGGCTGCTGCTTCATAGTTCCCATTGTTTTTGGTGTCTGCCCCCAGTGGGTAAGGTTCGTTCAGTGGGTTTTGTAGGCTTCCTGGTGGAGAGGACTGGTCTCTGTGTTCTGGTGGATGAAGCTGGATCTTGTCTTTCTGCTGGGCAGGACCGCATACCATCATGTGCTTTGGTGTGCCTGTGACCTTATTATGATTTTAGGCAGCCTCTCTGCTGATGGGTGGGGTTGTGTTCCTGTTTTGCTAGTTGTTTGGCATAGGGTGTCCAGCACTGTGGCTTGCTGGTCGTTGAGTGGAGCTGGCTCTTCATGTTTAGATGGAGATCTCTGAGAGAGCTTTCACCATTTGATATTATGTGGTTGCTGGGAGGTCTCTGGTGGACCTATGTTCTGTACTGAGCTCTCCCATGTCAGAGGCTTGGGCCTGACATCCAGCCACAGCACCAAGAACCTGTCAGCCACATGACTCAGAAGAATAGGGAGAAAAGAAAAGAAAGAAAGAAAAAAAGAAAGGCAAATAAAGTTATTAAAATAAGAAATATATTATTAAAAATTATAAAGTAATAAGAAAAGAAAGAAAGAATAGAGCAAACCCAAAAACAATCCACCAATGATAACAAGTGCTAAAAACTATACTAAAAAAAAAAAAATTACTGACAGACAGACCCCTAGGACAAATGATAAAAGCAAAGCTATACAGACAAAATCACACAAAGAAGCATACACATACACACAAAAGGAGAAAAAGGAAAAAAACAGTATATATATATATATATATATATATATATGTATATATTAAAAAAAAGGAAGAGAGCAACCAAATCAATAAACAAATCTACCAATGATAATAAGCTCTAAATACTAAGCTAAGATAAACATAAAACCATAAACAAATTAGATGCAGAAAGCAAACCCCAAGTCTACAGTTGCTCCCAAGGTCCACTGCCTCAACTTTGGGATGATTCGTTGTCTATTCAGGTATTCCACAGATGCAGATTGTGGAGGTTTGATCTGCTGCTCCTGAGGCTGCTGGGAGAGATATCCCTTTCTCTTCTTTGTTCACACAGCTTCTGGGGTTCACCTGTGGATTTGTCTCTGCCTCTGCGTTTAGGTCGCCTGAGGGCGTCTGTCCCCTGCCCAGACAGGACAGGGTTAAAGTAGCAGCTGATTAGGGGGCCCTGGCTCACTCAGGCCGGGGGGAGGGAGGGGTGCGGATGCGGGGCGAGCCTGCAGCAGCAGAGGCTGGCATGACGTTTCAACAGCCTGAGGCACAACATGTGTTCTCCTGGGGAAGTGGTCCCTGGATCACAGGACCCTGGCAGTGGTGGGCTGCACAGGCTCCCAGCAGGGGAGGTGTAGGTAGTGACCTGTGCTTGCACACAGGCTTCTTGGTGGCTGCAACAGCAGCCTTAGCGTTTCATGCCCATGTCTGGTGTACGTGCTGACAGCCGTGGCTCGTGCCCGTTTCTGGAGCTCGTTTAGGCAGTGCTCTGAATCCCCACTCCTCGGGCACCCCAAAGCAATGGTCTCTTGCCTCTGAGGCAGGTCCACATTTTTTCCCGGACTCCCTCCCGGCTAGCCATGGCGCATTAGCCCCCTTCAGGCTGTGTTCACGCAGCCAACCCCAGTCCTCTCCCTGGGATCTAACCTCCAAAGCCCGAGCCTCAGCTCCCAGCCCCCACCTGCCCCAGCGGGTGAGCAGACAAGCCTTTCAGGCTGGTGAGTGCTGGTTGGCCCTGATCCTCTGTGCGGGAATCTCTCTGCTTTGCCCTCCGCAGCCCTTTTGCTGTGATCCTCTCCACGGCTCCAAAGCTCCCCCCAGCCACCCCCGTCTTCGCCAGTGAAGGGACTTCCCAGTGTGTGGAAACTTTTCCTCCTTCACAGCTCCCTCCCCGAGGTGCAGGTCCTGTCCCTATTCTTTTGTCTCTGTTTATTCTTTTTTCTTTTGCCCTACCCAGGTACGTGGGGAATTTCTTGCCTTTTGGGAGGTCTGAGGTCTTCTGCCAGCGTTCAGTAGGTGTTCTGTAGGAGTTGTTCCACATGTAGTTTTTTTTTTTTTTTTTTTTGAGGTACATGGGCCTCTCACTGCTGTAGCCTCTCCCCTTGTGGAGCACAGGCTCCGGACGCGCAGGCCCAGCAGCCATGGCTCACGGGCCCAGCTGCTCCGCGGCATGTGGGATCCTCCCGGACTGGGGCACGAACCCGTGTCCCCTGCATTGGCAGGCAGACTCTCAACTACTGCACCACCAGGGAAGCCCGCAGATGTATTTTTGATGTATTTGTGAGGAGGAAGGTGATCTCCATGTCTTACTCCTCTGCCATCTTGAAGCTATGTCCTGTGTTGGGTCTTAGTTGCGGCATGCACGCTCTTCATTGTGGTGCAGTGCATGGGCTTCTCTCTAGCTATGTTGCGTGGGATCCAGAGCGCATGGGCTTTGTAGTTGCGGCATGCAGGCTTAGTTGGCCCACGGCATGTGGGATCTCAGTTCCCCGACCAGGGATTGAACCCGCATTCCCTGCATTGGAAGGTGGGTTCTCAACCACTGGACCACCAGGGAAGTCCCTCCACTTATTTTTTTCTGTTTCTTTCTCTTCTGTGAAATACATGTTTAACACTTTTGCCCATTTGTCAGTTGGGTTGTTTGTCTTTTTCTTATTGATTTTTGGTAGTTCTTTATATATTCCAGAGATTAATCTTTGTGTTGCAAAAACCTTCTTCTAGTTTCTGACTTAACTTTTTACTTTCATTATGATGTCTTGTAAGGAACATAAACTCTTAATTTTAATATAGTTAATCTCATTTTAAGAGTCGTTTCATTTAGCATATATTTTTATAGTATATGTTTTTTCAAGGAAGTTTTTTATAAACCAGAAAATCATAAAATTATTTCTTTATACCAATCCTTAATAAATTTTCTAATTCTCCTTTTACATTTAAGATTTTACTACACCAATACTTGGCTTTTATGTGTGATGTGAAGGATTCAATTTTATTTTTGAAATATATGGGTAATTTGTTTTCCCCATACCCATATTTTGAAAAACAATTATGTTTCCCCTGGGTATCTGTAATGTCAGCTCTAGAAAAAGTCAGTCAGATCTCTATGCGTGTGTCTATCTGATTCTGAGTTCTATATTCTGCTGCACTGATCCATCTATATGTTTTCCCACTGATACCACCATATCTTATTATCTTAGCCCTGGAATAATTTTAATATCTGGAAGACAAGTTCTCTCATGTGGTTCTTCTTTTTGAGTGTCTTGTCTTTTCTTGTCCTTTGCTCCTTCATGTACATTTTGGAATCAGCTTGCCACGTTTCTCCAAAGGCCAGGGGAATTTTGAATGGAATTATGTTGAATTTACAAAATCATATACCTTCAAGTGTATGTGTATATGTACTTGACCACATTTTTCAGCCAAATAGACCATTTGTACAGCACTGTACTTTATTAGATCATTGGGGCATATCAGAGGCTGGACGTTGCCTCAGTATGGAGGTATGAGAAGCCAGTGGTTTTTTACCACTTGCAGTATAACGCTATCTGATAACAATATAGAAGAAGATCATGTGCTCGAACTGCCACAGAGTTTTCAATTAAAAAGAGCTGTTCCCTAAATTAGAAGATCTCATGGACTGCAATGACTGTTACATGAGTACATCACTTTAAACCAATGAATATTGTATTTCTGGGTATGCCTAATACAAAACATTGCAACTAGACCTGGAAGCAAATGCTATATGATATAGCAGTCAATAAAGCCTTTTTATATCTATCCATGTCTTCTCATCTATAAAAAATTTGTAAGAATTTTTTATTAGGACTATAGAGCCAATTCAGATGAGACTCTGTGATTCTGCAATATGGTTGCAGGATGAGCATTAAAAATTAGGAAGAGTGTGATACTCTGCTCTTAGGTCAAATGAGTATTTCTCATCTTTTTTTTGCAGTTTAATTAGGGCTAAATTAAAAAAGCCAGGTGAAGCCTAGAGACACCGCACGTATGAAACTTGTCAAGCCATTTTTCCTCCCACCAGGGCCTGAGCACGGCCTCATTTATCTTGGTCAGTGAAGCTCAGGGAAGCATTGCACTTTGGCTTCAGCTTTAAAAGGCTTGTATGTTGAGATGTATCCTGTGTCTCCTAAAGATAAAGTGCTGTTTCACTGGCATTATGCACCATGTCAAGGTTTTCTGGTAAATTTTTCAGGCACTCACCTTGTGGGAAAAGGCATCAGTTTGCCACTTCCTAAGAAATGGGCTGTTCATAATGTTGTGTTGTAATTTGATTCTTGTGAGGCGTTGATGGAAGACAATAATGACCCAGAGTCAATGACAAAACATAGAGGCTGACCCTTAAGAGATGCTCCATAAGTTAAAAGTTGTTTTCATTTGATTACAGTGTGAATTCAGTTGACTAATAATATCTCTTAACCATGTTACCATGATTCAGAAAAAGCACCACCTTCCAAATATTCTAGGTGTTTAATCCAAAATTACATAACAGTTTCTAGTTGTCTGGTGGCATAGGGTGACCAGGCAGGATATTTGCACCTAAGAAACTTACAAACTAATAAATGAAACATGAAAGAAAGCCTTATATGGCCATAGGACTGTTCAGGAAAGTTCATTGAATCAACCCGAGATGGCGCTGTGATTCGGAGAATGATAGTAATGGCACTTGAAACAAACAAACAAGCAAACAAAAAAGCAAAAAAAAACCCTGATTATCAATCAGCTAACAACATTAACTGAGAATCCCTTGAGATAGATCAGTGGTCTTCAAATTTTTTTGCATGCTTTCTCCTAAAAAAAATTCTTAAAAGCTGTATGTATACCTCCTGTTTCTGCTGCCAATGTGAGGCTAGCCAAAGAAATTGCCACTGAGACTTGCTACACTGGCACAATTTGCTATGCTAATTAACAAAGACTGCTTCAGTGCAAGAAAACTCGGGTTGTTCCTTTAAGTTCTAGGATAATTAAATGTTAGTTAATGTTTATTAAGTGCCTGCCATGTGTCAGGCCTTATCTGAGGCACTTATATGGTTTATCTCATTTAATATTCACCAAAACCTTATGAAATAAATACTAGAATTACAGTCATTGTACAGAAAACTGAGGCAGGGCTTAAGTGACAGAGATGCACACGTGGAACCCAGGCATTTGGCTTCAGAGTCCATGTTTACAGACTTCAAGGTCTCCCGAGCCTTTAAAAGGCAAAGAGTGTCTCTTCCCCGTGTGGTCATTGAAACAGCCTTTGTTTCCCGGAAGCTCTAGAGGCAGCCGTGAGTCTGTTGGCTTCAAGATTTATCCATCTCAGATGGGAAGGATGGCTCCAGCTTCCTGTGCAGGACCGTGTCGTTTATGGTTAGGGTGGACCTGGCTCTCCTGATAAGCTGGTTTCAGCATGTAAGGCCAGTGTTTCCTCCTGCGGCTGGAATTGAGGGAACCAGGGAAGTCTCATCTGACTGAACCCATGATATCATAAATTTGTCAGAATGTCCCTTGACTGAACTGTGCCTAAGTTTCCCCATAGCATCTGTCTTTGATGAGCTTCTGTTCCCTTCAGGACTTCTAGGCCTCACCAGAGCTACATCTGACCTGGAGGAGAAAAGGGGAAAAAAAAAAAAGAAAAGAAAATAGAAGAAACAGTAGCTCTTGGTCATTGAATCAAATCTATAACGTGAGGCAGAATCTTGAAGCAAAAACTGCATAGTCACAAATGTTATTAGGGAAAAATGCAAGTTTAGAGCGCTAAACTCTTATCCTCAGAAGTGTTTTATTACAGTTGCTTTTAGGCCACATTCTCTCATTAGGTGCTAATAAATGTTTTCCGTCATGTGCAAGAAAGATTTTATACAAATTCCATTTCCCAGAACTCTGTGAATGAAATGGAAACCCCCTTTTCTGGGTGTGGAAAAAAAAAACCAACCCTGAGACCTGCGAGCTCAGTGTTTCTTGAGTACCCTCTGGTGTTGCTAGGTGGCGCCGTAGGCTAATTCACGGGCCTCGCTCAGCTCTCGGGTGGCCACCTTCTGTGGGAGGGTAGGAAGGCAAAGAAGCTGCCGTTCTCCTCAAGTTAGTCAGGATCATCAGATCCACGGACAGGAGGTGAGGTCTATTTGCCAAGGCTCTGGCCTCTGTCATTTTATGAACTGTTTCCTTTTTTCCCCCCTTCACCTTCCTGGTTGATCACAGCTGGCAGGGAGGGGGCTTCTAGGCCCTGGGCTTTGGCTATCCTTGAGGAAAATTCTGGAGGATCTTAAACTTTGTCCTAAATATTGTGTTTTTTCCATCTGAATCTCCCAAAAGTGGCTCAAGAATTTGGGGAGGAAGGACCAAGCTCATCTCAAAGAATAAAAGGAAGGGGCAGTACTTCCAAGGTTTGCACCAGTTCCCTCCCCATCTCCTGAGCGAGGTCAGGGTGTGAGCAAGTCCTGACCCTTGTCCTCCCCTGAGATCCCTAGTGTTTCCCAGCCTCCTGCACTCCTGCAGCTCTCAGAGGAATAGAGGGCCCCATTGTAGGGAGGGGGGAGCACAGGTCCAGGAAGCCTTGGATGGTGTGAAGGGCACCAGAGGACCTTTAGTCTTAAAGGAGAATCCCCTTTCCCACCATGCCAGAAGCCTGAAACTCCTAAATTACTGACTCCTATGTCCGGAGGCATTAAAGACCCTCCTTAAAACATAAATGTGACATAAAGGTTTTAATTGGAAAAGTTGGTGGAGGAATCCATTGCAAAATGGCGCTGTGCAGAGAGAACCCCAGGGAGGAACCAGTCATGGGTGGGGTGGGGCAGGGCAGGTGGGCTGACCTGAGGCAAGAGGAGGGCCAAGGTGGAAACAAAGGTCACCTACTTGGCATCTTTGTGGTACCATAGCCTCCTTTCCACCTGCCCTGTTTGGAGTCAGATACAGTTCTGCGATGGCCGAGGCCGTGTGCCCTCAAGTTTCTAGGAGAGACTGGGCTTCAAATACTGTCCCAGTATCTCCACAAACACACACATAGCTGTCTGCTCCTGCATCCTGGTTTTGGCTCAGACACATTCCTGCTGCACTCGCCCTCCCCTGAAATCTGCTTCATGCCTAGGGGTACCTGACAGTGGTCGCCGGACCTTGATGGGGACGACAGGCTAAAGAGGGGCCTTAGCCAGGTGAAAGGTGATCTGCATGTGTTCCAGGAAGGAAACCTCATAAACAGTCAAACTTGCACAAGCATCTCAGACACAAGTAGGATGCCAGTCACAGGGGATATATTTCAGAAAACAGATGAAAAGGAGAAAATACTCTATAAAAGTGGTATATAGAAAGTGAAAACAGGAGCAGAAATTAAATTTGAAAAATATATATATTATATAAATATTCACAAGATCTCTCTCTATATAAATATGTAGATATCTGTATCTATATGGATATACCTTCACAAGAAGGTAAGGAGAAACCTAAAAACCCCCAAACCCCAGATTAGAGGGAGAAAACCTGAAAATAAAGATGTACATCTATGGATTTTCATGAGCACATTGTCTGAAACTGTCCTGAAGACATTGATTTGAGCAATTATAGGAACTCTGATAATGCCGTGTCCATCTTGATACCTCTGTCTATTTTAACCTTGAAGAACCTATCAGCCTTCCTACATTTATCTCTGTCACAGCAATGACGCTTCTTTTGGCAGTAAACTTCAGTGCCATGAGTCAAATTGTCAATTTTTAATTAAATCATGGTCTAGCTAGAGTTTGATTTATTTAGGCTTGAATTAATTTAGACCCTGGTCCACATAAATTTACATAGTTTACTTAACAAGCTCATGACTGTATAAATTGTAAACTCTCCTGAAGTTTATAACAATATAGGTTGTGAAAGCATCCTCTTATCAAGCAGAGAGTGGTAGAACATAACTTCCGATGGTGGTGTTAGCTTTATATTAAAACCGAGCATTATAAAGGAAATCTGTTGTATTCCTAAGTAAAGACATTTATGAGATCATTGAAAGATAACCGTCCCATATGTTTTCACTCAGAGTTTTAGTGATATGCCAAAGCCTCATTAAGAACTAGCGGTGCTGATTTATTTTTTCTTTCCAAGAATGGTTACAGATGGTTGTAAATCCATACAGTGAGGATCTAGGGAAAAACTCATCTGCCTCGATTCAATATAGTAAAAACTGCTTTAAACTGCGGAAGAGTGAGTCATACGGATATCCACTTTCCTAGAATTCTCCAAAAAAGCATCATGGTTAATTATCACTCCCCAAAATGGGTCAGAGCTCACAGGAGATGAATGGGAAGGTGACAGGGAGAAAGGGTGGGGAGCATAGGACGCCCTGGCTCAGGGCTGTTGGCGAGATTCTTATTCCTGCAGCCAGAAACTGACAACAGCCTCAAGGAGGAGAGAAATCGTGCCTGCACGTTTACACGCAGGTCTGACCAGACTGGAGATGCAGGGGTGCAGAGAGAGAGGGGAGGACAGAAAGGTGGAAAGGATGAAACTGCTAAACATGAAACAGATAAGCAACAAGGGTTGACTGTATAGCACAGGGAATATACCCAGTATCTTGTAATAACCTATAATGCAAAAGAATCTGAAAAAATAAAGCTGGATCACTAATGCTAATACAATATCGTAAATCAACTATACTTCAATAATAAAAAAGAATGGTATTGAGGAACCAAAAAATAAATATCTATATTATTTATTTTTAGTTGGAAAAAAAAAAGATTCAGCTAGAGGGGCTGGGTGGGCTTCAGGAAAGAAGGCCGAGGGAACAGCAGTGGGTGAGGTGCCCTCCACCGCTGATCTGGTCTGGGCCCTGTTGTCAAGTTGCTTTTGTGGGTTTGGGGTTTTATAGAACTTCTGAGCGTTCAATGTGATTGAATGGGCACACCTGGCAGTTCCCCACTCAAGGCTCAGTTGAATTTGCAGCCTGTAGCTGGCCATCACGTAACCCTCAGAGGGGAAAATGAGTCAGATGCATCTTCTGCAAAAGGCAAAATGAAATTTGCTTTGTGGGAGAAAAGCCGGGTGCTGCCCATGATTGTGTAGGGACTGGAGTGCAGCTGTTTGCTGCCTGCAGTCAGTGACCTGGGGGCTGGGGTAGCTGGGTGGGAGGAGTCGCGGACCAGGCCTAGGTGGAGATGCTGTTCTCTTCTTCTAGCTTGTTCTTCCCACTGGGTTATAGCCACCCGCTCTTCCAAACAGTCAGGACTCAAGGTCCAACACAGAGTTGTTTTTTCTGATGAATGGTTTAATGGACAATGAAACATTTACAGAGGTCTAAAAATCAAAGCAAATTTCATTACATGCCTAATGAACTCATTTGTCAGAAAGAAATCAGGGTTTTTCCAGGAAATCTAGAAAGGGTGGGTGTCATACTTCTAGCAATTCCTGAAAACCCTCATGGATTATTAATTTTCCTGGCTGGAGGGGCTGTGAGGGCCTTTGTTGATTTGCAACACCAGAAGCATAACTATATTTGTCTCAAGGAGGTATGCTCAGCTTCTTTTTTAAAAAAGTCATTTTGAGGTGCCTGACTGCACTTTTGATGGGGGCTTGGGGTGGGGAGGGGTTGACTATTATATGATCCGATAAAATGTCAGGTATCGCAAATCTCTAAAGGTTGGGGCAATTTTAGCTGACCCCAAGGAATCAGGAAGCATGAGCAGAATCCTTTCTTGCTCTGTGTCTGGCAAGGCACCACCGTGGGTGTAACGAGAAGAGAAGCCGGGTTTCAGTGAGAATTTAAGTACCATCTGCCTATCCATCAGCAAACAATGGAAAGTCCCACTTTCCTGTGAAACTGTTTTTGTGAAAACGACAGGTTTACTGAATGGAAATTAGAAGTCAAGAAACATGTTCATGATGTATCACGGAGGTCAAGACTTGTGTTCAAAACCCAGCTCCACAACTAACTCGTTGTTGGTGGACAAATCATGTTATTTCTCTGGGTCTCAGTTTCCCAGGAGGGCTTTTTAATCAGTACAAGCCGCCCAGCTCTAAACGATCTTCCAAGTCCTCCAAGTTTCTTTTGGTGTGTCTTGGATATCTTCTAACAAGAATGTGAAGGACCAGCGATTTCTATTTTCTAAACCTCCCACCTATCACTGATAGAATATATATGTATATACATTTTGGGGACAAGAAAGTTATGGTAACACGTTATCAATATCCTTTCTGGTATAATCTGTATTTCTAATGGTAGGATCTTGTTTTTGACTTTTTTGAGTGCACGTGAGAAGTAAAACCATCCTTGACCCTCTTAGGTACGTATTAAACTTTCCTAGTTGGGCTGCCAGTGATTTAACAGAAAAGACAAAAACAATTGTGATACACACTTAGATCGATACAGAAAAAAAGGAGTTGACGAGGACAAATAAGGGTCAAGATAGTTGAATGAATGGAGTTAGACCGGCCTTGAGACGGCAGGTTGAGCTGGGCAGCAGCTCAGCCCTTTCCTGCTGAAACCCCAGGGATGGCTTCTTCTTTTCTGTTTCCCCCGGGCATGGAAAGTAAGGAAGAAGGACCTTCTCTGGCTTGGCTATTGTTTGCATATCCATGCCCCAGGGCCTAGTGATCCACTAAACAGCTGCTGCCATCTCTGTCCTGGATGGAGGGAGACACTCTTCTTTTTGTATGTTTGGATCCCAACCTCTCTTACCCTTCCCAAAGTTAATAGTCAATTCCTGGAGTGATTCTCTACCCAAGGATTCTGTAAAGTCTTATGAATATACAGGGCATGGGAGGGGATGCTGAAATCATGCAGCTCACTCTCTTGTCCCACCTTAGGTACAAAAGTTCACCACCTAGGCCTGTGTACATGCATGCGTGTGAGTGCATGTGTGCATGTGTGCGTGTGTGTATTGGGGGCTGGAGGGAGATCCGTGGAGGTTCCAGAGGGGGCTTTCTGGGCCTTGAAAAGGTGTCTCTGATGGTTGATTTTACGTGTGGACTTGGAGGGTATTTTTGGATGAGATTAGCATTTACCTCTGTAGACTTGAGTAAGCAGATTGCTCTCTGTAATGTGGGTGGGCCTCATCCAATAAGCTGAAGGCTTAAATAGGAGCGGCCTCCCTGAGCAAGAGGGGATGTTCCAGCAGATTGCCTCTGGACTTCATCTGCACCATTGGCTCCCCTGGGTTTCGAGCTTGCCTGCCTGCATTGTAGATTCCGTTCTCACCAGCTTCTGAAATTGTGTGAGCCAATTCCTTACAATCAACCTCTTTCTAGTTACACACACACACACCCTGTAGGTTCTGTTTCTCTGGAGAGCCCTGACTAAGAGTATCCCTCATGTGCTTCCGCAATTCCAGACTCTTTCTCTTTTTTTATTTTAAACTTTAGAGTTTTCTTTCTTTCTTTCTTCCTTCCTTCCTTCCTTCCTTCCTTTCTTTCTGGCTGTGTTGGGTCTTCGTTTCTGTGCGAGGGCTTTCTCTAGTTGCGGCAAGCAGGGGCAACTCTTCATTGCGGTGCGCGGGCCTCTCACTATCGCGGCCTCTCTTGTTGCGGAGCACAGGCTCCAGACGCGCAGGCTCAGTAGTTGTGGCTCACGGGCCTAGTTGCTCTGCGGCATGTGGGATCCTCCCAGACCAGGGCTCAAACCCGTGTCCCCTGCACTGCCAGGCAGATTCTCAACCACTGAGCCACCAGGGAAGCCCCAGACTCTTTCTCTTTGCTTCCTGTAGTCTTTTCTCTTAAAGTCCTCTTCCCCCTGTCATGGCAGGTTGGCTTCCCTGGGAAACAGAGTTTAGGGCTCAGGAGGTTTCTTAGGCAGTGCCCTTGTGGGCAACAGCTGTGAAGGAGCTGGTGCAGGACTGGGATGAAGGAGAAATTGAACTTCAAAGTTCCCCAGTAGCAACCTCAGCCATGGGCGGGCTCTGGAGCGAAAACGGCCTGTCAGAGTTGTCCCACACTGGGCTGAAAGGCCAGCCTCCATGTGCCCACCTCAGTCGGTCACTGAACGTGGGCAGACCCTTGGGTCAGATGTGCCCCGAGGCTGAGCAGACCCATGGGGCTGAGCTGAAGGCTGTCAGCTGATGGCGCTCCCAAGAGCTGGGACAGTGAGCCTTCTCTTGAAGGGACAGGCAGTCACTGCGCCTGTGCAAGAGGCTGCTTGTTGTCCACCAGTAGACATTTACCCCCCTTTTAAGTGCCTGATTTTATCTGGACGCTAAGCTCCCAGAATAAAGACTACATTTCCCAGCCTCCTTTGCAGCTAGGTGTAGCTGCAAATTCTCTTTTAGCCAGTGGATGTCAGCAGATATGTGTGTGTGCAGCTTCCACAGTGTGCCCTTAAGTGGAGAAGCAGGTGCTTTTCTTCTCTCTTTTTACCTTCCTACTGACTGGAAGACAGATGCAATGACTGGGGCACCAGCAACTACTTTGACGGTGATGTTACTTTGGTAATGGAGAGTGCACATGGCAGAGCAGCACTGAGAAGGAGCCTGCTTCCCTGCCTCCGTGGATTACTTACCAACCTTAATCTGGCTACCTCCAGGCTTCTTAATCATGACAGAAAGGGAGAGAGAGAGAATCTTCTTTCTTTTCTAAATCATTCTTATTTGGGCTTTTCTGTTTTGTGCAGCTGAAACTATTTCTGATTTAGACTTTCATATTCCTTTTTCTATACATTTTGCCAGGGTTAAACCCACCACTCCCTAGAAAAATAACTAAGTCCTACTTACTTGGTACTTTCTTGTGTTTTGTGGTCTCTTTAATGGCCTTTCTCTTTGGACTAACTTCTGCTGGTTGAGCAGCAAAAAGGGTGAGTTTTGGTCTCTGAGATGACTGGCTGAGGAGAGCGGTGTATATATAGAGGGGAGCTTTGGCCGACGGGAAAGAGGGGGAGGGCTTCCACTCTGGTTTATGGCTTACTCTCTCTTTGAATGTTCAAAATGAAACCCACCTCATCATAACAAGGATTCATGTCCTTTCAAATATAAATATTTGATTGGCACAAAAAAGTCATATTCTTCCTATTCATACACATTTGAGTCTACTTCATGCATATTAGTGCTGAGGGTCTCTTATTTTAAGGGGAGGATTTGGTCCCTCTTTGCTCTGGGTTGCATTGCCAAATTGTATTACAGTCATACCTCAGAGGTATTGTGGGTTCAGTTCCAGACCACAGCAAGAAAGTGAATATTGCAATAAAGCGAGTCACAAGAATTTTTTTTGGTTTCCCATTGCGTATAAAAGTTATGTTTACACTATACTGTAGTCTAGGAAGTGTGTGATAGTGTTATGTTTAAAAACACAATGTACATACAATTTAAAAATGCTTTATTGCTAAAAAATGCTAACCATCATCTGAACCTTCAGCAAGTTGTAATCTTTCGGCTGGGGGAGGGTCTTGCCTCAGGGTCGATGGCTGCTAACTCTGATCAGGCTGGTGGTTGCCGAAGGCTGGGGCGGCCGTGACAATGTCTTAAAACAAGACAACAATGAAATTTGCACATCGATCAAGTCTTCCTTTCACAAGCGATTTCTCTGTTGCATGCAGTGCTGTTTGATAGCATTTGCCCACAGTATAACTTCTTTCCAAATCATGATCAACCATCTCAAACTCTGCCACTGTTTTACCAACTAAGCTTATGTAGTATTCCATCCTGTTGTCATTTCAACAGTCTTCATAGCATCTTCACCAGGACTAGATGAGCAGGAAACCACTTTCTTTGCTCATCCATAGGAAGCAACTCCTTATCTGTTCAAGTTTTATCATCAGATTGCAGCAATTCAGTCACATCTTCAGGCTCCACGTCTAATTCTAGTTTTCTTGCTATTTTCACCGTATCTGTACTTATTTCCTCCACTGATGTCTTGAACGCCTCAAAGTCATCCATGAGGGTTGGAATCAACTTCTTTCAAACTCCTGTGAATGTTGATATTTTGACCTCTTCCCATGAATCATGAATGTTCGTAATGGCATCTAGAATGGTGAATCCTTTCCAGAAGGTTTTCAATTTACTTTGCCCAGATCCATCAGAGGAATCACTATCTACGGCACCCATAGCTTAACGAATTATAGTTCTTAAATAATAAGACTTGAAAGTCAAAATTACCCCTTGATCCTTGGACTTCAGAATGGATGTTGTGTTAGCAGGCATGAAACAACATTAATCTCACTGTACATCTCCATCAGAGCTCTTGGGTGACCAGGTGCATGGTCAATGAGCAGTAATATTTTGAAAGGAATCTTTTTTTTTGAGCAATAGGTCTCAACAGTGGGCTTAATGTATTCAGTAAACCATGTTGTCTACAGATGTGCTGTCATCCAGGCTTTGTTGTTCCATTAATAGAGCACAGGCAGAGTAGATTTAACATCATTCTTAAGACGCTAGGATTTCCAAAATGGTAAATGAGCATTGGTTTCACCTTCAAGTCACCAGCTACATTAGCCCCTAACAAGAGAGTCAGCCTGTCCTATGAAGCTTTGAAGCCAGGCATTGACTTCTCCTCTCTAGCTATGAAAGTCCTAGATGGTATCTTCTTCCAATATAAGGCTGTTTTATCTACACTGAGTATCTGTTGTTTAGCGTAGCTACCTTCATTGATGACCTGAGCTAGATCTTCTGGATAACTTGCTGCAGCTTCTACATCAGCACTTGCAGCTTTGCCTTGCACTTTTATGTTATGGAGGTAGCTTCTTTCCTTAAATCTCATAAACCAATCTCTGCTAGCTTCAAACTTTTGTTCTGCATCTTCTTCACCTCTCTCAGCCTTCACAGAATTGAAGAGAGTTAGGACTGAGCTCTGAATTAGGCATTGACCTAAGGGAATGTTGTGCCTGGTTTGATCTTCTATCCAGACCACTAAAACTTTCTCCACATCAGTAATAAGGCTGTTTCACTTTCTTATCATTTGTGTGTTTTACTGGAGTAGCACTTTTAATTTACCTCAAGAACTTTTCCTTTGCATTCAGAACTTGGCTAACTGACACAAGAGGTCTCGCTTTGGGCTTATCTCGGCTTTAGACATGCCTTCCTCACTAAGCTTCATCATTTTTTGCTTTTGATTTAAAGTGAAAGATGTATGACTCTTCCTTTCACTTGAACACTTAGAGACCATTGTAGGGTTATTAATTGGCCTGATTTCAATATTGTTGTGTCTCAGGGAATAGGGAGTGAGAGAGCTGGGGGAACAGGCAGTCAGTGGAGCAGTCAGAACACACACAACATTGATCAAGTTCGCTATCTTATATGGGCATGGTTTGTGGCCCCCCCGAAATAATTACAAGAGTAACATCAAAGATGAATGATCACAGATCACCATAACAAATATAATAATAATGGAAAAATTTGAAATATAGCAAGAATTACCAAAATGTGACACAGAGACATGAAGTAAGAAAATGCTGTTGGCAAAATGGTGTTGACAGACTTGATCAATGTAGGGTTGGCACAAACCTTAAATTTGTAAATTTATAAATTTGTGGAAATATTGTTACACAGCAATAGATTATATATATACACATATATATGTATGAAATAAGGAGTTTGGTGGTCTTAGAAAGGAAAAGAAAATACAAATTCCTTTGATGAAGGCTTTTCAGAGCAAGATGATTAAGATGATTGATTATACTCCAGAAGACACAGCAGATGAGGACAAAGGTTTTCCTTATACTCTGCTAAATATTTTTGAGTGGGAGGAGGCCAGATGGCTACAAAGAAGGCTGGAAATTCAACATTTTAGGTACAAAAGTATCTGGAACCAGAAAGGAAACTAACAGTGGGAATTAGCAAAAAAAACAAAAAAGGCTGTATAAATATTTGTGACAGAGAAAGGGGACAGTTGATCTCTTTTAGGGTGGAGGGATTGAAGCAAAGGCCAAAAAAGTTGTATTTTACAAAAATGACCATTATGGGGGTTGGGGTCATGGTGTTGGAGAAGATGGAGGTGATGGTGGTGAGAGGCTGGGGAGAGTTCTGCCCTCAGATGTGGGTGTCAGGTGAGAGAAGCATTTCTGGAAAAGTCTGCTCCAGGGGGCAGAGCAGAGAGATGGAATCATGGTCTGGTTCTGTGGGCCCTGGGTTGGAAGACCTGTGTCTGAGTCCCAGATCCATCTGTGTTACCTTGGACAAATGATGTCATCTCTCCAACCCTTAGTTTCTACATCTGTAGAGTGGGGCTAATTATAGGACTGGTCTCATAGAATCACTGTATTGGGTCAATGAGGTAATGCATGATGAGTGTCCAGCCTGGCGCATGATAAAGGCCTAATCAAAGATAGCTTAAGAACATAATGACTGGAGGAGGAGTCATAAGATTTGGTCAAGTTCAGGCTTTCCTGAAAGTCCTTGTAGTCATCAGAAGCAAATTGCATCACCTCTTTGAGATGAGATGGTCCATCAAGGTGTCATGATTGCTCCAGCCAGTGATTTTCTTCCTTGGCTGCATTTTGAAATTAACTAGGAGATTTGAAACATATTGTTGCTTGGGTCCCACCCCTAGAGATTCTGATTTAATGGTCTGGGGTATGGTCTGGGCATCAGGATTTTGAAAAATCCCCCAGATGATGCTAATGTGTGGCCAGGCTTGAGAATCTTTGTTTTATCCCTTCAGTCCTTCCCTGTGGCTGCCCATGATTGTTTCAGGTGTACTGGTTTTGTTTACTCAGCTCAGTGGCAAGGTCTTATGGACTCACCTATGTCTTATGCTTTATTGCCTGGAAGAGTAAGAGGCACAGGGGATGGGAAGCTGAAAGGCTTGGATTCTTGACCTGGTTTTCCCTGCCTGTCTGTGGGACCCTGGGTCATAATAAGATTGAACGTGTACTATGTCCAGACACTATTCCAAGTACTTTGCATGTATTTGTTCATCTGTCCTATCAGCCTGATGAGATAGGCTCTAGTATTAGCCTCAGAGTTAATAATAACACAGAGAAGTTAGTAACTTGCTCAGGGCCACAGCACTGTGCATCGGAGGATGTGAACCCAGGAGGCCGGAGTGCCCGCCATGAACTACTCCACCCTCCCCGGCTGATACCAGGCTGCTCTTGATTTTGTTCACTCCTTAAGTGGAGGAGCTGGACCGTCCTTGGTCCAACTTCCCAACTCTGATGTTCTGCTTCTCCCACCAGCACCTGGTAGAATGTCATATAATGGGTGGTCTGGCACTACCCGGCCATGGATTGATTATTAAATCAAGGAATTGAGCTCAGACCAGAATGAGGGCAGCAGAATGAGGAGGGAAGACACGTGGAAGTCATGACCTAGGAGGGTGGCTCTGCTCAAAAAATTGACCTGGCTAAAAGGATAAAGTTTGGCCTAAGATGTTGAAAGGTAAATTTCCCTGCATAAAAAATTATCAGGAATTTGAGGGAATAGAGCCTAACAGTGAGAGAAAAGATGAAAAAGTCTCTTGAGTGGATGCGGCTCAAAAAGTGAAGAAGAATTCAAGGGGACTGGAATTTTCCATGGCTGCTGGTTTTGAGGATGGTGATGCCGGCTGTTCTGTGTGGTAATGCTTTTCATTAGCACTCAACTGTCCATAAAATGACACATAGATTCTTTTGTTAGTAGTGCTCTGAGAGGTTGAGGGAATGGGGATGGTGTTGATATGGAAAAAAAACAATGAGGCAGACGGTGATGGTGGCAGGAGATAAGACAGAGAGTAGAGAGGAAACGTTTAGGGGAAGCGAGAAGGGGGATCAACAGAAACTTAGGTCCCCCTAGGAATGCTCAGATATTTTGGTTGAACAGTAGGTTTAAAGGAATTTAATTTAACATATGAAGGGACAGAAAGATCCTACTGTCTGAGGGACTGGGATACCCAGGAGGCTGACATGTAGGTTATTCAAGGTAAAACGAGAGGTTGAGATAAAAGAAAGTACACAGTATGATATCCCCAGTGAAATACAGAATAATAAAATGGAGACTCCTTTTTTTAATGTGTGTGGGTTTTTTTTTTTAATATTTATTTATTTGGCTGTGCCAGGTCTTAGTTGTGGCAGGAGGGATCTAGTTCCCTGACCAGGGATTGAACCCCAGCCCCCTGCAATGGGAGCACGGAGACTTAACCACTGGGCCACCAGGGCAGTCCCGAGACTCCATAATCTACATACATTTTGAGAAAAAGAAGAAAGATGAGGTAGAGTAACGCCTTCCCCCGGGCAGGGGTTAGGAGATGCAACTCCACCCCAGATGTTCCTCGGATCCTGCATATGTCTTAAAAGGGGTCCTCAATTCTGAGGAAAATTGGAATTACAAGGGTTTGCAGAATACTGCTCTCTGGTCCACTACAGGGAGAAAGGCTGACGAGAGTGGTCTAGGAGGTGACCTGGGCACAGGACTTTTAAAAGCTCCTCAGGGGATTTAATGTGCAGCCCAGGTTGGGAACCACTGTCCTGTCTGGAGAGCCATGTGGGAAGCGCACCCGTGGGGACACGAGGGGACTGGCAGTTCTACAGAGAAGGATGTGGTTGAAGCTTAAAGCTTGTGTGATGGTGGTCATGCTGGATTAGGTGAGTGTTAGGAAGTTAATATTAGGAATTTCAGGTGTGAGTAAATATTCAGAAAAACAATTGTGACTTTCCTTGCATAAAATCCTGGCAGGAACTTTCCCAGAAAGAAAATCTGCAGACAGTGCATCTCAGTTGCTGGAAGGTGCCTCAGACCCCCTGGCATCCACTTGAAGGTGGCTGCATACAATGTGATTGGCTCAGAGACTTGAGCCAGCTCTCCTCAAATATCCCCTTCTAATATTGGGAATAAAAATCAACAGCTTTAAAATTCACAGGAAGATTTAGAAATTATCTACTTGAACCTCTGATGTTATAGAATTTTTTAAAAAATCAAAATTGCAAAGTGAAGTGTCTGGCTCAGGAAACACAGCTGCTCAGCACAGTACCAAGACTAGGGTGGAGTCTTTGAACAACCAGCCCACTGCTTTTTCTCTTAAACATCCCTGCCCTTCCAATGCAAGGGTTAATATGTTGGGGCCCTCAGGAGAAGTAATTTGGCTTAAATTCATACTCAAGTGTACATGACTAATATAAAAGTACTTTCTTTACAGCACGTTATAACTGTGTGGGATGCATAAAACTTAGAGACCTGAACATTGGAAGAGAGCGGAAAGTGTCAAGACTGATGGTGAAAGTCAAAGAAAGGGGTCTGGGTAGGTCTCATTAGTCAAAGAAAGGGGTCTGCCCACGACGAGGGCAGACAGAGCTGATTTCACAACTCAGACTAGCACAGACCTCCAGAGTTGAGCATGGCTTGGACCTCCCTCTCCGCACCACGCACCCCCCACCCCAGGAGACCAGCAGAAGGAGAAGAATGACTTTATGTTGAACGTGTTTATGAGTGAACACATTTTAAATTAACATGTGCCAAGCCACCCACCTACCCAGAGCTCCTAGGAAGCCCCTAAAGGCTGGCCCTGAGAGACTCCATCCCATTACCAAGAATCACTGGCATTAAGACTATTTCTGCTTCGTCCAAAAGGTTTTCAGTTACCTTCAGAGTCAACAGGAAATTAATCAGCAAGTAGAAAACTGAAAGAAGATCTGCATCTCACTGTAGGAGTCATTAAAATAAAAGCAGATTTGGCAAAATGGCAAAGTTTTTCATTTTTTTCTATTTTTTTTTAAATCTCTCTTCTACTTTCTTACTTAATAAGTTGAAAATTCCAAAACTAAAAGCCTGAGGAACACAGACTCCTTGGAGGATGGGATACATACTGTCCTAGGATCTGCACCCCTCTGTTGAGCATGTCAGCCCGATGGCCATCCTAATAGCTCTCCCCTCATGCTCGCAAAAAGCCCCTGGAAACCTGACCCCTCGGTGACACAGTCTGTTTAAAACTTCCTGGACTCATCTCAGGCCATATCTCTGTCCTGTATTGTTTGACTTGCCTCTCCCCTGTAAGCTCTTGGGGGGAAAGACCTTCTTTTTTTTTCTTGTTTTGGAATGATTTTATTTATTATTGTAAGCCTGGGTGGAGAATGCACTTCCTTGCTTATCTCACAGTTATGTAAGAAATATTAAATAACAATAATACCTGGATGCAGTAGAGATCATAGAACCCTGCCTATCGTATAACCTTTGCTCTGCCATCCTGAGTATCTGGGGAAGCAGCTTCTCTCTGTCTTCCTTATTATGGGAACTAGAAACGCACAGACCCTAAATTTGAGAACTGATATATGGAAGGATGGCAAGAAAAAGTTATCTTCTCTTCCACTAGCTTCTGACCTATTGAGCTTTAAAAGTTCCCTGGCCCCCCTGCCCAGAGTGGCGGTGACAAGAATGGGTGTGGAGTCACATGCGTTTCATGTGGAGTCTTGGGGCTGCAGCTCACAGAAACCACCTCCAGCTGGCGTAAGCAAAGCACGACGTTTACTGGAGAACCATTGGGGTTTCTCACGGAAGTCACAGGAACGTCTCAGGGGCCTGTCAGGAAACACAGGACATGCGCTTTTGCTGTCTCTCTGCCTCTCGTCTTTGTTTCCTGGTCCCTACTTAATGTGAGTTTCATGAAAGCAGGAATTAGGTTTGTTTTCTGCAGGCTCACCTGTGCCTAGAACAGTGCCTGGCATATAGTAGTTGCTCAATCAGCACTTATTACTCTATTTCTCTGCAGAGCAGCTTCCTTCATTCCTCTGTGGGTATGTCAGAATGCAGTCACCCCTCAGTACCCAAATTTTCATCTTTGAAATTCAGGCTGGTGTCAAATGTTTATTCCTGATTAGTCAACTCCAGCCAGGGGTTAGGGTTTCCTAGCAAGTGTGATTGAGGCAGAGATGCTTTTGCATGAGAGTCTCTTTGGAGCAAGGCAGACACCTTCACATGTGTTTACAACAATTGGGCAGGTGGTTGTCGTTGGTGCAGGTAGCCTGTGGGAAGTGGTATGTGATGATTCCCAAACAGTACCATCTTTTGATGAATAGCCAACCAAAGGGGACTCCATCTGCCCCCATAAATGTGAAACTTTCTTGCAACTTTGCTGATATGTTGTTGGCCAATCTCTCTTTGGACATCTCCAAGGCCAAAGGTGACACTATTTTTCAAGAGTTGTTCACTCCATTTTTTGACAGATCTAATGATTAAGAGGTCCACCCATGTATCTGTCTGACTTCAACCTCCACTGGTCCCAGCTTTGCCTTTTGGCCCAGAGAGAGCAAATTTATTTTCCATATAACAACCCGTAAAGAAGTTATTTGAAGAAAGTGATCATGTTACTTTGAAATCTTTTCCTTGGAGTGAGGAATACATGCTGCCTGTGCAGTCATTACATTGTATCTAGGATTGTTTTTCTTCTGATTCCTGAAAATGAGAGAATCAATGACTCAATTGTGGATGGAAGGCAGTCCTCCCAGACATAGGACTGCATGACCTTGGTCCCCACCTAAAAGATAGACTTCGTGTGTCTTTTCAGCCACCCTTTACAGATAAAAGTTTCCATCAGTGGTAACATCTTCTGCTTCAAGGAACACGTGTTACCTCCTAGGGGTTGATGGCTAAAGGAGCTGAAGTTACTGGTTAGTCTGGACCAGTGAAGATCTAACTGGTAACGTGTAGCTGTTCCCAAGCTAATGGTATCTTTATTAAATTTGTCAGCCCCTTTACGTCTTCTCTTTTCAAGGCTAACTACACACTCTTCTTCTTTCTCTCCCTCCACCCCCCTCTTTCTCTGTCTTTTTACATTTAATGCATATCACGTAACAAACATTTAGAGAACACCAACTACTTGGGAAGAATTGTACTATTTGTTGGGATAACAGACAAAGGATAAGATTTCTATCTTCACAGAATTCACACTGCAGCAAGAGTAGTAGGCTGAGTAAACAGATGGTTTTAACCTCGGATGAGTGCTGTGACAAACGTATAGATAAGGGCTGTCAGCAGCATGCAGGAGAGGCGCTCAACACGAGGTGGGAAGAGGTGGGGAGAGAGGGAGCTCTGGGAATGCCGCTTGGCAGAGGTGCGGCCTGAAATGAGCGTCTAAGGAGGAGGAGAAGTCAGCAGGATGAAGAAGGATGCCTGAGGGAGGAGGCAGTAGACCAGGCAGAGGTTTTACATTTGCAAAGCTGTGGAGAATTTAACATAATGGTTTGTTCAGAAGCAAAGAATGATGAGCGTCAGAGTAGCAAGACAGATAAAGTAGAACCAGTACGTATGGGCTGTAACAGCTGGCTGTTGCTCCGTGACAAACCACCTCGAAACCCAAGGACTTAAGACAATAAGCTTTTAGTACTGCGCACGAGTCAACAGATCAGCTGGGAAGTTCTGTTGAAGTGGCCCAACACTGTCTGATCTCGACTGGGTTTGCTCATGAGTCAGCAGTCGGGTGGCAGGTTGGGGGCTGACTGATCTTGGATGGCCTCACTCCCATGCTGACAGTTTGCTGGCTGTCAGCTGGGTGTCAAGGTGATGTGCTTCTCATCATACGGCAGGCTAGCCTGGCCTTGGTCACACAGTGGTGGCAGAAAGAAAGTGGAAACACACGGCTGCCTAAAACCTAGGTTTGGAACTGGCATACCATCCCTTCTGCCCCATGTTCTTAGCCATAGCAAGTCACAAGAGTCCTTCATTCAAGGGACAGGGACATCTCTTAATGGGAGATGCTGCAAGGTCTTGTTGCAAATGATGTATACATAGGAAGGGGTGAGTAATTGCAGCCATTTTTGCAGTCAATCCAGCACAAGTGACGTAGATGATAAGAATTTCTCTTGAAAAAGATGGGGAAACATCAAAAGGATATATTATTCAACTTTTATTATTAATATACAGTAGTTTAATAATTAAATGTTATAAAATTATAAATTATATTAATTTTTTATTATATTGTATTATATTATTGATTTATTATATTAACATTTTTAAAAGTTAATTTTCATTTACACATGTAACATTAAAGCATGTTCTCCCTTAAAAACAGGATATCAGATAAGGCTAAAGTCTCCTACCAACCATGTCCTTGTGGAATACGATGATATGGAAGATGTTTCTCTGGACACCACCCTCCAGGTCCCCCTCTGGGTTGATGTGGACCATTCCCCAGCATCCTTTGCCTCTGGTTGTCCAGCTAATTAGGAAGTCACATGAATCTCTTTGTCCCTAGACTACATTCTCTACTTCTCCACAAGGACTTCATAAGAAACTTTGTCAACTGCCTCATGACATCCAGATCCACTATGTCTACACTATAGCTTATTAAGTCTTGGTCTAATAAACCTGTCAGAAAACAGAATGAGGTAGGTCCAGTCCAACTTGGCTCTCTAAATCTCCTTTAATAACCCATTCTAGAAGGTGTCTAGTCTATTATTTGGGCATCCATTTTGGTGTACTTTTTGAAATTTAGGGTCCAGTTCCCCTTCCATTGCCAAAGATCCTTAAACACAATGAGCAGCACTTCCATCATTCTATCCCTAGGTCCTCCCAGTTCCCTGAGAGAAATTTCACCACAGTCCACCTGGTGATCTCATTTAGGTCCACCGGGTGCTTGGAGGAGGAGAATTAAGTGTGTGCTCTTCCGGCCCTGTCATGAATTTTTTTTGTTTTTTAAAGGCTTGGGTTTTTTTTGTTTGTTTGTCTGTTTTTGTTTATTTATTTATTTATTTTTGGCTGTGTTGGGTCTTCATTTCTGTGCGAGGGCTTTCTCTAGTTGTGGCAAATGGGGGCCGCTCTTCATCGCGGTGCACGGGCCTCTCACTATCGCGGCCTCTCTTGTTGCGGAGCACAGGCTCCAGACACGCAGGCTCAGTAGTTGTGGCTCACGGGCCCAGCCGCTCCGCGGCATGTGGGATCTTCCCAGACCAGGGCTCGAACCCGTGTCCCCTGCATTAGCAGGCAGATTCTCAACCACTGCGCCACCAGGGAAGCCCCTGTCATCAATTTTTACTACACCACACGTCCTATTTGATCGACTTCTAAATTTTTTGTGTACATCTTATTTAGCATTTAATTAAATATAAAACGTTTTTAGAATGTTTTCCTGGAAGTACTCATAAGAAATTGTTAGCCGTGGTTCCACTTGGGGAGAAGTGCTGGGGCACGCTTGTTAGGGGCAGTTTTTGTTTGGTGTTTTTCTCTATTGGTTGAATTCTCTGGGCATGCCAGAGAGACTCCTCTAGAAAATGGAATTATGGAACATGTTTCTGTTTTTTTTCTTAATTTTTCTCTTTTTATTAAAAAATATTTAAAAGGTGGAAACAACCACGTTTTGGTTGTTTTTATGACAGCAACAAATATATATATATATATACATGGAGCACTCACTTCGTGCCCAACACCATGGTAATGTATATGTTCTACATTTATTATCTTCTTTGTCCTACAACAACCCCCTGGGGGAGGACTTCTTTTTTTATTTTTAAAATTTTATATTGGAGTATAGCTGATTTAAAATGTTATGTTAGTTTCAGGTGTAGAGCAATGTGATTTAGTTATGCATAAACATATATCTATTCTTTTTCAGATTCTTTTCCCATTTAGGTTATAACAGAGGACTGAGTAGAGTTCCCTGTGCTATACAGTAGGTCCTTGCTGATTATCTATTTTATATATAGTAGTGTGTATATTTTAATCTCAACCTCCTAATTTATCCCTCCCCTGCTTCCCCTTTCTCCTTTGGTAACCATAAATTTGTTTTCTAAGTCTGTGAGTCTGTTTCTGTTTTGTAAATAAGTTCATTTGTATCATTTTTTAGATTCCACATGTAAGTGATAGCATATGATATTTGTCTTTCTCTGTCTTACTTCACTGAGTATGATAACCTCTAGGTCCATCCGTGTTGCTGCAAATGGCATTATTTCATTCTTTTTTATGGCCGAGTAATATTCCATTGTATATACCACATCTTCTTTATCCATTCCTCTGTCGATGGACATTTAGGTTGCTTCCATGTCTTGGCTATTGTAGATAGTGCTGCTACGAACATTGGGGTGCATGTATATTTTCAAATTAGAGTTTCCTCCTGATATATGCCCAAGAGTGGGATTGCTGGATCATATGGTAACTCTATTTTTAGTTTTTTAAGGAACCTCCGTACTGTTCTCCATAGTGGCTGTACCAATTTACATTCCCACCAACAGTGGAGGAGGGTTCCCTTTTCGGGGGAGGACTTATACACGGTTTTAAAGACGAGAAAATGAAGGCACAGGGCAGTTATACAACTTGTCTAAGGCCACACATCTACCAAGAGTCAGTGCCAGGATCTCCCCCCACCTGCCCTTCAGTTCTGTCAGATTCCACAGCCAAGGTTTTATCCACCATGTGATGATGACTCCTTCCATCTCTTCATGGATATTCTTTTAAAATCTTGGTCATTAGAGAGCACCACAGGCAGCCACATAACTTCTTGTGGCCACCCCCCTCCCAGTCCTGGGCCATCTGCGTCGGGTGGAATTGTAGTCAGACTGTCTTCATGGGGGTCTCCTACCTTCCATCTTTTCTCTGAACGCTAAGACTCCACCCCACTAAGGCTGAAGTCCATGTCTCACTGAGCTCAGGCTCTTCCCCACTGCTTTCCCTGAAGTTTAAGCTGCTCCTTTCTGCCTAGTTGCTCTTTTCTTCTTAGCTCATTTTTCCCAAGAGAGCAAAATTTGGGGCAGAATAATGGATCTCCTTATCACTTTTTCAACATTGTGGGAGATGAAGTGGTCATAAGCCACATGAAGAATTGTCTGTGTATGTTGTTCTTACGTGACCTTAACCCTGTCTTGCCACATAGTAAAATCCTCGGAGTCCTGCATTAGTTAGTTACTTTGGGTTTTGTTTGTTTGTTCACTGTTAACCACAACTGAACTTTAAGTCTGGGAATAGTTTCCAAGTTTCTGGAAATAGTAAGCAGCTCCTTGTCTCTCTGTTGTTGCTGTAGATCAATTCTGAGGAGAAATTTAACCTCAAAACCTCTTTGGTTCCTCCCTTTCACTTGCTTTTTTCCCTTCCCCCGTATTCAGTTAATGACTGTTCTCTCTTCAAAATACCTCTTACATCCTACTTTCATAATTATTTTTACCACAATAAATAAAATAGGTTTAGGCTTTTGAAACATTTTAACCTACTATGTGGTAACAACTCCCAAACTGGCCCAGTGGCCATGCAGGTTTTCTCGTCAGCTTCCACCCCACCCTGAATGGTTAACTTAAACTTGGTCGCGCTAATCCCATTCCCCTTTCTGGTGACTGGCTCAGGAATGGGCATGTGGCCTGATTCTGTTCAAAGTGTGAGGGGATGTCTATTATGGACCTTCTGGAAGGTTTCCTTGGTCCTAAAACTTAGAAGAGTTGGTTTCTTTGTCTTTTCTGGATGTGATAACAGAATCTCCAGCAATCATTCCCAGGTATTTCTCGTGAGGTGCAATTTCAGCTGTCCAAATTTTAAAATACAAAACATCTCAACAGATACACCAGGCTCTCTGCCTGTAAACTTCCCACTTTTCATCCTACTCATGCCAGACTAACAATCCTAAAACACACAAACCTTTATGACTTCATTCCTCTCTTCAAGTTATCTTCCGTGAAGGGAACTGAGAATTAAAGACCAGGGCCCAAGATGCTAAGCATCTGTACAGTCATGTAACTTTGTTATTTCCCATGCTTGTTGTTTTTTTACACTATACGATGTTTGGTCATTTTCATTTATTCAACAGATATTTATTGAGCATCTATTATCAGATGTTATGCTACCAGATGTTATGTTTTGTACCTGGAGGTACAAAAAAATGAGGGAGAATGTTTCTGCCATCAGCAAATTTATAGTCTAGTAGGGGAGTATGGCAGGCACTAATGCTGCCCACTCAGTAGACAACCCCTGTTCTTTCTTCTTAACCAGCTTCCAATTTTGTTCAGACAGTAATACACCTGGCCAGAGGAGATGATTTGTAATTTGTCTAGGAGTGAACATGTGAATGAGACTTAAGGGGAATTCTACTGAGGATTTAGGGAAGAATTATCTCCCTGATAAAAGGCATGAGCCAATCACCTACTTGCTTACTTCTTGGGGTCCTGTGATATGGGGAGCAGCGGCAGCCATCTTGAAATTGAAGGAAAGGCCAGTTGAATCAGAGAGGCGCGTGATGCAGTCACACTGTGCCATAACATCATTGAACTGTTGATCCAACTGTGGAACTGTGCATGTCCAGACTTAATTTTCTGTAGGGTAATCAAGTGCCTTTCTTGTTTAAGCCATTATTAGTTGGGTTTTCTAACTAAAACAAGGGAGAAAGCCATACAAAGTAGTATTTTAAATACAATATATGTGATGATTGAGTTATGCATGGGAAGGCAGTATACTTAGAGGTATACGAAGAGAATATCTGTCCCTGACCCTAAGAATCACAGTCCAGGAGAAGTATCATCGATGCATATTTATAGTGCATGTGATAAACGCAATGCTATAAATATTCATGGAAAAATATAAACACACCAAAGAGGAAAATCTGACTCAGGTGTCCACAATGTTTGCTCATGATGAGAGTGAGATTATGTATTTTTGGCAGGAGCACTGCAGAGGTCACCTTGTGTCCTTAGCACATCACATCGGTAGGTGCATAATGTCAATTTGTCCCATTACTGGCAATGTTAAGTTGGATTACAAGGTTCAGGAGATGTTTGACAGGTTCTTCTCATTCAACTCACCATTCCCCTTTGCCATTAATAAGTATTCTGTGAGAAGATATTTTGAGACTCTGTAAATGTACCATTATCAATCACACTTCTCAAACTTTCACCTACCAGTTTTATTATCTATTGATGATTCTTGCCGAATTGCTTTTTATAAGGATGTTTGTGAAACGATTTTTAAAACTCTTTTATTCCTTTTATATTTATTTCGTGGCAATCTATAACAGGGAGTAGTTTTTCCTCCTACTTCATTTACTCCATTTATTCATATCAGTATGAACTTATGGATTTCTATTTTATTCAATAGGTGATCTGTAAATATCATGTATTTTCATGGTCAAATTATCCCAGATTTGGCAGAGTGAGCCTCTTTAAACTTCCTTCTGTGCCCTTATTCTTTGAGAATTTCCTTAATATACAAGAAGATATTCCAGACTCACCTTGAACTTTTCTTGTCCTAGCTGTGAAATCAGCCGTTTCTTCAAGTGACCCTACTTTAGTGGAGAATGGTATGGTATTTAGAAACTAGGATCTGGGCAATAGGTGTGTTCATTTCTACTGGGGTATCATTGCTTCTAGGCCTTTTCAGTGGACATAAGTAATAGATAATGTGTATACACATCCACCCATAAACATATGGAAGTAAAATATATATCTATAATGATATAGATATAAAATAAACCATGAGGTCATACTGATACTTCCAATTCTAGCCTAACACAACCTTCTCTGACAATGAGAAACCTGGCCCCATTATCCTCAATATATTTACATTTTAATCCTATAATATACTAAAAGCAGTTTCATACTTACTGACCTATACAACTGTGACAAACAATTCAACTAACTAGAATTCATATTTGTTTACAGTTCTTATCATCTTCAGTCTGAGGGTATATAGAAAAAAACTGTTCAAAAATTACTTGGGTTGGTTTTTACCCTCCTTTAGTAAGATTGTTATTGATTTGAAATACAGTTAAGTTTATTTGTTTTTGTTTGTATTCCATTTTAGGTTTTGTTTTCCCCATTCTTTTAAATTTTATCATTGTATAATTATTTTGAGTATATAATCATAATTCCAAAAGTCAAAAATATTCAGAGGAGTGTCACTCCTTTACTCTTGTTTCTTCTAACCCATTCTCACCTACTCTTGTATTTCTGATGTATCCTTTGTTTTGTTTTTGTGAAATTAAGGAGATACATGATGTTATCTTATATTCTCCACTTTTTTTACAGAAGAGGTGGCACAATATAGGTCTCACATTAGGTCCTTCTTAGTGTATCGCATCAATAGGTACGTGACTTCAATTTGTTGCATTATTGGCCATGTTAAATTGGATTACAAGTTCAAGTCCTTTTGTGCTTTGCTTTTTTTCATTTGACAAATGTGGTTCATAAATACCATCCTCAATAACTTTTATGGCTTCATAGTGCTCCATTATGTGGATACAACATAGTTTATTTAATGACTTTTTTATATTTCCAATGTTTACAATCACAAACAATGCTGTATGAGAAACCTTTTGCATATATATTTTTATATTTTTAGAGGTGTATCTTCAAAGTAAGTTCTTAGACATGGGACTGCTAAGTCAAAAGATAAGCACATATATAGTTTCATTAAATATTGTCAAATTCTCCTGCTCAGACGTTGTACCAATTTTCATTTCCACCAGCAAGGTCTAAGGATTCCTGTTTTCCCAAAGCCTCACCAACAAACTGTATGGTCAAACTTTAACATGTTTGCCAATCACATGGGGTGAGAAACGGTACCTCAGAGTAGTTTAACGTTTATTACTTTTCTTATGTTAAGCAGTGTTCATATGTGTGTGTTTTGTGTGTGTGTGTGTGTGTGTGTGTGTGTGTGTAGTCTGTTCACGTCTTTTGCTAGTTTTTAAAAAATCAAGCTTATCAAGTCTCTTTCTGTGACTTTTAAATGAATTCTTTATATATTAAGAATTCTTAATACATTAGAATTATCTATGTGTTGCAAATATCTTTCAGTTTGTTTTTGTCAACTTCATTTATGGTGTTTTTTTGCCATGTAAATTTTTTTGTAGTTAAATTTTATTTTCTTTTATTGCCTCTGGATTTCAAGTGATAATCAAAAGTCTTTCCTTACACCAAAGTTATAGAGGAATTCACCTGTGTGTACTTATTGCATCTATATGGTTTCATTTTTTACATTATTCTCTCTGATTCATTTGGAGTTTATTCTTATCTATGGTGTTGAGATATAAATCTAATTGTATCTTTTTCCAAATGGTTATCCAGTTTGTCTCAGCACCTTAATTCAAACACTCATCTTTGTTTCATACACTAATTTTCCACAGGTACTTTGGTCTAGTTTTTTTCAATCATATTCTGGTCTGTCTATTCACACACCAGTACCATACTGTTTTAATTATGATGTTTTTATATCCTTAATCCTCTCTTGTAACTTTTCTTATTTTGTGTTTTTCTAGTCTTACTATCAACTTGTGTAGCTCCATTGTGAAAAAGCCTTTTTTGGTATTGGTGTTGGGAATGCATTAAATTTATAAATTAACTTGGGGGAAAATAACATTTTTATGGGCTGAATTGTTCTCTCCAAAACAAGAGATGTTTTCTGTTTGTTCAAGTGTACTTTTGTTTCTGTCAGGAGCATTCAGAAGTCTTCCTCATTTCTTATTTCTTGGGAAGTCCTCTGTCATCCCAATCTCTCTACTCAGGTAAGTTAGGCTCAAAATACTAGTAAGAATTTATGCTTTTGGCTTCCTCTGAATTCATCTTCTTATTCTCCTTCTTGATTCTTATCATTCTCATTAATCTCATTCACCCCAGGATGATAGCGATGTTTTCCTCTTGATTCTTTGGGAATTCATGGTAGAACCTAGTACTTCTCCTATACAGGACATCAAAGGCTTCAAACATTGAGCCAGGCCCTGAAAGTCATGTCCAGAATCATGAGGCAGAGGACAGACTTCACGTGGGTTCTGAGTGTCTTTTCAGCCACTCATAGAGATGACCGTTTTCATTCCATGATAGGATGAAGGGATAAATATGTTCAACTCTATCAGCTGCTGTATGTGGATTTGTGAACAGTTAGTACAGAAAACAGCCATGTTTGTCTTGTTACTTCTCCTCCACTTCTAAAAGTTTATTTACCCCAAACAGTTCTCCTTTGACCTGCTTAGGACTAGCCAAGCTAAAAAGTGTTTTAAACACAAACCAACTATTTTTAGCCTTGGGAATAAAAGAGTCAATTCAAGCAAAATTTATCGGGTTCCCAGGCAGTTTGGACACTCCCTTGTGGCTTATAGTAAACTACCTATTACCAATCTAGACTTTTGTAGGTTTTATCAGAAGTCTCACCTTCAAAAGCCAGTCTTGCACTACCAAAATTTTGTCAGTTCCTGGATCTGAAGGCCTCATCCCTGGGATACCTTTCATGCCTTTCAGAAACCCAAAGACAATACCAAAAGGCAATTTCCTATGAGATCAACAGTCCCTTCCTCGAATTGTTTTCCCTTTTAGCTCAACTCATCAATTTTCAATCAATTTTCTTTCCATTCAAGTGCATGTGTTTTACGTAAACTCTCTCCCCTTTGGAGCCCGGGGCCTGCTCCTCAGTTGCCTCAAGTCCATCCTGTCTCAGCGTAGCTGATCTGACCCTAAGTCCCCGCAGACTCTGCAGATCCTTGGGGCAAGGAACACGAGAGGCTCTGCAGAGTACTTGCCCTGCTAAGCACAGTCACTGTGTGCCAGCGAGCTGGGGATCTAGATACTGCTAAGATCTATTTAAGGTCCATTTTAGGGAAATCTGATGATTGACTGAGGCCAGTTGGGGACAGAGACTAGAAATACTCACCCACTGATTCTGCCGAGAGGCTTCCCTCTCCTTTAAAGGATATCCTCACCAGCCTGAACTCTCCTTGCTTCTTGAGAGATGTACCTTTACCAATCACGGCCCACAGGACTGTTACTCAGTCAACCTGGCAGTCTCAAACTGTACCCTGTGGCCCAGCACATCAGCTGGGCCACAAATGATTTTCAGTCCGGCCTCACATCTTGCCACAGTTTCCAGCTGGATGGACAACAAGCCCCATGAGGTTAAGCAATGTAACCCTGGGCTCCAGAGTGAGTCAGTTGCTCAGCTATGCTGTAAACTGTGGACGCGTTCAGGCTTCCAGGACTTTTCTCTAACCGGCAGACCACAGGGTCCCTCTCCTGCAATCAGATCGGCTTGTCTGCAGAGAAATGGAATTAAGCTATTAGCAAGTGGTTTCTGACTCTTGCAGAGACACCAGCAACAATGTCCACTTCGACATAACGTTTTAAGAGAGCTGTTTGTTTTGGCAGTGCTTCACTATGTTACACATTCCTGCCACTTAATTGTCCTTGCAAAGATCAACAAAGACCTTCTGAAGCAAAGCTGGAAGCTGTAGAACTCAGCTAAGCAAATGTTTGCTAAAATGAGGAGGGAAGGGGGGGTTAGCTCTATATATTCAGCTGTACTCTGAAATGACACCATTTTCTCTACAGTGTCATCCATTTCCTGAACTTCCGTATCCCGCCCCTACTGCCTTCAATTCTGAAAGTTTGAAAATATGTTCTAATTCTTGGTCTCATTATTATCAAACTGCTTCCTTTGATCTTCAAAGCCATTTGGCAAGTTCAAAGCACATAAAGACACAGTGTCTAATTTTTTTTGTTCTTGCTTTTTAAAATATAAAAGTCACATTATTATAATGATATTAATGTGTGAGCAATAATAGTGAGCAAACACCTTAAATATCTTAGTGGACGTGGACAAGGGACCCTCATGAGCTAAGAGCTGTGCAGAACATGGACTCAAACACGAGTCTCTCTCTCTCTCTCAACAAAGGCAAGAAAAAAGAAAACACAGCTGTTGATACACACTTTTTCTTCACCTTCTATGTGCAGTTTCTGGCCAGAGACCCAGGGGTAGATACAGCAGGATGGGGGAATCAATTCCTGCCCACAATGAGTTAATGATCTAGCAGGATGGCGAGGTCATGCCAGCATTAGGGATGGTTAAAATCTTTTCAATAGAGGCAGAAAAATCACCCTGTGGCTTTCCTGGGTCTTTGGAAATACTGAAAATTAAAAGCCAGTTTCTGAAGGTCATCTTTAGAGATGGAGCCACACTTTATACTTCTGGAAACATGTTCACATTTACTATGTCCCGTTTGTCCTATCAAGAAACTCCTGAACTGGGGGGAAACTACTTTATGAAAATGGGCCCATGAGAAATGGAAACGGGAACTAGAACTCCCATCTCCAACCCTTAACTGAGGAATGTTATAAGAAGAGAAAACAAGGACACTGGTTATGTTAAAATTATGCTGTATCCTTTGAATTATTAGTAAATATGTATAGAGCATTACCAAGCACACGGTACAGAACAAAAGACATTCTATGGGCCTAATGAGTTAATAGAAGGGGGAAAAAGGGTGTCTTAAGAGGCGAAGGACCTGAGAGATGCCTTTGCACATTCTGTTACCTTTGTCTGGAACACCACTATGTGCCTGGTTCACCCTTACTTCCTGTGCAAGATTCAGCTTAGACGTCACCTCCTTGAAGAAGCCAGCCTCGGTCTTCTCAAGTTCACACCCCTCCTCTGTGATCTCCTAGCCTTTCTCAGTCTCAAAATACAATCTTTATTGTATTTTGTTTGAAATTGCCCTGCAGAGCACTGCCCAACATTGACCCAAGCTCTTTCAGAATAAAGACACTATCTATTTTACATGTTTATCCCTAGAGCCTAGCACACAGTAGGCCTATATTCAATATTTTAAAAAAATGATATTATAAACTTCTCTCTCTTCCTGAAAGAGGCAGCAAGAAAAAGATCTTAACAGTGTGAGATCTTAACAGTGTGACTGAGGGAAAGGATGTATTAGTTTCCTGTGGCTGTTGTAACAAACTGGGTGGTTTAAAACAAGAGAAATTTATTCTCTCACAGTTCTGGAGCCTAGAAGTCTGCAATCAGTATCGCTAGGTGGAAATCAAAGTATCAGCAGGGCTGTGCTTCCTTCAGAAGTTCTAGGGAAGAATCTGTTCCTTGTTTTTCCCAGCTTCTGGTGATTGCCAACATTCTTTGACTTATGGCTACATCAGTCCCATCTTCAAGGCCAGCATCTCCAAATCTCTGTCTGCTCTGTCTTCACATTGCTTCCTCCTACCTGTGTGTGTCAAATCTGCCTCTGCTTCTCTCTTAACGATACATGTGATTACATTTAGGCCCCACCCAGATCATTCTGGATAACCTTCCCACCTGAAGATCCTTAATCACATCTACAAAGACTTTACCATATAAAATAATATTCACAAGTTCTAAGGATTAGGGCATGGATATCTTTTGGGGGACCATTTTTCAGTCTACCACAGGAGGCTTAGAAATAATTTTTTTTTATGATGACGAAAGAGTTAACAAGAAGAAGTAATTTGATGAAGAATAATATGTCATAAAATGAGCAAAGCCCTTGAAAATGAGGAAGTTGATAAAGAGGAAATAAAAGTTATTATAAAATAGGAACTAAAATATTTAATTTGGCAGTCTAGGGAGGCAAACTTCATAGCCCAGTAGTTAAGAGCATAGATGCTGGAACTCAACTGCCTGGTTAGAACCTGGCTTCATCATTTACTGGCTGTGTGACCTGGGATAGTTACGTAACTTCCCTGTGCCTCAATGTCCTCATCTATAAAATGGTAATGACCACAGAACTTAACTTCATACGGTTGTGGTAAAGGATTAAAAGACAGTATATTTAGAGCATTTGGAAGTATTTGCTACTATTATTTTAAGAAAACCAGAAATCTAAAAGAGGAAGTACAAATTTAAAACAGAACAAAAAGGAGAAATGTGTGGAAGATAAACGTTGATAAGAAAAGAGAACTTTTAAAATGATTGACCAAGAAGAAAGAAAAAAAGAAATGCTGCCTAAATGATGTAAGATATTTTTTAAAAAAGTAAATTAAAAACATTTGCAACCACAAATTTGAGGGGGAAATAGGATAAATACGTTGCATATCATAAGAAAGACCAAGTCTATAATTGAGGACACTAGGAAAATTGCAGAAAGTAGAAAAGAATGTTCCAAGGCTAGCAACTCTTCTTTCCTTTATATATTTATGTGGTTCGTATTGTTTTTCTCAGATCTTCTATGTCTTTGCTGATTTTTTTGTCTAGTTATTCCAGTAATTGCTGAGAGAAGATTGATGAAATTCTAAGCTTGTGGAATTTTCAATTTCTCTTTTTAATTCTATCTGTTTTTATCTCATGTATTCTGAGATTCTTTTTTTAGTTGCATACACATTTGTGATTGTTTATGCCTTCTTCATGAGTTGACTCTGTTATTATAATGAAATATCCCTCTTTTCTTTGATAGTACTTTTTGACTTGTGTATTAGTTTCCTGGGGTTGCCATAAAAAGTAACACAAATTGGGTGGTTTAAAACAACAGAAATTATAATCTCTCAGTTCTGGATGCTAGAAGTTCGAAATCAAGGTATCAGCAGGGCCATCCTCCCTGAAGGCTCTAGGCAAGAATTCTTCCCTGCCTCTTCCAGCTTCTTATGGTTGCCTGCAGTCCTTGGTGTTCCTGGGCTTGTAGATCTGTCAATCTAATCTCTGCCTCTGTCATCACATAGCCTTCTTCACCCTGTGTCTCTCCATGTCTCTGTGTCCAAATTTTCCTCTTCTTATAAGGACACTGGTCATTGCATTAGGGTCTGCCCTAATGCGCTATGACCTCATCTCAACTTGACTATATCAACAAAGACCCTGTTTCCAAGTAAGATCACCTTCACAGGTACCAGGGGTTAGGACTTCAATATATCTTTTTGGGAAACACAATTCAACCCACAACATCTTGGAATCTATTTTGTCCGTTATTCATATAGCTAGCCACTGCAGCCTTCTTATGTTTTCTATTTGCATAGTACATATATTTTTTCCCATCCATTTACTTTGAGACTCTCTATGTCTTCAGATTTAAAGTATGTCTCTTAGGCAGTAGTTTTTAAATTCCTTCTGACAATCTCTTTCTGTTGATTAAATTGTTTAATCCATTAATATTTAATGTGATTACTGATATGTTTGGGTAGGCCAACCATTTTATTTTTTGTTGTTTACCTGTCTTCTCTATTGTTTTAGCCTGTGCTTTTCAGTTATTGGCTTTAAAAATTATTTGAATTTAATTTATTTAAATTTTCTTATTGGCTTTTTAGATGTGCTTCTTTGCATTTTTTCTTAGTGATTGACTAGTAATTACAACATATATTCTTAACTTTTCACAGTTAACATGATAACATGGTAACATTTTGTGTAAAATATTGAAAACTTGCAAATATATAGAGCTGTATCCACCCCTGCTATGTCCTTTTTGTTATAGTTGTTATGTGTATTACATTATAAATTATATTTATATTTTTTGTAAATCCCACAAGGCAATGTCATACTTTTTGCCTTAAACAGATCTATTTTTTAAATTAAGAGAAAAAAGAAAAATTAATCTTTTGCATTTCTCCAGCTATTTTTTTTTTTTTTTTTTTTTTTTTTTTTTTTGCGGTACGCGGGCCTCTCACTGTTGTGGCATCTCCCGTTGTGGAGCACAGGCTCCGGACGCGCAGGCTCAGCGGCCATGGCTCACAGGCCTAGTCGCTCCGCGGCATGTGGGATCTTCCCAGACTGGGGCATGAACCCGTGTCCCCTGCATCAGCAGGTGGACTCTCAACCACTGCGCCACCAGGGAAGCCCTCTCCAGCTTTTTAAAAAAACATTTCTGATGCTCTTTATCCTTTTCTGAGCATACAGATATCCATCTAGAATCTTTTCCTTCAGCTAAGGAACTTCCCTTAGCATTCTCATAATGTAGATCTGCTAACAACAAATTCTTAGTTCTCTTTTATCTGAAATAGTTTTTATTTTGCCATTATCTTTGAAGGATATTTTTGCTGGATAAGATATTCTGGGTTGGTTTTTTTTTTCTTTCTTTCAGCACTTTAACGATGTTCCATTCTCTTCTGGTCTCCATGGTTTTTGATGAGAATTCATTTCTTAATTGGACTCTAATCCCCTGTATATAATGCATCATTTTTCTTTTGCTGCTTTCCAGGTTTGTCCTTTATCTTTGGCTCAATAGTTTATGATGTATTTCAATGTTAGTATCTTCATCTCTATTCTAATTGGTGTTGACAAAGCATCTTGAATCTAAGTTTTTATTTTTCAACAGATTTGGGAAACTTTTGGCCATTATTTATTCAAATATTTTTTTTCTGCCCTATGCTTTCTCTCTTCTTCCTCTGACACTGCCTGTATGTTGAATCATTTGATATTATCTGAGCCCACGTTCATTTTTTAAAATTTTTTTCTCTCCGTTCATCTACTTAGATAATTTCATTGAGTTATTTCCAAGTTCACTTACTCTTTTTTTTTTTTAACATCTCTATTTGGTTATTAAGTTGATTCAATAATTTTAGAATTTCAGATATATTTTTAGTTCTAGAATTTTCACTTTTTTATTGTTTAAGTATCTCTGCTGAGTTTTCCTATGTTTTCCTTCGTCAAGAGCACATTTTGCTTTACTTTATCAAGAATAGTTAAAATAGCTGCTTTAACATTCTTTTTTTTTTTTTCTTTCGTTCTTTATTTATTTATTTATTTTTTTTTTTAACATCTTTATTGGGGTATAATTACTTTACAATGGTGTGTTAGTTTCTGCTTTATAACAAAGTGAATCAGTTATACATATACATATGTTCCCATATCTCTTCCCTCTTGCGTCTCCCTCCCTCCCACCCTCCCTATCCCACCCCTCCAGGCTGTCACAAAGCACCGAGCCAATATCCCTGTGCCATGCGGCTGCTTCGCACTAGCTATCTACCTTACTACGTTTGTTAGTGTGTATATGTCCATGATTGCTTTAACATTCTTATCTGTTACTTTCAACATCTGCTTCATCTCAGGGTCAGATGTAGTTCATTCTCTTTTCTCTTGAGAATGTGCTTCATTTTCCTGATTCTTTATATGTCAAGTTATTTGTGAATCTATCACATATATTATGAATGTAAAGTTATGAAGTTTCTGGGTTTTGTTCTTTTTCTCTAGTGTGTGTTGTTGCCTTGGCTTTAGCAGGCAATTTTCTTGGCTAGGCTCAAACTGCAAATTCTGTTTCTTTGGGCAGCAGCTCTAGTCTGGATTCAAATCATTCGCTGTAACTGAGCTGCTTTATTCTGTTCCATGCATTCACAGTTCAGAGGTCAGTCTGAGATGTGGCTAGACAGAATTTAGGGATCCTTTCTCTGTCTCCTTTCTCTTCCCTTCCAGAATTCTTCCACTCACTTCAGTAAGAGTTTCCCAGCTTCACTTTTCTGATTCTGCTAACCAGAAAGACTGCGTTTTTCAATCAGTGCCCTCACCACTAGGCTGCCAAATGCCAAATGGACCACATCAATCTCCAACTAAAAGCCGCAGAACTGGGGCACTTACACCATAGCACTCCAAGCATTCACTCCCCACAAGAGTCTTTCTGCTTCTCTTCCCTCTCCAATTGCTTCAGGTAGTTGCTTTTGTATTATATCCAGGTTTTATCATTGTTTCTAGAGGGGAAAGGGCATCCTCTGGGAGGGACTTATTCCATCACTAACAGAAGCTGGAAATCCATTTGACCTGCAGGATTGTTTCTAACAGTAAAGAGTTGAAAACAACTTGAATGGCCAACAACAGAGAAAGATTAAAGAGACTGTTGTCCATCATCTGCTGGAACACTACTTAGCCGTTAAAAAGAATAAGATCAACCTGACTACTAAAAAGGAGAGAGCACCAGGAAATACTCTTCGGTTTAAAAGCAAGTTTCAGAATTGTACTAGAGCCTGTATAGTGGGGGCTATGTGGTGTGCCTCTCAGGTCCTCCCTTCAGGATCAATGCACTTATTCTTGCAGCTGCCAGGAACATTGGCTGCTGAAGGATCACAGTGGAGTTTCGCTTTAGAAATTGCCCTCAGCTGAAGAGAGCCACGTTTTCTAAAGTACATCCCCTTCTCAGGGGCAGCTGCCGTTCGATGACTGGTTAATATGAAGGTACGATGGCCCAGTCCCTTTACCTTAAAGGTCAACTCTGAAGGCATATCTGGAGTGCCCCTCTGTCCAGCACCGCTCCCTCACTCCCTTACAGGCCTTGTTCCAGCAATTCATTCCCCCCATTAAATCTGTTGCATGTAAGCCTCCATCTCAGAGTCTATTTCTTGGGGAAACTGATGTAAGGCAGCCTAATAGCTTTCAGGTAAACAAACAAACGAAACACAGTTCTGGAAGCTCATAGATGTATATAAAGGCAGAGAAAACATTCTGGAAGAATATAGGTGAAAATGACAATAACAGATATCTTTAGGGAGGTATCTGGCATGTGGAGAGAGTATTCAATAGACTTTAATTCACATGTGCTGTTTAATTTGTTACAACTCATATATTTGTGTATATTTGTTGAATTAAAAACAAATACATTCTGAGAGTTCCCTGGAGGTCCAGTGTTTAGGATTTGGCACTTTCACTGCTGGGGCCAGTTTCAATCGCTGGTCGGGAAACTAAGATCCAATAAGCTGTGCGGCATAGCCAAACAAAGAAACAAAATACGATCACAAATACCAAAAAATAACTCTCCATCTCTATCTGCATCCCAGACCCTTCAAAACCTGAGCTCTAGGACCATACACCCAGTTGCTTATTGTACACCTCTACTTGGATATCTCTCAGAATCTTTACATTAAAGTGTCCCCCCAAATAAGGTCAGCATCTCCTCTCCACTTTTTGCCCTGTATTTCCTGTCTCAGCGAATGAGAACGTCACCACTCACCTGATTGCACAAACAGGGAGTGTGGATGTCGTTTTTGACTTTTCTTTCTACCTCACTGCTCCATTTGTAATTCACGTTCAAGTCCCGTGGATTCCATCTCCTTACTATCCTCAGACCCCTCAATTCTCTCCATTTGTTGCCATTCTCTTATTCAGGTTACCATCCACTTTGCCTGGATCCTTGTTGCAGAATCTTGACTCTTCTTCTTGGCCCCAGTCTTGCCCCTGTTTAATCCATTCTCTGCATTCCAGCAAGGGCAATCTTTCTGAAATATTAAGCTGTTCAAATTCAACAGGTAGGAGTTTGCATAGAATCCTTCCTATTCTTCCAGTTGCCATCTAACCACTTTATGACCATTTCCGCATTGGACCTGAGAGGCAGCCTGTAGCCTGTAAAGAATGAAATGCCCCACCTCAGCCTGGGAGACGTGGAGAGCACCGTTTGGGCTAACTGGGCATGTCCAGTAACAGCGTTTGTATGTGATTCCACTGAACCCTGTGGATTATGCTAAGTCCATGGACTAACTGGAGGGAGTTCAAAAAGAGAGCAGGAGTGATGAGAGGAATGGAAGAAAAGAAAAGATATATGGAGAAAAGTTAAAGAGATATCTATCTATCTATTTATCTGTCTATCATCTATGTGTCTTTAGGTCATATCCTCAAATGGAGATGGAGGCTGAGAACTCACTCTGTCTTAAAGCAGAAAAGTGACTATAGATAGAGAAAGGGTGGGAATGGTTAAAACCTAACTCTCAGTGTACTAAGGGGGCCAGTTACCCCTGGGGTTTGAGTTTCTTAATAAAGCAAATCTTGAAAATGCTGTTAAAAAAAAGAAAATTTGTGAGGTTTTTTTGAATGGCATAATTGTAGATAGATCTTTTAATTTGTTTTTGATTTCCATTAAAATTATTTTGATATAATGTTAATAATAAGACCTACAGTTTAAAAGAAGTTTTTAAAAATATTTATTTTATTGAAGTATAGTTGATTTACAATGTTGTGTTAGTTTCTGGTGTACAGCAAAGTGATTCAGTTATACATAAACATAGTAGCTTGCATCTGCTAATCCCAAACTCCCAATCCATCCCTTCCCCACACCCCTCCCCCTTGGCAACCACAATCTGTCCTCTATGTCTGTGAGTCTGTTTAAAAGGATATGGGGAGGGGGAAGGGTAAGCTGTGACAAAGCGAGAGAGAGGCATGGACATATATACACTACCAAACGTAAGGTAGATAGCTGGTGGGGGGCAGCCGCATGGCACAGGGGGATCAGCTCGGTGCTTTGTGACCGCTGGAGGGGTGGGATAGGGAGGGTGGGAGGGAGGGAGATGCAAGAGGGAAGAGAAATGGGAACATATGTATATGTATAACTGATTTACTTTGTTATAAAGCAGAAACTAACACACCATTGTAAAGCAATTATACTCCAATAAAGATGTAAAAAAAAAAAGTCTTTTTAAAGTGAAACTGTCAGCTCCTTTTTTATCTTAATATTATAGAAAAATTTTGAATATATACAGAAGTGGAGAGAATAGTATGTCAGCCCTCATGAGTGCACCACTGAGTTTCAACAATTAGCCTCTGTTTGCCAGTCTTTTTGTTTGTTTGCTTTTAACATCTTTATTGGAGTATAATTGCTTTACAATGGTGTGTTAGTTTCTGCTGTATAACAAAGTGAATCAGCTATATGTATACATATATCCCCATATCTCCTCCCTCTTATGTCTCCCTCCCACCCTCCCTATCCCACCCCTCTAGGTGGACACAAAGCACTGAGCTGACCTCCCTGACTTGAGGACACGGGGGAAGGTTAAGCTGGACGAAGTGAGAGAGTGACATGGACATACATCTACTACCGAATGTAAAACAGATAGCTAGTGCCAGTCTTCTTTGGTGTACCCCCTTCACGCCAGTTGTTAAGCTATTACCTCAGCTTCAGGCCCATACTTCTGTGTCCTCGTTGAGAATCTGGGGCTCTTGAAACCCCACTTTTGTTTTACCAGCCGGCTCCCTGTTGGACTCAGCCAATGGCTGAAGGAGGAAGGGACTTGCCTCTTCCTATTGGCTTCCTGCCAACACCACCACCCTTTCCTGAGGCAGCCGTCCCTTTCCAGACTAACAGTGGTATCTAGTTGCAATTCCTTTGACATTCACACAGCCAGCCTCATTCCCCCCTCAAAGGCACCAGACCCAGTTGGCCAGAGCACTGTCTGGAGTCCGGGGGTAACTTCAGTGCCCCTCCTTGAGCTCAGACACTAGCGATCCTCTCAGAGGTCTGTGTTCCCGCTGAGCAGGGACCCTTCTCCAAGGCTCTAGGTTTTGCTAGGTGCAACCCCTTCCATTTATTCCCCAACCTTAGGGCAGTAACTACTTCCTGCAGTTGCTACTTTCATGATACCTTAGGTTCTCTTTTTGCCTTCCGGTGATCTGGTTAATAATTCTTCGTGGTATATTCTCTGTTACAATACGTGGCGTGGATTCTGTCTCCTGACAAGATCCTGACTGACCTACCCCTTACCCCTTTATTTTAAAAGCAAATTCAGACATCATGCCATTTCATCTGTAAGTGCTTCAGAATATATGTCCAATTTACAGGCATTTAAGAAAATTATATAACCACCATGGCATTAACAAACAAAGTTAACAGTAATCCCTCAATTCCATTTAATAATTAGTGTGTATGCAAATTTCCTTGATCTTCCCAGTGACCTCAGAGATCTTCATAAGCATCATTCACAGATGCCCTTGGGGTGTAGGGAGGGAACAGGAGCAAGGGACATGGAAGGATGGGAACTGCTCCAGGTGGGAATTCCTAAAGAACTAGAAACCCCCTGTCATTTTCACTTGTCTTAAGGCTAGAAAGGAGATAGAAAGGACTCCTGGGAGAAGACAGGAGCTTTAAGGGCAGACACAGGGTAGTGGGAGGTCCTGGGAATCAAACAGCAGGTAGGTGTGTTGGCCAAATCATTATCGATTGATTGCCTTTGGACACTGTTTCCTCACCAGAAGCCTGTGCCGGCAACATGAGTGAAGGAAGTATCTTCAGGTCACAAATTTACCAAGGGAAAAAAAAACTGCAAAGGGGGTGTGAGGAGACAGAGAACAGGGGCACGCTTAGAGTTCAGCTGGAGGCTTAGGTCAGTTCAGTCCACAGTGGGAACCTACTCCTGCCAGGGGCTGCTTTACTGACTGTCCCCTTCCTCCTGACATAAATCTTCATTGCTTTCCCAGGAGAAGCATTGCCTCGGCCAAATGGCGGTTTTCATAATGAAAGTTTCAGTGATTTATTTATCTTTCCAAGACTCTCCAAACATAAGAAGCTTGATTGGACTTGTCTGAACACTGTCAGTCACCCGTAGCCTTGAAGACCTCCTTATTCCATGTTCAGAACATAACTAAAATTAATGATACAATAAAGATGCCAAAACTCTGATCTCTGGTAAAGGCAAAGGGAAAATTAGTGGAAAATGATTGCACAGTCTTCATTATATTTCAGTTTCAAGGAGGTGAGAGGGGACCCACAGAGAGGAAACACATGAGAGCAATGGCCATTTTCTTAGGGACACCCGTGACCCTCTTGAGCCTCCAGACCAGCCCCACACCAGACTGGGAAAACTTGGGTTACAAAGAAATATTTGCTAATCATCAATGCTGAACCATTAACTCCAGTACTATATTTGCATATTATCATGTTCTCAGCAAGTCAAATTAGCTGTTCCTTACACAGCTTGGTTAGAACAGCACTGAATATTTCTCTTGACCTTGAAGTCCCAGGCTATCCCAGAATGTGTTTCTTGGTTGTTTTCCATGAACTGTGCAGGCTTAGTAACTGTGCAAGCTCCAACTTTTGAAGATCAAGCTGCAGTGTGCTTCATCTCAATCTACAGAATTCACCCGAAGGCCAGGAGAGAGAAAAGCAAGGTTCTACTTTTGCTCTGCTGTTTTTAAGATGAACTGGTTAAGTCAAACTCCATAGGATCTCAGTTTCCTCATCTGTTAAATGGAAATGCCTTGTTTTCCTTCCAGGGTTGTGACAAGCATGAAATGAGAGAGTTCTTTAAAAAATGTAAACAACTATATATGTATTGGGGAGGTCTCCTCCGAATTATTTAGCAACTCATGTGAGTCTTAAGATCACTTCTCCTTAGGACCTTGGGAAATTCTTCAACCTAGCCTTGCCACGATTTAGCCCAAGGAGAAATGAGATTATTAATTCCTTTTCCTCTATCTCTCAGTAGACAGTTGTGGAAGAGAGAGATTAAATGGGAAGACTTTGTAAATTCTAGATTTCTTTTGGAAATTGTCACCAGTTACAGCAGCTGAAAAGTCTGGTATTTGTCAAGGGCACTTATACACCTTACAAGTGAGCATTATCCTTTAGCTCCACTCACCAACCACCATCTGCTGAACTTGGTACCTTCTCAGCCATCTGTGGGAGTTCTGTGAGGCACAACAGTAGCCAGCCTGAATCTATCTGCTGCTGTAGCATCTCCACAGCCCAAAGCCCTGCTGCATCACTGGAGCTGGGTTTCTGCATGCCCAGCCTTCCTTCTCCCCACCTTGCTTCTCCATATTCAGCTCTCCTTGCTGAAAGAGTAAGTTAATGCAAACTGATGCATTTCACAGCTTAACTGGGTCTTGTTATTTGAATTGAATACTGATGATACTGCAGAGCCTCTTCGTGTGGCATGTCCAGATCTCAAAGCCTGATGGAGAGTCACTCTGTGGACCTTCAGTTCGGCAGCATTTGTTGTTGCATCATATCCATACTGTCTTTTAAAAAGCATTTTCACCATTTTTGACTTGGCTTTTGATGGCCTTGATAATCAGGACATCATTGGCTTGTGTGTCCTCTAGAAGTAGAACTGAGTGACAGCTTTCATAAATGTACCATCAAAGGGCAGGGAAGCAACCAAAAGCTCCAGAAAGATTGCTCTGTTCCACTTTCTAAGTCTCAAGCAAGTGCATGGAACTGGTGAAACCCTAGCTGCAAGGGAGACTGGCAGATGGAGACTTGAGCTTTCCAGCCTTTCCAGATAGACCTGTCCTCAACTCTCTTCACATCTCAGCAGCATTTGACTCAGACGAATACACCTTCTTTCTGGAAACCCCCTTCCCTTGTGTCTATGGTACAGAACTCTCCTGGGTTTCCACTTACCTTTCTGGACCTCTGTTCCCTATCTCTTTTGCGGTTGTTCATTCCCTACTCTTTTTTTTTTTTAATTTATTTATTTAATTTATTTATTTTTGGCTACGTTGGGTCTTTGTTGCTGTGCTCGGACTTTCTCTAGTTGTGGCAAGTGGGAGCTACTCTTCATGGCGGTGCGCAGGCTTCTCATTGTGGTGGCTTCTTTTGTTGTGGAACACAGGCTCTAGGCATGTGGGCTTCTGTAAGTGTGGCATGTGGGCTCAGTAGTTGTGGCTCATGGGCTCTAGAGTGCAGGCTCAGTAGTTGTGGCGCACGGGCTTAGTTGCTCCGCAGCATGTGGGATCTTCCCGGACCAGGGCTCGAACCCTTGTCCCCTGCATTGGCAGGAGGATTCTTAACCACTGTGCCACCAGGGAAGCCCCCTACCCTTTTCTTAAATGATGATATTGCTCATATTTATGCCCCAAACCCACTTTCTCTTCTCATCCTATATGCTTTTTGAAAAGATACTCTCATTTGTGTCCATGTTTTCAGTCACCAACTATTTGCTGTTGACTCCCAAATTTATATCTCCAATTTATATCTTTCTTTTGAGTTTCAAACCTGAAAAGTCAACTCCCCACTAAAATTGTGTGTCCCAAAGGCAAGGCATATTTCAACATGCCCAATAATGAATCCATCCAATTTTCTCTCAAAATGTATCCCTTGGGCTTCTCTGGTGGCGCAGTGGTTGAGAGTCTGCCTGCCGATGCAGGGGACACGGGTTCTTGCCCCAGTCCGGGAAGATCCCACATGCCGCGGAGTGGCTGGGCCCGTGAGCCATGGCCGCTGATCCTCCGCGTCCGGAGCCTGTGCTCAGCAACGGGAGAGGCCACAACAGTGAGAGGCCCGCGTACTGCAAAAAAAAAAAAAAAAGTATCCCTTTACGTTTTCATCATCCAGAACCTTGTGCTGGATTTCAAAGGATTGTGCTTTTTACCTGGTGGTTGGCTTCCAAGAGGAGGAAGCAGAAACTGTCAGGCCAGTTAAGGGTTATATCTGTAACTGGTGCATCATAATTTCTGCTAAATTGTATTGCTCAAACCAGTCATAAGGTTCACCCAGATTCAATAAAGTGGAGAAACTGGCTACCTCATTATGGGGGCGTGTCAAGTTCATATTGCAAAAGAATGTGTGGAATGGGAGATATTGTGAACATCTGAAAGTGCAATTTGCAACAATGGCAAAATCAGAAATCAAATTCAGACTCAACAAACTGCAAAGCCATAGAACTTAACTGTGAAGTTATATTGCTTCACATGTTCAGAAGAGCACTTCTTTCACTTCTGGAAAATAACTGAAATAAAGGAATATTGGGGCTCTTCAATCATTAGTTAATTACTCATTCATTTATTCTTCCAATATTGTTAAGTACCTACAACAAACTCAGGCATTGTTTGAGTGCACACAATAATGTATAAAATATACAAGTCACTGGTCTCCTGGAGCCCAGAGTCTTTTCTTCCACGATTGCAAAAGTAGTTTCACTTTGAATCAATGGAATCAGAATCAATTGTTTTTAAGGGGCAGGAACAATCTATTTTTGATCCTAAGCAATGTTGGAATGAAGCCCTACAGGGAAGCAGAGTTTAAAACTGAAGCTTGATCCAGTCAAAGTTTATAGCATTGTACAATGTTTAGATTTCTTGGTATGGCGTGTATTCAGGGAGGACTGTACATTTTAAATATTTACAACTGATAAATATTTTTCATTATATGACAGTACTTGACACATAGCAGCTTGTAGGAAAAAATGCTTGAATTCAACATTCAAGTGAATTAATTACACATCCTGTCCTAGGGTCAGACAGTGGTGCTCTGGCTAAATGGCCAACAGTTGGCAGGCCAATTGCCAAAATGATCAGTTGGATCACTGTGCAATCCAATTCCCTCATTAAGACAACTAAGCAGTAACAATGAAATCAGATTGACTCTATGGAAATCTAATCAATTGCTCCACAATCAGATATAACAGCTCTTCAATCAAATTTATTTCATTTTATTTGGTTTAGTTAAGTGACACAGACACAGTTTTCACGGGTGCCTGTTCTCTCCTCACACACAGCATGACATAACATCAGCATTTGAAGGGGTCCCAAAGCTTCTGATTCTATGCTTCTCACATGGGACGAAAGTGAAGGCAGCACACACAGTCACTAGATCGATGTGGTGTGTCTCTCTGGGGTGCTAAGTGTATCTGCAAATTTGGAGGGGGACATATTTTTGTATTTAAATGAGTAAGATGCATCATGGAATATGTGTTAGTCAAGGTAGATTCGATTATGCTCTGATAACAAAAAACTTCCAGTCTTGGTGACTTAAAACAAAAAGGCTTATTTCTTATTCATGGGACACATCCATGATGGTCAGCTAGGGCCTGTGTTTCACATTGTCTTCATAATAGGATCTGGATTGAAGGAGCAGTCTCTCTGTAGAACTTTGCCTATTGTCTTAGAGGAAGAAAAGACAACTACAGTAAATCATGGATTAGATCCTAATACATCTATCTGGAAGTGGCACCTGTCATGTCCACACACACTTCATTGGCCGAAGCATGTCATAGACACCCACCTATCTTCAAAGAGGGACAGGGAAGTGCAATCCTACTACGTGCCCAGAAGAACTAAAAGTATTTTGTGAGAAGTATTAATATCTACCACAGAATGGGGTGCAAATTTCTTTTTTTAATTTATTTTTAATTTTTATTGGAGTATAGTTGACTTACAATGTTGTGTTAGTTTCAGGTGTACAGGAAAGTGAATCAGTTATACATACACATATATCTACTCTTTTTTAGATTCTTTTCCTAGATAGGCCATTACAGAATATTGAGTAGAGTTCCCTGTGCTCTACAGTAGGTCCTTATTTGTTATCTATTTTGTATATAGTACTGTGTATATGTCAATCCCAATCTCCCAATTTACCCCTTCCCCTCTTCTCCCTGGTAACCATAAGTTTGTTTTCTAGATCTGTTACTCTATTTCTGTTTTGTAAATAAGTTCATTTGTACCATCTTTTTAGATTCCACATATAAGCGATATCATATGATACTTGTCTTCAACATCACTTATTATTAGAGAAATGCAAATCAAAACTACAATGCGGTATGACTTCACAGCTGGCAGAATGGCCATTATCAAAAAATCTACAAACAATAAATGCTGGAGACGGTGTGGAGAAAAGGGAACCTCCTACACTGTTGGTGGGAACGTAAATTGGTACAGCTACTATGGAGAACAGTATGGAGGTTCCTTAAAAAACTGAAAATAGAGCTACCATATGACCCACAAATCCCACTCCTGGGCAAATATCCAGAGAAAACCATAATTCGAAGAGATACATGCACCCCAATGTTCCTTGCAGCACTATTTACAATAGCCAGGTCATGGAAGCAACCTAAATGTCCAGAGGAATGGATAAAGAAGATGTGGTACATATATACAATGGAATATTACTCAGCCATAAAAAAAGAATGAAATAATGCCATTTGAAGCAACATGGATGGACCTAGAGATTGTCATACTGAGTGAAGTATGCAAATTTCATAGAAACTTTAGGATGAAACAAGACTTTGAAGAAGTTTCTTGCAATCCATGTGCACCTACTCAATGTTGATTAAATAAAGGAAAATGATACATACTTGCCTCAAGTTGTTACTGAACCAGGCAAGCTAAGCGCTAAGAGGCCCAAGTTTGTAGCCAAGAAGGAGTTGATTCACAAGGCAGCCAAACAGAGGAGGCAGGAGAACAAGCCTCAGATCCGCCTCCCCAGAGGTGAGGGGTTTGAGATGTTTATGGGATAAAAGAAGCCGGGTGGTCTTAGGCATGAAGAAACGGGATTGGAAGTGGGGAAAAGGTGAGGTAATCAGTGTTCTGCGCAAGAGTATCTGGGTTACATGCTTATTCATGGGTTGCGTGTTCAAAAATGGAGGTGCTTAGCATGATCTGAGGGTGAAGCTTCTGGCCCTCTGATGTCAAAAGGTCACTCATCGGACACCTGCGCAGTCCCAGTTTTGGGGTCGGTGGTCCCAAACAATCTTGGCCTGCTTTAACTGGGCAGGAGCCAACTCCAGTTTCTGAAAAACAACTTAAGCCCTGCCCACCCCCCGCCTCCATTACTATAGGGACCCATACGATGAAGACATAATCTATAGGGGTGGTTAAGAAGTCTGGTGATATATTACCTAGGCTATGTGAAGCTTGGAGGGTATGCAATTAAAGAAAGAAAAAAAACAACTAAAGTAGGCTTGATTAGCAAAGGCAGGTTACGAACAGAGGGGTTTTAATAAGCTGTTCCCTTATCAGCTGTTCCCTTATCTGCTGTTCTGTAAGATACACTCAAGGACTTCTATTAAGGTGCCAGCTTCTATTAAGCCTTTGGGGCATGGTTTCAAAGTGCTTCATTTTATCTTAAAATATATAAATGCATATTCATTTCCTTATCTTTTGATGTCAGTGGATATCTATGAAAATGTGTTTCTTGATTGAGATTCCTTATTGTCTAATATCCCTGAGAGCTTTCTCTGTGTGAGAATCTAAAGCCACAGGCAAAGGCATCTGATGAATAGTCCTTCAAGATGCTGTACAATTCTTTTACTGTTGTCTCTTTCACACATTATTATTTTTTTTTAATTTTTTTTATTTTTATTTTTTATTTTTATTTTATTTTTTTACATCTTTATTGGAGTATAATTGCTTTACAATGGTGTATTAGTTTCTGCTTTATAACAAAGTGAATCAGTTATACATATACATATGTTCCCATATCTCTTCCCTCCCTCCCACCCTCCCTATCCCACCCCTCCAGGCGGTCACAAAGCACTGAGCTGATCTCTCTGTGCTATGCGGCTGCTTCCCACTAGCTATCTACCTTACGTTTGGTAGTGTATATATGTCCATGCCTCTCTCTCGCTTTGTCACAGCTTACCCTTCCCCCTCCCCATATCCTCAAGTCCATTCTTTAGTAGGTCTGTGTCTTTATTACTGTCTTACCCTTAGGTTCTTCATGACATTTCTTTTTCTTAAATTCCATATATATGTGTTAGCATACGGTATTTGTCTTTCTCTTTCTGACTTACTTCACTCTGTATGACAGACTCTAGACCTATCCACCTCATTACAAATAGCTCAATTTTGTTTCTTTTTAGGACTGAGTAATATTCCATTGTATATATGTGCCACATCTTCTTTATCCATTCATCCGATGATGGACACTTAGGTTGTTTCCATCTCCGGGCTATTGTAAATAGAGCTGCAATTAATATTTTGGTACATGACTCTTTTTGAATTATGGTTTTCTCAGGATATATGTCCAGTAGTGGGATTGCTGGGTCATATGGTAGTTCTATTTGTAGTTTTTTAAGGAACCTCCATACTGTTCTCCACAGTGGCTGTATCAATTTACATTCCCATCAACAGTGCAAGAGGGTTCCCTTTTCTCCACACCCTCTCCAGCATTTATTGTTTCTAGATTTTTTGGTGATGGCCAAAAAATGGTGTGAGATGATATCTCATTGTAGTTTTGATTTGCATTTCTCTAATGATTAATGAAGTTGAGCATTCTTTCATGTGTTTGTTGGCAGTCTGTATATCTTCTTTGGAGAAATGTCTATTTAGGTCTTCTGCCCATTTTTGGATTGGGTTGTTTGTTTTTTTGTTATTGAGCTGCATGAGCTGCTTGTAAATTTTGGATATTAATCCTTTGTCACTTTCTTCATTTGCAAATATTTTCTCCCATTCAGAGGGTTGTCATTTTGTCTTTTTTATGGTTTCCTTTGCTGTGCAAAAGCTTTGAAGTTTCATTATGTTCCATTTGTTTATTTTTGTTTTTATTTCCATTTCTCTAGGAGGTGGGTCAAAAAGGATCTTGCTGTGATTTATGTCATAGAGTGTTCTGCCTATGTTTTCCTCTATGAGTTTTATAGTTTCTGGCCTTACATTTAGGTCTTTAATCCATTTTGAGTTTATTTTTGTGTATGGTGTTAGGGACTGATCTAATCTCATACTTTTACATGTAGCTGTCCAGTTTTCCCAGCACCACTTATTGAAGAGGATGTCCTTTCTCCACTGTACATTCCTGCCTCCTTTATCAAAGATAAGGTGATCAAATGTGCGTGGGTTTATCTCTGGGCTTTCTATCCTGTTCCATTGATCTATATCTCTGTTTTTGTGCCAGTACCATACTGTCTTGATTACTGTAGCTTTGTAGTATAGTCTGAAGTCAGGCAGCCTGATTCCTCCAGGTCTGTTTTTCTTTCTCAAGATTGCTTTGGCTATTCAGGGTCTTTTGTGTTTCCATACAAATTGTGAAATTTTTTGTTCTAGTTCTGTGAAAAATGTCAGTGGTACTTTGATAGGGATTGCATTGAATCTGTAGATTTCTTTGGGTAGTAGAGTCATTTTCACAATGTTGATTCTTCCAATCCAAGAACATGGTATATCTCTCCATCTATTTGTATCATCTTTAATTTCTTTCATCAGTATCTTATAATTTTCTGTATACAGGTCTTTTGTCTCCTTAGGTAGGTTTATTCCTAGATATTTTATTCTTTTTGTTGCAATGGTAAATGGGAGTGTTTTCTTGATTTCACTTTCAGATTTTTCATCATTAGTGTATAGGAATGCAAGAGATTTCTGTGCATTAATTTTGTATCCTGCTACTTTACCAAATTCAGCCTGTCTATGTCTTCTGGTTGGAGCATTTAATCCACTTACATTTAAGGTAATTATTGATATGTATGTTCCTATTACCATTTTCTTAATTGTTTTGGGTTTGGTTTTGTAGGTCTTTTCCTTCTCTTGTGTTTCCTGCCTTGAGAAGTTCCTTTAGCATTTGTTGGAAAGCTGGGTCATGTAGGCTTCCTAGTGGAGGTAACTGGTGCCTGTGTTCTGGTGGATGAGGCTGGATCTTGTCTTTCTGGTGGGCAGGACTGTGTTCGGTGGTGTGTTTTGGGGTGTCTGAACTTATTATGATTTTAGGCAGCCTCTCTGCTAATGGGTGTGGTTGTGTTCCTGTCTTGCCAGTTTTTTGATATAGGGTGTCCAGCACCGTAGCCTGCTGGTCGTTGAGTGGAGCTGGGTCTTAGCGTTGAGATAGAGATCTCTAGGAGAGCTTTCTACATTTGATATTACGTGGGGCTGGGAGGTCTCTGGTGGACCAATGTCTTGAACTCAGCTCTCCCACCTCAGAAGCTTAGGCCTGACACCTGGCTGGAGTACCAAGACCCTGTCAGCCACATGGCCAGGTACGTGGGGAGTTTCTTGCCTTTTGAGAGGTCTGAGGTCTTCTGCCAGCGTTCAGTAGGTGTTCTGTAGGAGTTGTTCCACGTGTAGATGTATTTTTGGTGTATCTGTGGGGAGGAAGGTGATCTCCGCGTCTTACTCTTGCGCCATCTTCCCGGAAGCCTCCACACATTATTTGGAAGCAACTTTCAAATGCAAGTTCTTGCATTTAAACAGTATTTCCAAATCTTTTAACTTACTTTTTCAGCATTCACTATTTATTTTAAAAGATTTCAAACAGACAGGATTCCACACTTGCATATCTACCACCAGTATAGTTTTCATAGAAACAACAGCTTTACTTCTTTTTGCAATCATTTTCTATGCACTTAAATAATATTTAATTAAATTATGTAATTGGAGTAAGTACAAAAGGCACGAACAGGTTTGGGAATGATACAACTCAAGTGGAGGGAACAGAAATGCAAGAGCATAGCAGAGAGTATACTGGCCACCAGTCTCAGCCATTCCTGGGCATCAGATAGTACATTTTCTATAACAAATGGAGAGCACCTGATGATAATCTGGTAAAGCGATTTGTTAAAAGAACTTGTACTAGACTTTGGTGGAAAAGTTTAGGAAAACTGTCCAGTATACTCATATTGCAATTAATGATCCTAAAGCCCAGAGGCTGTAAACTACTTAAATCAATTCATTCACTCATTCATTAATTCATTGATACAGTCATAGGCAGTAGAGTGGATATGCACACGGATTCTGGCACCAGAGAGCCCAGATTTACTTCCCTTTTTCTCAGTTTCCCCAACTGTAAAATAGGGAGAATAGGACCCACCTCACAGGGTTGTTGTCAAGATTAAATGAGATAATGGATGTAAGTGCTGGGTTTTTTGTTTTGTTTTTTTTTGTTGTTGTTTGTTTGTTTGTTTTTTGGCTGCGTTGGGTCTTCATTGCTGCGGGCATATTTTCTCTAGTTGTGGCGAGCTGGGGACTCTTCGTTGCGGTGCACAGGCTTCTCATCGCAGTGACTTTTCTTGTTGGGGAGCATGGGCTCTAGGCGCGTGGGCTTCAGCAGTTGTGGTACACGGGCTTAGTTGCTCTCGGGTATGTGGGATCTTCCCGGACCAGGGATCGAACCGGTGTCCCTTGCATTGGCAGGTGGATTCTTAACCACTGTGCCACCAGGGAAGTCCCTGTAAGTGCTATTTAAATGTTAACTTATGATAAATGTATTCATTGGATGAATATTTGCTGAGTAAATGCCACGTGCTCAGTGTTGGGCTAGTGATGGAGAGAGAAAGGTAAACCATAGCACAGTCATTTCTTTTGTAAAGTTAATAATCTAATGTGAGGAGAGAGATATTACATAAGTACTTCTTGAACTTACGTTCTGTGAGGAAGTACACGGTGGCAGGAATGAGCCTTTCCTCTCCATATCTTCAGAGATTAGTAGACTCTGGCACACACTAAGTTCAACAAAATATTTTTGGAATTAATGAATAAATTAATAATGAATAAATAAATATATGACTTATCCAAAGAGCAATGTTCATTTAGTGGATGAGGAAGTACTAAAACTAAACTCATCTAATTTCTAGTTTTTCTAGTTCACTAAGATGCCTTCTTTAAACAGGCTTTCTAAGATTTGAACTTAGATTACTAGATTCAGAATTTTAATTTCTATATTATGGCTATCAGCACTGTGTTTATAAATTTAGGAAAAATGCAAATAGAGTATCATTATACATCTGAACCATTATTTTTATGTGCTTAAAAATGAGTTTCTTTATTGGTAGAGTTTTAACTTTTCGAACTGTAGGAATCTTCTGACTAGCAAGGAATGTTACTGAACAATAAATAAATGCTGAAAAGTGAATTGTTTTGTTTTGCCCCCAAAACGTAACCAAGCAGACCCATCGTTCAGCAGGTCTCTGAGGCCTTCTCTAACTTTGATGACAAACACATGCAAGAAAACATGGGTCCTCTAGAACTCCTGGAAGAGAATGGGCAGGGATGCACCATCTGGGGAGCTCATTTTTACCTGAGGGTTTACCCCCTATAAACATGGCACAAAATTTTAAAATGGTTTAGATAGAAATATTTTCAAGATGCATTACATGCTTCCCTGACTCCTTAGATGGAATGTTCTGAAAATGCCGCATGTCCAGTTGTACATGGTTGGTTATAGCTAAAGAAATCTCTCCAATTGAATTTGTAAAGAGGAGAGTGGGCAGCCCCACTGTTTCTGTTTGCACCTATTTCTCCCATCTTTTATAATTTTTAGCTGTGTGAAATGGGACGTGACTGACAAGGGCCAAACGTATTTCCTGATCTATCTACATAATTAGCCCATTATCTGCTAAGTGTGAGTGCATTCGGGGACATCACAGGGCAGAATATTTAATATTTGCAACGTTTGACGTCTAGTTTTCTATAGGCATCCATTGATGTAGATGCCTGGCAGTGTTTAGCTGCTCTGTTATCGTAAACAATTAATGAAAATAATCAAGCCTTCCGAAGTCCATTTTCCTTGGCACAGGCTCCTCTCTTGTCCTCTGAAAGTCTGAACTCCATCTGCCCACTCCCTCCTCCACTTGTTCTCAGTGTTTCCCTTCCTCCGTTCCTCCTGTCCCTCTCCTCCAGCCTTCTCCCTCTCATGCTTCTCTTTTTCTATTTGTTTCTTCTTCTCCCTTCCCCTTCTCCCTCTCTCCTTCCACTCTTCATTCTCCTTTCCTCCATCTTGTCTTCCCTCTTTCTTCAGCCTTCCCTCCCTTTGCGAAATCTCACTTCTCTTATCAGCAAAAACCTACCTACATAGCTCTTAATCTTTATCTGCAGTTGCCCTCCAGGTTAAGTCACAGGGTTTCCCTGAAGTGTGTCTCCTAGTGCCTGCCAACTACTTAGGACTTCAGATCTGGAGATAGGGTGATGCATAGTTAAAGAAGAACTGCTGAGAGTAATCAAATACAAGCTGACGGTCAACACTTGACAGCTGGCAGGAGAGCTGTCTTAAAGAGAATGCCGTCAACACCGTGCAGAAGCCCGGGGAGGTTGTACAATTCGAAACTAGCATCCTGAACTGTAGGGCAGACGGAGGGACAATAGGAGAAGCTCGATTTAAACACGGCAAAGTGAAAGCAGCCACATTGGATCTGGGAAGAGTTGATGATAGCTAAACTAAGAATTAGAAAGTGGGTTCGAAACTTCCTGTGGGAGCACTGCGTTGGCCTGCCCTCCCACTCCGTGGACTCTGTGCCAGCAAACACATCTCCTTTTCATTTGTCAGCATTCTGTTTCTTGTTAGAGACTGGGATTCCTGGCAGTGGGAGAGACCAGCACTGCTTGATACGCAGGACCTGCGCTCCCACGATGGTCTCTGCACACTTATGTCCTCAGGCTTTGGAGATGCTGCTGGTGGTCCCAGCCAACTGGGCAGTAGCTGGGTGTGCTGCAGGGAACACTGTCACCTGAGGACAAGCCCTCGTCTCTCCCCAGAGACAGCTCCCTCCTGTTGCCTCACTACCCTGCTCCCTCCTAATATTATATTTCTTGGACTATTTCCCGCCCCCCCGAGTTTGCCTGGGCTACCACCTCCCTTCACATAGCCAAACAGGTAGATGTTAGGGTTGTGAATCCTTTGCAGAGGAGGGGTGCTGAGGGACCAACTGGGAAGGGACACGAAGGAACATCCTGGGGTGCTGGAAATGTTCTCTATCTTGGTCTGAGTGATGGTTATATGAGGGTATGCATATGTAAACATATACCCAGCTGTGCATTTAAGATTGTGCACTGCACTGTGTGCAAGTTATATCCTGAGAGAGAGAGAAAGAGAAGATCTAGAATCTGCGTTTGACTCCACTTAGGGTCCTATGACCTCTGGCTCTTGCCAAGCCTATACATAGGGCTAAATACAGTACTCGTTGCAGAGGGGATTGTGTGGGTGAAATGAAAAAACATTCAGCAGTGTGTAAAGTGCTTGGTACAGGATTCGTGCTCAATAATAGATTGCAAATATCATCATTATTGCTGGAGAAAATTCCTCTTCCAATATGGTAATAAATGCAAATGTTTTGATTTAAAATCCCTCTTTGCATATTGGAGTATCTGGAGGCCATCTTTCAAGGCCTTAACTCAAAGGTGTGATTAATAGTGGGGATCTTAGGCACTGAAGCAGGCTAACAGAAGAAAATCATCGGGCAAGGGGCCCAGGATGGCTCTTTAAGTTATAGCAGCCGGGCGGCCCCCGCCACCTGGCTGGCCTGTGCAGGCTGGCCTCACCTGTACATCACACCCATTACAGCCACGTGTCTTGAGTCCCAGAGGCAAATTTCTGATGCATTCATTTTTGGCCAATAAACTCCACACACATGCAAGATCTAAACTCTGGATGGACCTGGTTTAACACCAATGCTGAGAAAGACAGCTGTGACTAATGGCATGATCTCAGCTCAGCAGTGGAAAATCAGAGCCTTCTTGATTCTTTTTCTGCCATCATTAAAATGTTTTATTCTGCTCAGGAAATGGATGAGACCCTGGTATTTATTGCCGACCTCTACTTTGCTTGTAACTACTTAGAAATCCATAGAACTACAGGATGTCTGAGCTCTACGAGGTCTTAAAGAATAGCTAAATGAGAACCCCTCACTTTATAGATGAAGTGGGAGGAAAAGTAACTCGCACGAGGTTCATTCATCTTCAGCAAGTATTTATTCAGCGGCAGTGTGCCAGGATTTGTGGTAGACCCTGGATTACATAACTTGGCATGAAAAATTCCTTCCAGCTCTCTTCCGGAGTTCTCCTAAGCCAGACTATGACTTGAGTTGGTACTGCCTGATATGCTTTGATGTCTTCGATAGAACAGTAATGTAGACAGTGAGCAACGACTGGAGTACTGAGTTATATAATCAAGGGGGAAGCAGGGGCTCCGTCAGCTGGCATTGCAAACCACGTGGACTTACATACAGGTGAGCCCCGAGGCCGGCGCCCTGAGCTGGGTGGAGGGATGCAACCTCCGCTGCAGCCTTCACCGCTGCCTTCCCTATGCCCTTCTCATAATCTCTTCTGTTGCACACAGATCTTTGGGGCGTCACCTTTGTTCCCTCACTTCCTGATTTTTGGGCTACCCTACCTAGTCATTTCATTCTGAATTCAACCACCTACATGTGCTGGAAAGAGAAATGAAATACACAGGGGGCTGGCCCTGGTCCTCAAACCCCCTCAACCATGGGCCTTGACTGCATGTGCTATGGGGCATTAAACCACCCTTTATCACCCTCCAAACAGGTAACCTCACCTAGTGACATGGACCAGGTACTTGGCACCAAAGAGCATTGAGAGCTGTGGCAAATTGGAGAGAACACATCCTGCATAAAGGGACAGTCACTCCTCAGTCTGCTGGGTGTTTCCATGGAAATTACAGAGCTAGCACTGCCACATCTTCAGATTTTTCAAAATAAGCGAGAAATTTTGCTTTTTCATGATGATGTTTTCCAGTTTTTTGAAATCATTCTGTGGGTCAAATAAATAAAAAAACATTTGTGGGCTCCTGGGCTGCTTTAAAACAACAACAACAACAACTGATGCCCTAAGGGATGGTCCAGAGATATTCTTTCAAATTTAAGGTCAGCAGACATAGTGAATGAGGATGGGCAGAAGGACGTTTGTTTTTTAAATTTATTTATATTTTTGGCTGCTTTGTGTCTTTGTTGCTGCGTGCGGGCTTTCTCTAGTTGCGGCAAGTGGGGGCCACTCTGTTGCGGTGCGCGGGCTTCTCATTGCGATGGCTTCTCTTTTTGCGGAGCACGAGCTCTAGGTGTGCGGGTTTCAGTAGTTGTGGTGCGCGGGCTCAGTAGTTGTGGTTCATGGGCTCTAGAGCGCAGACTCAGTAGCTGTGGCACATGGGCTTAGTTGCTCCATGGCATGTGGGATCTTCCCAGACCAGGGCTCGAACCGGTGTCCCCTGAATTTGCAGGCGGATTCTTAACCACTGCGCCACCAGGGAAGCCCCCAGAAGGATGTTTGGATTTGAGAGTCTGTTACTTCCTGGTTCAGGAAAGACTGTGCAGGTATCGTGAGAGGGAGCTGCAATCATGAGGAAGCAGAATTCCAGCCACATACTTACCTCTCCCTCTGAGAAAGTCATTTCAGCAGTCTGAGCCTCCTTGTTTCCGCTGGTAATATGGACTCATGCCATCTTCTCAGGGATTTGTCATTCAATCAAGAGACTTTGTGCTGTTGAGGTAGTCCATCCACTCATTCATTCATCTGAGTATTTATTAAGAACCTACCACTTATATGTGGAATCTAAAATACGATACAAATCAACATATCTGTGAAACGAAAACAGACTCACAGCTATAGAGAACAGACTTGTGGTTGCCAAGGGGGAGAGGGAGTAGGGGAGGGAAAGACTGGGTGTTTGGGATTAGCAGATGCAAACTATTTTATATAGGATGGATAAACAACAAAGTCCTGCTGTATATAGCACAGGGAACAATATTCAATATACTGTGATAAACCATAATGGAAAAGGATATATATATGTATATATATATATATATATACGTATAACTGAGTCACTTTTCTGTATAGAAGAAATTAACACAACATTGTAAATAAACTATACTTCAATAAAATTAAAAAAAAAAAAACCTGCCAGGCAGCAGACACGGTGTAAGTACTTAGAACCGGTAATAGGCAGAACAAACACAGTCCCTGGCCTCAAAGAGCACACAGTTGAAAGGGAAGGACAGACAACTTCGGAAGCAGTAACAATGCAGTGTGACAAACGCTGTGATGGGGTGGAGGGCGCTCTGGAAACACCCCAAGATCCAACCTCATCTTCCTCGCCTCTTCGCCAGCTTCCTAGGCTCCCATCGCCGGTCTTCAAGCTGCTTCCTGAACACACCAGTCTTTTCATGCCAACCTCTTTTCTGTCTTAACATCTTGGTCCTTGCTGTTCACTCTGCCTGGAATTATCTTTCCCCAGGTATTTGCAGAGCTGCTTCCTTATTTCACTCATACCTGTTCTCAGAGAGATGTCCTCGACTCAGTGATGTCCTCCAATTGTCCTATCTAAAATAGCAACCCCACAAGTTCTGCTCTAGTTTTTTATAGCACTGGCTACCACCTGATGTTCTAGTATATGTTTGTCTTGTTGTTGTTACTGTTCATTGTCTGTCAGCTTCATGGGAGTCTGGACTTTTATCTCTTTCATCCACTGCTATCTCCCCTGTGCCTGGAACAGAGCGTTGACCCTGGTTGTTATTCATCAAACCTTTGTTGAGTGAGTGAGTGAGGGAAATACATGGGGGATCCTAACTGAGGTTCAAGGAAAGCTTCCTGTCAGAGGTGATGTTTAAGCCAGTGAGTCTGTCAGATTAAAAATTTGTTCAGATGCAGATGTAGAGAACAAACGTTTGGACACCAAAGAGGGAAGGGGGGATGGGATGAATTGGGAGATTGGAATTGACATGTATACACTACCACGTGTAAAATAGATAGCTAGTGGGACCCTGCTCTATAGTGCAGGGAGCTCAGCTCAGTGCTCTGTGGTGACCTAGATGGGGGGATAGGGGTGGAGGGAGGTCCAAGAGGGAGGGGATATATGTATACATATAGCTGATGCACTTCGTTGTACAACAGAAACTAACACAACATTGTAAAGCAACTATACCCCAATTTTAAAAAAATAAATAAAATGATCTGAACTACAAAAAGAAAAACGTTGTTCAGGTAAAGAAGGGAGATAGATGCACTAGTATCTTCGGCAGGAGACTCAGCATGTGGGAAGTCCCAGAGATTAGTAAGAGTTTGTCACAACAGTGAAAGAAGTTGAGTGTGATTGGGTGATAAAGCGTGGAAAGGGTTGGGGAATGGAGAGAGCGGAGAATCGAGAGACAGGTAGGAGGCAGGTGTGGAGGGCTCTGAAGACCTAATGTGGAGTCTGGACTTTATCCTCCCAACACAGGGATGCAAAATGGTACAGCCACTTTGGAAAACAGTTTTGCAGTTACTTATGAAGTTCAAAATACATTTACCATACAATCCAGAGATACCACTCCTAGGTATTTACCCAAGTGAAATGAAAACTTACTTTCACACAAAAGACGCTACGTGAGTTTTTATAACAGCTTTATTCTTAATTACCGAAAAGAACTGTTCTATAATTTGAATGCTGTGACGGTTACACCACTGTGTGTTTGTGAAAATCTGCATAATCATATACTCAAAAGAGTGATTTTTACTTCATGGAAATTACGCTTTGATTAAAAGAACTATGGGAGCGTTCTCAGCGGGAGAGTAACACTGTCAGATTTGTGTTTCCAAAGGATTACTCTGCCTAGGGGACAGCAAGAATGGAAATGGGACCCCAATGAGGGGTCAATAGCAGTGGACCAGTTAACAGATGACCGCAGCTTGGACAAAGTGGGAATGGAAAAACAGTAGAGGATTGAGACATATTTAGAAAGCAGAATCAAAAAGACTTGCTGATTAGATTAGGGGAATGAGACAGAGGGAGAAGTCAAGAACGATGCTAAGGAGTTTGGATTGGGGGCAGCCGGGTAGGTAGCGGTGCCACTTGCCATATACACGTAGGACATTCAGGAGAAGGGGCAGGCCTTGGGGAGCACATGGAATGAGGATAACCTGAGACAACAGTGGTACACATCAGGAGTGCGATTGAGGTCTTCATCCGTTTGATTGGTTCTGTTGTATTTTAGCAAGGTAGCACACACCTGAGTGCTTACTTCTAGGGGCCTTTGTACAGCCATAATCAAAGTTCCAGCTGTCTTTTAAGTTACCGTTGAGACCTTCTGTTCTGTAGCATCAGAGCACTTTCCTCTTCCAATCTCAGTGCTGCCATCGGGCTGATTAAGCCATGGAGAATACTCAATTTTTGTAGGTACAGCCGTATCCCTAAGAGAGTTATTAAGTCAGGTGGTGGACCATTCCCCATGCCGACTACTATTTTCAAGGCAATTTTGAGCTATAGCAACAAAATAAAAAGGTTTCAAAGAAAAGTCAATATAAATGCCCTGAAAAAGAGAGCCCTCTCCCTCCCAAAGCCTTTAGCACCTGCACTTGGATGTGCCTCGGATGGTTTTGACTGTACAGAGGAGCAGCGATCTTACACATCCTCCTCTGCTTTGTCAGCTTCTTCTATTCTCGGGCCCAGATAACGCTGGAGTGTGATCTCCAGCCAAGCCACCTTCTACTATTGTCATGTGACCCCAATTCTGTGTGGCCTGGCCTGGCAGGGAGAAACTCTAACTGAACGAGCGTGGCTCATGGCCTGGAGAGTGTAGGTTTCTTTCAGAACAGTCAGAATTCTCAACCAATGTTTTAAGATTGATCCTGAAAATATTCTTATGAAGTTAATCGGAAACTCTTGCCTCTCTCTATATAAATAGGGAGGCTGAAATGAAGAGACATTCATTCTAGACAAATCAGCCTCGATTGTAAATAAGGATAATGGCAAAGTATTCGTTTCTTCATTTTCCCTAAAACACCTTACTCTCGCCTTAGAGGCACGTTGCAAGTTTATGGGCTTTCTAAATGTCACATTCAATGAAATTGCTTTTTAATGGTTACCTCTTGGTGGGTGGGATTATGGCGTGGGTTTGATGGTCTTTATAATTGTCTGTGATTTCTGGGTTTTTTATAATCAGCTTGTATTACCTTTATGACTGGGAAGAAAATGAAAGAAACTTCCTAAAAATACAGTGTGCACAGTATGAAACCATTTTTAAAAGAAAACGGACATATGAGATTGCACAACCAAATGTTAATAGCAGTCATCATGTCTGACTGGGAATATGGGTGATTTTTCTTTGCTTCCTGGTGCTTCCTAGTGTTTTTCCAATTTTTTTTTTTTTGATGAATACAGATTACTTCTGGAATCAGAAAAAAAAAATCCTTTCAAAAATTCCGTGTAGCATTCCTCTCCTCAATTGAGGCAGCAGAATTCTGAGGGTGAGGAAACTGGCTTTCAGACGTGACCCTGAAAATAATCAACTGTGTGACTGGAGGAAAGTCACATCCAGTGGAGCAGTGCATGGCTCAAAAGAGGGATCATAATGTTAGTGCCATCTACCCCCTAGGGGTGTCAGGTCCCAACAAGCTAACCCATGTGAGATGCTTGGAAGGAAGATACTGAGCTGGAAGCCACAGCTAGAGCTGCTGTTCCATACATATTCTGTTCATTATTGTTCAGGGAACATGTTGTAATTTGAAGGCACATTATTTTTATTTTGAGAGAAGAGACTAAATCACAGTTACTAAGCCAATCTCCTGTACTTTGGTACTTCTTGTGCCAACTGATGTCATGTGAGAGCGGAAGCGGGGAAAGTTTGTCCCTATCTGCCTTGGCCTCCTGCCACCGTCCAGGCTCAGGCCAAGGGATCTGGCCCCAGGAGACGGACAGCCGGCAGGGTACGGGGGGCTGGGGCACTGCCAGCTCTGGGAATGGGCTGCTTCCCTTGGTTTGGACAGGGATTCTGGGAAATCTGCAGCTGCTGCCCCTTGGAGTCTTGGTTACTGAGCCTGAATCTTCCACAAAGATAGACAATCAGACCCTCTGACCAGCGAAGCACGATTGTTGGCTGCACATTGACAGAAGATCTATGGCTCCAAAAGGGAACTAAAGCCATTGTTCTCTTCCAGTTAAAAGTCATGTAATTATCAGTGTTCAGTCATATAGTTTTATGGCTGTGATGATTCACACAGAGTCTCTGTAAGAAGGCAAAAAGATGACATGGAAAGAACAGCTTGTAGATCAACCTGTTCAAGTAGGAGAGATTATCTATCTCTCTATCTTTCAGTCTCTCTGTAATGTGCGTGACAGAGAGATTTATATTTCTTTGTATTTCTTTGAATTTGAAGTTTCACTAGGCGTTTCATAATATATTCCCATGATACTTCTCTTCCTCTCCCTCCCCAGGCGTGGAAACAGAATTTATTTATTCTAGGAATTCATGTTAATTCAAGTTCTTCTGTTACTCGGCACTAGTGGAGGGGGTGGGGACTGCTTTCAAAAGCTCATATTCCGATCACACTTTTGCTAAGTCCTCTTTATCGTCACGATTGGTATATTGGTAGAACTAAGGATCCTTGAATTGCTTTTTCTCTATTATACCTGCTTTATTTTTCCATATGCCTAAAAGAAAGAAAAGTTTTCCCCCCACTTTTCAAGCAATGTTAGGAGTCATCCTGTGGTTAGAAAAAACAGCAAGCAAAGCTTAAGATTATGAATATTAAAACCGGATGTTGGAAGACATCTTGAGGTAATTTGCTTACTCCCAGTGTGACTAAAGTGCCTTTAAGCTGCTTACAGAGGTGGTCAGCTCTCTTACTTCTGTAGCAGCATATGAAATAAGATGGGCCCTATTGCTCAAGCTCCAAAGCTGAGGGCAGTGGGTGCTAGACCATCAGCAGGACTTGCTGTGAGATTGGAACCAACTTTGCAACCCACAGTGCATCACTACCTTCCCCTGCCCATATAAAAGGCAACAACAATGCTGAAAGAAGGTTAGTAAGAGAGGATTTCTCTGAGCCCAGAATATTTCCTCCCCTTCCCCTACTCAAATCAAATGTGTGAAGGGAGTGAGGAAGGATAGAGGATACTGGGGTTTGGGCCAAGAGGAGAGAATAAATCTTGCCCATTTACCCCTGAGCTAGCTGCTTGCATTACTATAGAAACCAAAGGCTGCCATGGATTTAAAAAGAAATTTTTAAAAATACCTATTTATTTATTTGGTTGCACCAGATCTTAGTTGCAGCAGGCGGGCTCCCTAGTTGCGGCTCCCGAGCTCCTTAGGTGTGGCTCCCCAGCTCCTTAGGTGTGGCATGCAGGCTCCTTACTTGTGGCATGTGAACTCTTAGTTGCAGCAGGCATTTAGTGGGATTTAGTTCCCTGACCAGGGATCGAACCCAGGCCCCCTGTATTGGGAGCACTGCACCACCAGGGAAGTCCCTAAAAAGAATTTTGAGAAAAGTTTGACAAGTATTCTCCAGAGTTGACAGGTCACAGGGCCTACAGAATTCCAAAGGGGAAAGATTGATGGAACTGTCCCCAGTGGTTGGGAGAAGAGAGAGGGCTTGTGGGACAGTAGATAACACTGCCTTCTAGGGTGGGCAAGGGTAGGCATCATCCTGTCATCTGTGGGTTGGGGGGGCCACCTTAGGTGGAAGCCAGGCTCTGTTTGCCTTGAAAGCACCCCACCCAAAGGGTCTGTTCACAGGGACTAGACAACCCAGCAGAAAGAGCCTGAAGGGTCAATTGTCGTGTAGGAGCTGAGGGGGTCATGAGTGGTCAGCCAGGAGACATTAATCTCCTCAGGGAGATGTGCCCAGCAAGGAGGTCTCCAAAGAACAAGCAAAAAGGAAGGATGAGAGAAAAAGCCAAGACTTGCCATGTAGAGGGCACACAACTGTGGTGCTACAGCGCTGGTCAGTAAGGCTCTGCCCCTGTCCTTCTCCGCCCTCCCCTTACCCTGGCTCTGGAGGAGCTAGGAGAAGCAGAAGCTGGGGAGAGGGTGTTACAGGGTGAATAAGGAACCAGTCAGTACCCTCCTCCCTTCCTTAATTCAAGTATTTGAGCCCAGGGCAGGCCTGCAGTAGGGCAGGAGAGGAGCTTCGAAATGCATGAGATTGAAGTTTTGGGTTCGACAAACTGGACTGCTTACCTGAGAAGGAGGCATCCTTGAAACGTGACTGACTGGAAAAGACAAGGGGTCAACTTGAGTTCCCACCAAGGTGGGAGGAAAAGAGACCCAACCGACAGAGACAGTTAGCAGTCAGTGGGTGGGAGAAAAATGAATTTGCTCCATGAGGGGTCAGCCCCTTAATATGTCAGTTATCTGAGCAAGGATTCCACAAAGAGCCATCTCTGCACACCGTGGATTTGTGAACACTCGGGAGACGTGCAGTCTCGGTGCTTGACTTTTATAAAAATATTGCTTTCCTTTCTTCAGCACACACCTTGGCAAAGCTCTGTCATTGATCAGCTGATCTAGTCTAGTTCTGGACTTGAAGACCTTCTCTCTTCCACTTACTCTGAAGAGACTTTCCTATTAAGAGCTGTGTAGATAGTCCAGAATGTAAAACTGAAACCTCAAAAGGCAAGTTTTCTGTTCAAGTATAATATCAAGTATTTTTAAAGCACAACTGGGAAGGCTTTCCCTGAAAGGAAGATTCCAGTTTTAATAGAATCCTAGTATTTGGTAAATGAGTGCACAGTGATTAAGACACCAAACTCAGAGACTGGTTGTGTCTCTTCCTAATTGTGTGACCTTGAGCAAACTACATAACCTCTCTATTCTTCAATTTTCTCCTTTTATAAATGGAGATGGTAATAGGTACCTATCTCATAGAGTTTTAAGGATTTAGTGGATTACAACATGTAAAGTGCTTAGAACAGGGTCTGGTACCATGGTAAGCACTTCAGAATGCTAATCATTGTTGCAGACTGTGTCAGAGCCCAAGTCATATCTTCTTTTTTTTTATTATTATTGAATTTTATTTTTTTATATAGCAGGTTCTTATTAGTTATCTATTTTATACATATTAGTGTGTATATGTCAATCCCAAACTCCCCCAAGTCATATCTTCTTGGCACTCCAGAATTGCCTGTGCTAGTTCCCACACACACCCATAGCTTCCTGTCCCTTTCTTCTCTTCCTGAGGGAGTTCTTTGGCAGCACGGGTGAGCTCAGCTCAAGTATACGGCAGGTCAGAAGTGCCAGGAATTAACACCCCAGGAGGGACCCCTCATCAATGAGTGCTGGGGTTGGAGGATCAATACCCCAGCTCCCTTGTGCCTCAGTGAGTGGTTTCTGAGGCATGTTCCACAGAAGCTCTCAGAGGATCCCTAGTGGGATGGAGCCCCAGTCATCCACAGCAGTAACTCATCCATTAATGCATCGTGTATTGGCTTGCCTTTCTTCTCCCTCACTTCCCCCCTCCTGTTTCGTGGTTCCTAAGATCACCTCCCAAATAAATGACTTAAACACAAATCCTTAGCTTAGTGGGGAGCATTGGGGAAACCAAAACTAAGGCAGCTCTCTTATATGTAAGTCTTCTAGACGCTTAAAATTCTATCTTATATATTTTTCATATCACCCACAACCCATGGGAATTGCAGAGCTCACAATAGGAGTTCCAGTACGTGTTGATGTTTAATTTTAGATCATCTCCATTATTCAGTATCTCTCCCTGAATCCCCATGAGCTTCAAATTAGAACTGTACCCCCAGAATTTCAGATGGTTGGATAGTTAGCCTTGTCTTAAATGGCTTCACTCAGAGGGTTCCAGGGCTCTGGTTTTGCTCACTTCTGTGCTCTCAGAGCCAAACACAGTGTCTGGCGTTACAGTACTCAATAAAACTCTACTGCTTCACCAACCAAAACCCTATCTTTCATATTAAATCCAACTTGCTGCAAATTAAACCCCAAATAATAAGAAAGCTTCAGAAAACTGATTCTATATAGTAAGTATCAATAAAACAGCCTAATAATTGTGTGGAGATGGTCGAGACTTGCACTGTTTTGTACAGTAGCCACTGGCCATGTCTGGCTACTGAGCATGTGAAATGCAGCCAGTCTGAATTGAAATGTGCTGTCAGTGTAACGTGCACACCAGAATTTGAAGATTTAGTACAAAAGAAGAAGAAGGAAAAAAAAGAAATGTGAGACATCTCATTACTAATTTTTTATAAATTACATGTTGAAATATTTTGGATATATTACTAAAATGAATTTATAATATATGACTAAAATTAAATATATTACTAAAATAAATTTTACCTTTTTCTTTTTACTCTTTTTAACATCGCTGCTAGAAAATTTAAATCACGCATGTGGCTTATATTTTTATTGGGCAGTGCTAGTCTAGAGAGTTCTCACACCCATCCTTAGCTATGATGGCTTTTTGTCAACTGTCTCTCATGGGTGGTAATTTTCCTATTCAACCTCTAACTGAACATTTTGGGGGTAATTGTCCTGTGCCAGAGACTGGATACATGAAGGCTCCACATCACTTGCTACTTGAGACTGGGGTGAGGTAACAAGAAAGGAGGAAGATCTGACCCAGCCAGAGTCTGGGTCCCACCTGCTGACCCGATACATGCTCTTCTTGTTTCCCAGAGCGGGAGTAAAGTAGTTAAAGCCGTAACATGTCAGTAACCAATAATCAGAATCCGATGCCAGTGTTTTAACTAGTACGTCTCTGCTTTCATTTGGTTGGTTGGTTTCTCGGTCTGTGATGTGCCTGAGTCGTGTAATTTCCTCCTGACTCAGTTGAATAACCTGAGAATTTAGAATCCAGAGATGTATGCTTGAATGGAGGATATGCATTTTCTAGTCATTGAGTGAGTCACTTAACCTTCTAAGTATCCGTTTCCAACCCTGTGAAATGAGCACAGTGGTACCTGACCATGTATCCCACAGAACTGCTATGAGGAGTGAATCAGAGAGTGGGCAGGCTGGATTGACATGGACCAGACTCTGGGATGAGTTCCTGAAATGACCCCAGTTTAGGCAGATGCAGAAGCTTTGACTTTGACTAAAATGTCCCAGAGGGCATCCAGTGGCTGATAAACTCTTCTTCTTCCCTTCATTGAATAACTCAATATAAAGTCTGGGAGCATATAGATCAAAATACCTGTTGTGGTTAATTAACTTAAATAAGCGTCTATATGACGTATCGGTTAGTATGATACTTATCTTTATCCCTAGGGCTTTGTTTGTTTTTATAGCTATGCACAGAATTTCATTCTTGAGAACCCCAAGGAACAAAAGATTATTGGCATCCTCTCCAGAAACAAAGAACAGCTGCATTTATTTGGGACATTTCCCAGGCTGCTCCTTGCTCCATGTGTGAAGGATGCTGTAGTCATACCAACATTGAAGAGGGAGCTTGAGCTCTCACCAGTGTCCTGCAGCAGCACTCACCCAGCTGCCGGGTGTGCCACATGGATACTCTGCTGTGTCTTATAACCCCATGGCGGTGGCCTTAGGCAAAGGGAGCTCTACCAACACCGGCCTTTCCCTTAAAGTACACAGTGGTGACCATGGGGCCCCAGTGGAGGAAAGTCCTGGAATGTCCCTGCTTCTACCGGGCTGATCTCATCCTGACAATTGCTGCCATATATAGAAGGATCAGACTGTCAAGGATGGAAGAGTCTTGAGAGAGTTGAATGTGCCTCAACGCTGGCTGCCTATTAAAATCTTCTGAGATTTTGAAAATACTCAATGCCTAGTCAGCCTTGATGCTGATATTCTGATTTCATTGAATTGCAACAGGGTCCCGGCATTTGGTGCTTTATAAAAGCTCTTCAGGGTTGAGAACCACTGGACGGAAATCAGGACTAGAAGAACTGTCTCTCAATATCTCATCCAGACAATTGGAGAGAACATGGCTGCAGACTCAGACATCTTTGAATTTTGGATTCTGCCTCACTTACTCATTAACTGAGGGCTTGGACAAACTATTCTCATTGTCTTGCTTATAAAACAGGAAAGATAACACTAATGTCAGAGTATTTGGGGGAAAACTAAGTGTAAAGACTTATGTCTGTTTTCTCCACTCATTGTAAGCAACTTGAGGATAGGGACCATCTGGTAATTTAAAATAACATTGAACTGAGCAACTACTATGTGACAGACACAGCAAATACAACATTTATTTTATCTCACTCAAGCCTCACAAAACAACTCCATGTGAGTCAAAGAATGATTTCATGCAATGAAGCATATAAGACACAGATAATTTAACTGTATGCTCAGGATCTCACAGACCACAGCAGAGCCAGGAATTGAACTCAGATCTTGCTGACTCCAGAGTTCATTATCTGAATCGATGCACTACAGTGTTTCCCTAGACTGTGCTAAATGTTGTACCCTAGCCCCTAGCATGATGCCTGCCACTTGGAAGGTGTTCAATAAATATTCAATGAATGAATAAGAACGAAAAGATGTAAATGAATGAGTAAATGATGAATGAATGAAGTACCTAGCTCATAGTAAACCATCAATTAATATTAGTACTTTTCTCTGTTGATCGGACCTCTCTGCTATCTTCAACAGAAGCAACATGCAATAAACAAAATTATAATGTGCCTTATATTATTGCCATAGGAAAATGAAAGGGGATTAACAACAGATCAACCCCATTCTTTCATGTACTGTTAGGCAGGATATGATTTTAACTCAGAGCATGTTGATAACTCCAGATCAGAAAAAGAAATATCAATTCATGCCAGTTTTAGACTCCTCTCACTCTTCCAAATTATTATTTGGACATTAGCTGTCAACATATTTTATATATTTCCTACATGTATTCTGAACACAGCTGTGCTAAAACTGAGGGCTTATTTCATCACAGGAGAGCAGCTTGGAATGGTCAGAAATGCACGATATGTGGGGTCAGCCAGCCTGAGTTCAGGCTTTGGCCATTCACTTACCAGCTGTGAAGCTTTAAGCCCAAGCATCTCAAATAAAGTATTCATGCCCTAGAGGTTTGGGACCTTATGCTGTTAAAGTCTCAGAGATGCAAGATAAACACAATGCATTCATTCATTCATTTAAGCAAATATTTGCAGCCATTGAATTATGAGTGAAATGAACAAGGTAGATAAAGTCAATGTTCTCACGGAGCCTGAGATTCTTCAAAGAGAGACATACAATAAATAAGACAATTTCAAACACAGATTAATGCTCTCTTAAAAAAAAAGATCACATGAAGTTCTTTTTAAAAGGCTTGGTAGTAAGTTTATTTTAAGAGGGCTGGTAATGGATTATTATTGGTTGTCTACCCAGAGTCCACTTTCCCCTTTCTAATGGTATGCTGTTTTCAATTTGATGTCTACTGTTGCCGCATACCACGCATGGGATGGGTACTGATTGACTTAGCCAAACATATTCAACTCCCCATTGGTTTGGGGGAGCTACCTAAGCTAAACAGTCCAGTCGGGTAAATCTTGGGACTCTGGTGTGCAATCCTGAGCATTGTTTTTTGTGCTTTTCCTCTCAGAATCAGAGGATGAAGATATAAAGACAGAGACTGTTGGAGCCATTTTGCCACTAAAATGGAAGGAGCTTAAGAATGGAGCCGACAAGAAGAGAAGGGTGCAGTGAGTGGATCCCACTGGGAAGTAAGCTGACTCTGAGGTTTGCCTTATCTCTGAACTTCAGGTGATAAAAGTGAATAAATTCTTTTACTGTATTGCTTAAGCTAATTTGAACCAACTTTTCTGTTTCTTGAACCAGAGAATTCATAAAGGATACAGAATTTTGTTCCAGGAGTAGGGTGCAGTACACACAAACCTAAAACGTGGACTTGTCTGAGCAGAGGTGATGATTGAAGAGCAGTGGCCTGCCGGGACTCAGGCCTGTGCCTGTAAGGCACATCAGGGAAAATGGTAGGAAAAATCTAGGAACTGGGATTACAGTGAGGTCCTACAGTAAAGCAACAATCTTTTTTTTTTTTTAAACATCTTTACTGGAGTATAATTGCTTTACAATGTTGTGTTAGTTTCTGCTGTGTAACAAAGTGAATCAGCTATATGTATACATATATTCCCATATCCCGTCCCTCTTGTGTCTCCCTCCCACCCTCCCTATCCCACCCCTCTAGGTGGTCACAGAGCACCAAGCTGATCTCCCTGTGCTATGCGGCTGCTTCCCACTAGCTAGCTATTTTACATTTAGCAGTGTATATATGTCAGTGCAACTCTCTCACTTCGTCCCATCTTACACTTCCCCCTCCCAGTGTCCTCAAGTCCATTCTCTACGTCTGCATCTTTATTCCTGTCCTGCCCCTAGGTTCATCAGAACTATTTTTTTTTTTAGATTCCATATATATGTGTTAGCATACGATATTTGTTTTTTTCTTTCTGACTTACTTCACTTTGTATGACAGACTCAGGTCCATCCACCTCACTACAAAAAACTCAATTTCATTTCTTTTTTTTTTTAACATCTTTATTGGAGTATAATTGCTTTACAATGGTGTGTTAGTTTCTGCTTTATAACAAAGTGAATCAGTTGTACATATACATATGTCCTCATATCTCCTCCCTCTTGCACCTCCCTCCCACCCTCCCTATCCCAACCATCTAGATGGACACAAAGCACTGAGCTGATCTCCCTGTGCTATGCGCTGCTTCCCACTAGCTATCTACTTTACATTTGGTAGTGTATATATGTCCATGCCACTCTCTCACTTTGTCCTAGCTTACCCTTCCCCCTACCCATATCCTCAAGTCCGTTCTCTAGTAGGTCTGCATCTTTATTCCCATCTTGCCCCTAGATTCTTCTGACCATTTTTTTCTTCCTTTTTTTTTTTGTTCTTTTAGATTCCATATATATGTGTTAGCATACGGTATTTCTTTTTCTCTTTCTGACTTACTTCACTCTGTATGACAGTCCATCCACCTCACTACAGATAACTCAGTTAAGTTCCTTTTTGTGGCTGGGTAATATTCCATTGTAAATATATGTGCCACATCTTCTTTATCCATTCATCTGTTGATGGACATTTAGGTTGCTTCCATGTCCTGGCTATTGTAAATAGTTAAAGCAACAATCTTAGGATGAAGTGACCTGTCTGAAAGCAGAAGAAAGAAAGTATGGTTTTGCTTAGAAGACCCTCTCTGGGTATGACTGGAAGAAAAATTACTGGAATCTAGCAGTGTTACAAAGACCAAATACTCGACTCTAAGTTAAGGTTCATACAGGTAAAGACAAGAGGTAAAGCTGGGGCAAAAGACAAGTCTGTCCACTTAGGTCACTCTTAAATACTTCCTATGAAACAGTCCCCACCTGACAAAACAAGCAAGTGCAGCTGTGATGGAATCAAGGACAGGCAACACATCATTCCACTCCAAGCTATTGTCAGAAACTGTCTGGAAGCAGAAGCCAGGATAAAAGTTGCAGCCATTACATTGAGGTCTAAGGGGATGGTAATACAACAGAGGCCTGCTGTTAGACAATAGAACTTCCTAAACTCAAATACAACCAGAGACAAGCATTCTGTCCATGGTTTCTAGCCTGCAGAAGTGACTAGTCAAATATCTTGATGATAACTAAACCTATAAAGGAGCTGTATTACCAAAGACATCTCAATCCTGGACAACCACAGTCTATGACTGCTCAAACCCTATGGCAATCTCAGACTCTTTGAAGTCACACACACAGAGAAGGGGATGCTAAAATTATGCAGCCCCTGGAAAGGGAAACTTCTCTAGATATGTCAGTGAACAAAGAAAAGCCTCCAAAAGAAGAAAACCAGAGGCTGCCAGATTGATTGATTAACTACTCCTCCACTGACAAAGCATTATCAGACCATGATGCTAAGAAAAAGGAAGAAAATCCTTAGTACCAGCATTTCCAAGCCAGAGTCCTTAGACTCCCCCTGATTAGACTGTTTAAGTCATGTTCTCATCCCCAGGTCACATACCCATCCCAGGGGAATTATGTCTTTTATGTATTATTTGCCAGTGTGTGCCTGTGTTCATGCGAGTGTGTGTTTTGCCAATTCTCCTCTTTTATAATTGAGATTTCTTTAATTGAAGTTACCCATATTCTTTCTCTACTATTATATATTGAATGTGTTGGTGACTGATACATTTGTTTTAATGAAGCATGAAGAGCTACACCCAGACTGAAAGAAAAAGTTTTTATATCACCCAGAAGTCTTGGACTTGGAACTAGATGTAGTAATTGGATGATACTTTAGTTGTCTCTTTTGGGGGACAGAATGAGTGTACTGTATGTAGGTATGAATGAAGACTTTAAAAAATGCATGTGTGGGAAGATGGGTGTATGTAGGTATTGCATAGTCAAAGGAGTGGACTGTCTAAAACCACTTAATGTGTATCCTAGGATTGAGCAAATAAGTTACTATATTATGGAAAATGAGAACCAGGTTTCTCATGATCAGGAAAATAAGTTATAAATAAAGAAAGGGGAAAGACTAGAGTGAATGTAGTGTCGGATTAGCACGGGAGGTTATCAACATAGGCTCATGGCTTTTAATCTGTAGATGCATGTAGAAATAGACATATATTTATGCCTCTTATATTTATAGACATAAATATATGCCTCTGTGTTCACACATTTATTTCCTAGCTCAATCTGCAGAGAGAGCCTAGAAGCAATGCCAGTAATAATAAACACACTAATTGCTCAGATCTTGGTTTCTGAACACTATTCTCCAATAAAAGTTCCGTGGTGAAATGGCTGATTCTAGGCAGAGAAAGTATAAGATAGTCAGGAAATGTCTCATGAGGCCAAAAATAAGGAAGTATTAAAAAAGAAATGATGGGAATATGTCAAAAGGGCACAGGAGCCTACTTGAAGGAGCTCCCAACTATCAAATCTGAGACAATTTGAATAACAAATTAAATAATACTAGTAATGGATTATAAATCATAGAATAAAATAAGAATCCACAAACTATACTGATATAAACAAACAGATAAATGGGAGAGAAGAAATAGTCCAACTAATAAATGTAGAAGGAATAATGTCAAACATTTGTTAAACACCACAGTGATAATTGTTTCAAGCAAGATTTATCAATAAATGCTAAAACCAGTGGACAAAGTATAATGAGAAACAGGATATTTGCATAATCTCAAAGAAACTCCCCCAAAGTTTCTTATTAATTACAAAGGGGAAATAATAACATTATTATACAGAAAGATGGCAGGTACCACCTTAATTTAGTGATCAAAGTTTTCATCAGTATAATGGTCCAAGTCATCATCATTTGTCTTTGGTGATGATGCACTCAGATGGATATAGCACCACTCTGCATTATTTATTCCAAAAATGAAAAACCTGAACTTAAATTGTGAGCAAACATCAGGCAAACCCAAATCGAGGGCCATTCTACAAAATAACTGACCAACACGCTTCAGAAATGTCAAGATAATGAAAGACAAAAAAAAAACCAACTCCAGATTAAATGAAACTAAGGAGACATAACAACCAAATACAAAGTGTGATCCTGGATTAGGTCTTGAACCAGAAAAAGGACATTAGTGGGACAATCGGTGGTATTTGTAAAAGACAACAGTATCGTATTAGAGAAAATTTCCTGATTTTAATCTTTGTGCAGAGGTTATGGTGGATGTTAACTTTTGGAGAATCTGGGTGAAGAGCACACAGGAAGTCTTTGTAGTATGTTTATAACATGCTTGCAAGTGAAATCATTTCAAGATGAAAAGTTTAACATTTTTTAAATTAACTTTTAAAAAATGAAAAAAATCCTCAGCCTTTAAAATGTTTCCATGGTCACCCCTTGTTTAAAACTTTTCCTGACCCCTTAATTATTATAATTCCATAATTATGTTTACTTCTGTATTATAACAGTTTCTATTATGACTCAGAGGTTCATAGACTGACAGCCTGTAAGCTAAATTGACCTTCAATCATTTTTATGTTTGGCTGGCATAAAGGTTTTCCCATCCCCACAAATTTGATTTGTCACAACTCCCAGCTACTCTTTATTATCTTAAACATCAGGCTAATTTTACTCATTTATAATACCAAAATTTTTTTTAGTAGTTTAAACATTTCTACCAAAATCTTGAAATTTTGTGCAACAAATTTAAGCAAAATATGTTTTCATAGATAACTTGATTTTAGACTCTGTTCAAATAATTACATTCACTGGTTCACTGGGTCTGAGTAAATGTTCACTTGATGTTTATTACATCATGAAAATAAGTGCTATTTCATGTTTGACTCAGAAATAGCCATTAGTCACCAAATTCCTAACACTGCTCTTTGAGTTTAATAGCAGTTTAGATCAATCACAAAATATATGAAAATGAGGAGATTCAGAGAGATTCTGAATTTATTATTCGTTTCTCAGAAACTTTAGGGGCTGTTGGTTTAGGGATTACATCATCTCTTCCAGAGTCTTCCTCTACCCCATAATCTAATCACCTGTATGCTACTTCCAAAGATTCAGATTGAATTCCTGTGCAGCAGGGCCTAGGCATTCATCCATATATATATATATATATATATATATATATATTTAGGTTTCCCAGATGATTCTAATGTGCACCTACATTGGAGAATCACCGATCATCCTTGGTTATGTTTGGGGGAATGGGAGTTTGCTAAGCATGCAGATTCCAGGATCACACCCTCAGAGATTCTGATTCAGTATTTCTATTGCACACTATGCTAATTACCGGTTAGCTACTTCATAAAAAGAAGACCTACAGCTCACTCTTGTTCAAGGCTTTATTTCTGAATCACTTGTCCTGACCCACTCATTCCTCCCACCACTTTGCCTCTTCTTAATCCCACAAATGTCCAAATTTATTGCTCATGTTCTTTTCCATCCTCAACTTTCCCATTGGACTTAACTTCTGGCATTTTCTCCTTGGTTCCTCGTTCACCATAGTATGATCTCCCTCAGTGAACCTGCTTTAGCTTCTCTTGGGAAACTGTCCACACACTAGGCCCATTTTTCCCAGAGATTTCTCCTCTTCAGATTCACCTCCCCCATCTTCCATATGCTGGATTTACCCCAGCTTGAGCCTTCCTGTATTAGTTGATTAAAAAGCCACCTTAAAACTTTACGGCTTTAACACAACAAATATGATTCTATGGGATAAGTAAATGTTTCTTCTAGTCTGGACCAGCTGGGCTGGAGTGGGGCTCGCTCACATCTTTGAGACCTCAGTTGGGACGGCTGGGACAGCTTGGGGCCTCTCTCCACGTGCTCTCTCATCCTCCAGTAGGTCAGCCTGGGCTTCTTCAAATGGTGGTGGAAGGGCTCTATAGAATCAACAAGAGAGGGCAAGCCCCAACAAGCAAACCTTTCTTCAAATTGCTGCTTGCACTACATTTGCGGATGTCCCATTGACCAAAGCAAGTCACTGGCCAAACCTAAAGCCAATGTGGGAAGGGGCTATTTAATGGAGTAAATCACTGGTGCCCATGACTACAAAAGTAGACTATAGCCTTCCCCCTAATTCCAATTATTTATGCTCCTTTCGTGTGCAAATTCTACTGTCTTTCTCTGAACCCCCGCCCCCCCAAGTCTCATTTAACTATAGTGTTAGGCTCAGAGTCTAGAGTCTTGTGATTTCTATCAAGTTCAAGTGAGGATGAGGCAGTTCCTTGGCTGTGACTTTTTTGGATCCAGAAACCTGTAAATGAAAGAGACAAGTTATATGCTGTGCACACACTCAACAAACAGTGCAAGCCAGAGACAGGACAATTGCAGTAAATATTTCCATTCAAAAAGGGAATTAAAGGAAAACACATAGACACACTGACTCCTAAGAATTCTGGAACTGTGCCAGGCACATGTTGCCAAGTTTCCCTATTCTGATAGCAGGACCCAGATCTGCTCCCCGGGAGTAGTTTCCCAATCCATTGTTCTCCATTGCTCTTGGCACCTCTGTCCAGCTCTTGGCTTTACCTTCTGAGACAACCTTCCTTTTCCAAAAGAAGCAGCCTGTGTTGGCCCCTGAGTAGCTTTCTGAGCCTACCTCTTACTCAAAAAAAAGGAAGTTGGGGGCTCAAAGGCCATTTTGCAATTTGTGAAATCTCAGACCCTTTTACTCCAAGCTGGCTATGGTTTTGTTGTTCGTTTGTTTTTAATTAAGACTTTATTAAAGCAGTTTTCAGTTCACGGCAAAATTGAGGGGGAAGTGCAGAGATTTCCCATATATCCCTGCCCTCACACATGCATAGCCCCCCATTATCAACATTTCCCCCGCAGATGGTACATTTGTTACAATCACTGAACCTCCGTTAACACATCTTCATCACCCAGAGTCCACAGTTACATAGGGTTCATTCATGGGTTTGGACAAATGTATAATGATACATCTCCTTCACTATGGCATCATACAGAGTATTTTCAGTGCTCTAGAAAGCCTCTGTGCTCTGCCTGTTCATCCCCAACAAGCCCTGGCAACCACTGATCTTTCTACTGTCTCCATAGTTTCGCCTCTTCCAGAATGTTACTATGGTTTTTGTTTTTGTTTTCTTGTTTTAGTACAACTCTCTTTAAAATGTCCTAGGTGTATTATTGTAACTTATGTCCACTGCATGTTCCAAGCCACATCGATAATTCTTTCTGAGACTGGAATCTCTCTACTTTGAGCATGTTTGGCTGCCATGGAACAATACCCTAAGATTCTTAGAAGATGTTCCACCTGAGATATTCCACTGGAAACCACCTTGTAAAACCCCAAACCCCAAATTCATGAACAAGTAAGTTTCAGAAAAAGAACGGGAAGGAATCATTTCTGCAAGAACAGGAAGGGTAACAACACAGAGAGAGACTGGGAATTTGCACCGGATCCCATCTGGGATACTCCGTTCTCACTGGATGTTATGTGCGTGGGTTCAACTTGATTGAAGGCACAAGACTGGGCAAACAGCCATAATTTGACAGGTGCTGTCCCAAGGTATATTCAGTTTCCTGAAGTATTTTTTTTTAATTTAACATTATTTTACATGTATGTTTGCAAGTTATTTTATGGTGTTTGTCATACGTTGTTTTAAATGGTTGTCCCTCAAATTAATATGTCATCATTTACCAGTGCCCTGTAGTACCTTATTTAGGCAATTTTGGTTTTCTGCTATTAAGATAACTCTGCTATCATCATCTCTATAAATTTTTACTTTTGAGTTCATTGACTGATACATTTTCCAATCTTTTAAGAATTGGATCACTGGTTAATAGTATAGAAACATACTTGAGGCAAGTGAGCTAAGTGTCCAGTGTTTTCTAGAAGGGTTGTAGCAATTTATAACACTGTCTTCAGCCTACCTAGTTCCCTGAAGACTTATCATCATTGAATTTTATCATTTTTCTTTTTTAGAATTTAGCAGACAAAATGGCCTCTCCTGGTTTTAATTTCCATTTCTGTAACTTCTAAGTAGAGCAATAATTCTTCCTTCTGTTAGACTACCCAGAGTCATTTTTCTTGTGTGGAGTCTGCACCAGTTGTAGAGTGTAAAATTAACATCACGTTCAGCTTCAAATGATAAAAACAAGAAAATCCAAAGGACAAAAAATTTAACAGTGTTTTTTTTCTTTCTCACATAAAAGAAGTCTGGGAACAGTCCAGTGCTGCCAGGCACTCCAAGTTGTCAGGGACCCCGGCTTGGTCAATGTTATTGCTCGATAACCCTTAGCAACATCATCTGCATTCCAGTTGGCAGGAAGGAGATGAGGGGATGTGGGTGAGGGTGGGATAAGCCACTTCCATTTAAGGACATTTTCCAGAAGGTGCACAACACTTCTGTTTATATCTCCTTGGTCAGCACTAAGTTTTATTTCCAGAAAAAAAGGGAGGACGGACACTGCGTTGACTAGCAGTCCCTGCCACACACAGCCAATCTCCATCTCCCATGAGGGCTGAGAAAGTAGCAACAGTGGGAGGAAGCGATGGTGCTGTTCAATGGGGAATAAGGGAGCAAAGGCGCCAAGACTCAGGCTGGCACAGAGAGAAGAGTGTGTAGAAAATCTCACCCAGGGGAATCAGGTTCTCTCTGATCCTGAACTCTTTCTGGTGTTTAACCCTTAGCCCTCTCGTATAGACCTTTCATCTCCTCCCGCAGATTCTCAACATTTTTCAAGACCCAGCTCAGATCTGAACTCCTTCTGCAGCCTTTCCTTCCCAGCCCAAGAGCTTACTACTTATTTGAACCTAGGCACCAAGATAGGTCTTGTTATCATTTCTCCATGTGTAGTTGACCCAAAGAAATTACAAATTTATGGAAAGCAGGCATAGTACCTTACATTTTTCAGTGGACATCACCCTTCCATGTTCTCTTATCTCAATTTAGGAATCCCTGCCTGCTTGCAAACATCCTGTCTTGGAGAATCCAAGGTTGAAAAATCCAGTGAATGTAATTTGCTCAAGAAGACATCAAGTATTAATTTACACCATCAGTTCTAGTCAGTAAACAAAAAATATGGCAACAGGATAAGAACATTTGGGACTTAGTAATATGATGTTTTTGTTCTGCTATTTTGTTTTGAATTCCACAGCTCTGCTTTAGAGATAACTCAGAGATATCAAAGAACTTACTTCTGAAAATTGTTACATGTGGCTTGAAACTGTATATCGGGGATACATTAACTGTATGGCAAATTGGAGGATGCTGCCTGATAATCAAGATGTAACACTCTGTTTCATTAAAAAGGAATATTTTCCCATTTATTCACAAATATGTAATATGTATCAAGTGCTACCGACCAGGTGGGATGGTGTGGGGTCAGATACTCTGGGGAATTCAAGGTGAATCAGACGGGGATGTGACTTTCAAGCTTTAGCCTTGTAGGTGAGAAACACACACATAAATGTTAATAAGTTACCTTTTAACTGTCTCTTTAACTGTTGGAGAGTGGAAGAAACCCAATTAGCAGAAAGAGAACCTTGCTGTAGATTGATCAAGCACAAACAGGAAACCTAAGAGTGGCTCAAAGCAGCCCTTGACTTTAAAGTACATGGGGAGTGGGGTTGGGATGAATGTCAAGGTCAAGGGGACAGTATGAATCCAAGTAGGATGGCAGGCATCCTCAGGGTAGCGGGTGGAATTTGCATGGGATGCGCGGGGCTGAAATGTGGACCTTTCCAACTGTCTATTGTTAGGTGGTGCCTGCTGTGTTGATTATTATGTATTTTGCCTCTTACCCCGGGTATACCCTGGCTATCGGAAAAGAAGATGTGAAAGGCAGGAGAGAGCCAGGTGGTTGAGGGCCCTGAATGTCAGGCTAGGAAGCTGAGAGCCAGTGGAGCGCCATGGACAAGTGTGGTCTTAGAAGCAGGTAAAAGAAATACCCAAGTTCACATTTCTTCTTTGTCAGATATTTACTGTGTGAATTTGGCCAACTAATTTCTCATGTGTAAAATGAGGATAATGATACTGATACTGACATCTCACTCAATACATAAAAATGTCTTGTTGCCCCACAGAAGTTGTTAAACATATGGTTCAGTATGGCTAATGACCTTGCTAAGCAGTCTACAAACTACCACTTGATAAAATTAGAAATGAATTCATCCTTTCATAGCTAGAAAATTCTTCAACAGATCTAATGGTACCACTTCCAGAAACTTCTTGATACTTCTTGAGCTGTCAGGCTGAGGACTGAAGAAGGAGGAACCCCTGGATTTCTGAGTGAAGGACACCCAGGGGATCCAAATGCTTGGATATTCCTATTCTCTGCTCCCTCAGCAAGGGAGGCCCCTCAGCCTAGAAATACGTGCTCAGGAGGGAGCTGGGGCAGGGGAGGGAGGAAGCAGCGTGGAGATGTGATGGGAGGAGTTTGGGAGAGAAAGTGAGAGGATACCAAGGAAACTTGGCTTTACTGAGTGGCATCCCCCTTCCAACGCCACCTCCTCCAGAAGCTAGGCTCTGGAGAGCCTTTTGAGCTAGGGACCCAGGGGTATCTCTGCCCAGAAAACAGGTGATATTCAGGAGAAATTTCTGGTTGGCACCTCTGGCATTTGCAGCTTGTAGTGCCTAGAAACTCTGAGAGACTGAAGAGGCCCCAGGAGATGGGAGAGAACTCAGAAAGAACGCAGGAGGTATGAAGATAGGAGTGTCCTCACCTACTTCATCAACCAGGGCAAGGCCTTTAGCAATGGCCTCCCTTTGGATTGCAAATGGTGTATCTGGACCGTCTCAACTCATCAGCCTGCACATCTTACTGTGCAACCATCAGAAAGCAAGATCTGAGGTCCTTGGGAATGAGAACTGAGCCTGGAAGATTGAGGATGGGGAGAGACGAAGAAAAAGAAGGAGAAATGAGCAACTGGAACTCGGAGGAAGATGGCTCTGGCTGGCCTATTGAAATGGGGGGCTTGAGATCTTTGGCTTGAAGGAAATAGACATTGGGGTGAGTGCAGTCAAGGGACAGATGATGGACAGAGGGCACCCAGAACAACCCACCATTAGGGGCACACAAAGTCCCATCAAAGAGTACACAGACATGGGTAATTTCAAGAGAATTTTCAGCTCCCTGTTTCCCTACGTGTTATTTCCCAGAATGATCCCCCTGAGGGCAGATCCTAGGTATCCTGCTAGTTCTCATTCCCCACCTCACCTTTGACCATGGCCCTGTGGTACTTTTCAAAAGTAATTTCTACCTGTCATGCAGGTAACATCTTACTATGGTGCACTGCCTCGCAGAGAAAAATCCTCCAGGGCACCAAATAAAGGGTCAACTTGGTGCCAAATAAAGGCTCTGGGTCTCAAGTACATATTTTGCATTGATTTCAAGTAGGAGGAGGTGAAAGATTAAGATTAGAGTTTCAAATTAAAGTAAGTTGTGTGGGTTATCTTCTTAAATATTTACTCAAACTCATGGCGGAGCAGCTTCCTTTAGCTTTGCCCGAAGATTATTGAATGTTATAAATCTGTATTTATTTTTTAATTTGGGCACAATTTTTCTGTTTGCTTCAACTTTTCTACACCCTTAGTGGCCCAAAAGCTTCTCTTCTTTTCGCTGGTAATTTCCACAAAATATTGTCTTATTCTAGCAATGAACAAAATTCATCTGTGATACATAAATTGATATTTAAAAAAGGCTAGTTTCCTTTTGTATGTTTAATGATTATTTTAAATTTTTATAATTATTTATTTCACTCAATTATATACCAGTATAAATTGTAATGATAAATCAACCTAGAATATTGATTAACATGTAGAGTCTTATGGTGACAGGGAATTTTAACTTTTTCAATGTTTTTTTGAACTTTAGAATTTTATTTATTTTTTTATACAGCAGGTTCTTATTAGTTATACAGTTTATACATATTAATGTATACATGTCAATCCCACTCTCCCAATTCATCCCACCACCACACACCACCCCCACCACTTTCCCCCCTTGGTGTCCATAAGTTTATTCTCTACATCTGTGTCTCTATTTCTGCCCTGCAAACCAGTTCATCTGTACCATTTTTCTAGGTTCCACATATGTGCGTTAATATATGATATTTGTTTTTCTCTTTCTGACTTACTTCTCTCTGTATGACAGTCTCCAGATCCATCCACATCTCTGCAAATGACCCAATTTCACTCCTTTTTATGGCTGAGTAATATTCCATGGTATATATGTACCACATCTTCTTCATTCATTCATCTGTCGATGGGTATTTAGGTTGCTTCCATGACCTGGCTATTGTAAATAGTGCTGCAGTGAACACTGGGGTGGACGTGTCTTTTGGAATTATGGTTTTCTCTGGGTATATGCCCAGTAGTGGGATTGCTGGGTCATATAGTAATTCTATTTTTAGTTTTTTAAGGAACCTCCATACTGTTCTCCCTAGTGGCTGTATCAATTTACATTCCCACCAACAGTGCAAGAGGGTTCCCTTTTCTCCATACCCTCTCCAGCATTTGTTGTTTGTAGATATTCTGATGATGCCCATTCTAATTGGACTGAGGTGATACCTCATTGTAGTTTGATGTTGAGCAGCTTTTCATGTGCTTCTTGGCCATCTGTATGTCTTCTTTGGAGAAATGTCTATTTAGGTCTTCTGCCCATTTTTTGATTGGGTTGTATGTTTTTTTAATATTGAGCTGCATGGGCAGTTTATATATTTTGGAGATTAATCCTTTGTCTGTTGATTCCTTTGCAAATATTTTCTCCCATTCTGAGGGTTGTATTTTTGTCTTGTTTGTAGTTTCCTTTGCTTTGCAAAAGCTTTTAAGTGTCACTAGGTCCCATTTGTTTATTGTTTTTTTTTTATTTCCATTACTCTAGGAGGTGGATCAAAAAAGATCTTGCTGTGATTTATGTCAAAGAGTGTTTTTCCTATGTTTTCCTCTAAGAGTTTTATAGCGTCCGGTCTTACATTTAGGTCTGTAATCCATTTTGAGTTTATTTTTGTGTATGGTGTTAGGGAGTGTTCTAATTTCATTCTTTTACGTGTAGCTGTCCGGTTTTCCCAGCACCACTTATTGAAGAGACTGTCTTTTCTCCATTGTATGTACTTGCCTCCTTTGTCATAGATTAGTTGATCCTAGGTGTGTGGGTTTATCTCTGGGCTTTCTATCCTGTTCCATTGATCTATATTTCTGTTTTTGTGCCACTACCATATTGTCTTGATTGCTGTAGCTTTGTAGTATAGTCTGAAGTCAGGGAGTCTGATTCCTCCAGCTCCGTTTTTTTCCCTCAGGACTGCTTTGCCTATTCGGGGTCTTTTGTGTCTCCATACAAATTTTAAGATTATTTGTTCTAGTTCTGTGAAAAATGCCATTTTTAGTTTGATAGGGATGGCATGGAATCTGTAGATTGCTTTGGGTACTATAGTCATTTTCACAATGTTGATTCTTCCAATCCAAGAACATGGTATATCTCTCCATCTGTTGGTATAATATTTAACTTCCTTCATCAGTGTCTTATACTTTTCTGCATACAGGTCTGTTGTCTCCTTAGGTAGGTTTATTCCTAGGAATTTTATTCTTTCTTTTCCAATGGTAAATGGGAGTGTTTCCTTAATTTCTCTTTCATATTTTTCATCATTAGTTTATAGGAATGCAGGAGATTTCTGTGCTTTAATACTGTACCCTGCAACATTACAGAATTCATTGATTAGCTCTAGTAGTTTTCTGGTGGTATCTTTAGGATCCTGTATGTATACTATCATGTCATCTGCAAACAGTGACAGTTTTCCTTCTTCTTTCCACTTTACATTCCTTTTATTTCTTTTTCTTCTCTGATTGCTGTGGCTAGGACTTCCAAAAGTATGTTGAATAACAGTGGTGAGAGTGGACATCCTTGTCTTGTTCCTGATCTTAGAGGAAATGCTTTCAGTTTTTCACCATTGAGAATGCTGTTTGCTGTGGGTTTGTTATATATGGCTTTTATTATGTTGAGGTAGGTTCCCTCTATGCCCACTTTCTGGAGAGTTTTTATCATAAATGAGTGTTGAATTTTGTCAAAAGCTTTTTCTGCATCTATTGAGATGATCATATGGTTTTTATTCTTCAGTTTGTTAATATGGTGTATCACATTGATTGAATTGTGTATATTGAAGATTCCTTGCACCCCAGGGATAAATCCCACTTGATCATGGTGTATGATCCTTATAACATGTTGCTGGATTCTGTTTGCTAGTATTTTGTTGAGGATTTTTGCATCTGTGTTCATCAGTGACATTGGTCTGTAATTTTCTTTTTTTGTAGTATCTTTGTCTGGTTTTGGTATCAGGGTGATGGTGGCCTCATAGAATGAGTTTGGGAGTGTTCCTTCCTCTACAATTTTTCAGAAGAGTTTGAGAAGGATGGGTGTTAGCTCTTCTCTAAATGTTTGATAGAATTCACCTGTGAAACCATCTGGTCCTGGACTTTTGTTTGTTGGAAGATTTTTAATCACAGTTTCAATTTCATTACTTGTGATTGGTCTGTTCATATTTTCTGTTTCTTCCTGGTTCAGTCTTGGAAGGTTATACCTTCTAAGAATTTGTCCATTTCTTCCAGGTTGTCCATTTTATTGGCATAGAGTTGCTTGTAGTAGTCTCTTAGGATGCTTTGTATTTCTGCGGTGTGCATTGTAACTTCTCCTTTTTCATTTCTAATTTTATTGATTTGAGTCCTCTCCCTCTTTTTCTTGATGAGTCTGGCTAATGGTTTATCGATTTTGTTTACCTTCTCAAAGAACCAGCTTTTAGTTTTATTGATCTCTGCTATTGTTTTCTTTGTTTCTATTTCATTTAATTCTGCTCTGTTCTTTATGATTTCTTTCCTTCTACTAACTTTGGGTTCTGTTTGTTTTTCTTTTTCTAGTTCCTTTTGGTGTAAGTTTAGATTGTCTATTTGAGATTCTTCTTGTTTCTTGAGGTAGGCTTGTATAGCTATAAACTTCCCTCTTAGAACTGCTTTTGCTGCATTCCATAGGTTTTGGATTGTCGTGTTTTTGTTGTCATCTGTCTCTAGGTATTTTTTTAATTTCCTCTTTGATTTCGTCAGTGATCTCTTGGTTATTTAGTAACGTATTGTTTAGCTTCCATGTGTTTGTGGTTTTTATGTTTTTTTTCCCTGTAATTGATTTCTAATCTCATAGCATTGTGGTCAGAAAAGATGCTTGATATGATTTCAATTTTCTTAAATTTACTGAGGTTTGATTTGTGCCCCAAGATGTGATCTGTCTTGGAGAATGTTCCATGCTCACTTGAGAAGAAAGTGTAATCTGCTGTTTTTGGATGGAATGTCCTATAAATATCAATTAAATCTACTGGTCTATTGTGTCATTTAAAGCTTGTGTTTCCTTATTAATTTTCTGTTTGGATGATCTGTACATTGGTGTAAGTGAGGTGTTAACGTCCCCCACTATTATTGTGTTACTGTTGATTTCCTCTTTTAGAGCTGTTAGCAGTTGCCTTATGTATTGAGGTGCTCCTATGTTGGGTGCATAAATATTTACAATTGTTGTATCTTCTTCTTAAATTGATCCCTTGATCATTACGTCATGTCCTTCCTTGTCTCTTGTAACATCCTTTATTTGAAAGTCTATTTTGTCTGACATGAGAATTGCTACTCCAGCTTTCTTTTGATTTCCATTTGCATGGAATATCTTTTTCTATTCCCTCACTTTCAGTCTGTATGTGTCCCTAGGTCTGAAGTGGGTCTATTGTAGACAGCATATATAAGGGTCCTGTTTTTGTATCCATTCAGGGAGCCTGTGTCTTTTGGTTGGAGCATTTACCCCATTCACGTTTATGGTAATTATTGATATGTATATTCCTGTTACCATTTTCTTAACTGTTATGGGTTTGTTTTTGTAGGTCCTTTTCTTCTCTTGTGTTTCCCACTTCGAAAAATTCCTGTAACATTTGTTGTAGAGCTGGTTTGGTGGTGCTGCGTTCTCTTAGCTTTTGCTTCTCTGGAAAGCTTTTGATTTCTCCGTCAAATCTGAATGAGATCCTTGCCAGGTACAGTAATCTTGGTTGTAGGTTCTTCCCTTTCATCACTTTAAGTATATCATGCTACTCCATTCTGGCTTGCAGAGCTTCTGCTGAGAAATCAGCTGTTAACCTTATGGGAGTTCCCTTGTATGTTATTTGTCATTTTCCCCTTGTTGCTTTCAATAGTTTTTCTTTGTCTTTAATTTTTGTCAGTTTGATTACTATGTGTCTCTGCTTTTTTCTCGTTAGGTTTATCCTGCCTGGGACTCTTTGGGCTTCCTGGCCTTGGGTGGCTATTTCCTTTCCCATGTTAGGGAAGTTTTTGACTATAATCTCTCCAAATATTTTCTCTGGTCCTTTCTCTCTCTCTTCTCCTTCTGGGACCCCTGTTATACGAAGGTTGTTATGTTTAATGTTGTCCCAGAGGTCTCTTAGTCTGTCTTCATTTCTTTTCATTCTTTTTTCTTTATTCTGTTCCATGGCAGCGAATTCTACCATTCTGTCTTCCAGGTCCCTTATCCATTCTTCTGCCTCAGTTATTCTGCTACTGGTTCCTTCTAGTGTATTTTTCATTTCAGTTATTGTATTGTTCATCTCTGTTTATTCTTTAATTCTTCTAGGTGGTTGTTCTTTAATTCTTCTAGGTCTTTGTTAAACATTTCTTGCATCTTCTCGTTCTTTGCCTCCATTCTTTTTCTGAGGTCCTGGATCATCTTCACTATCATTATTCTGAATTTTTTTCTGGAAGGTTTCCTATGTCCACTTCATTTAGTTGTTTTTCTGGGGTTTTATCTTGTTCTTTCCTCGGTACATAGCCCTCTGCCTCTTCATCTTATCTGTCTTTCTGGGAATGTGTTTTTTGTTCCACAGGCCCCAGGATTGTAGTTCTTCTTGCTTCTGCTGTCAGCCCTCTGGTGGATAAAGCTATCTAAGAGGCTTGTGCAAGTTTCCTGATGGGAGGGACTGGTGGTGGGTAGAGCTGTGTGTTGATCTGGTGGGCAGAACTCAGTAAAACTTTAATCCACTTGTCTGCTGATCGGTGTGGCTGGGTTCCTGCCCTGTTTGTTGTTTGGCCTGAGGCGGCCCAGCACTGGAGCCTACCTGGCTCTTTGGTGGGGCTAATGGCGGACTCTGGGACAGCTCATGCCAAGGAGCAGCTCCCAGAACTTCTGCTGCCAGTGTGCCCATCCCCATGGTGAGCCACAGCCACTCCCGCCTCCGCAGGAGTCCCTCCAAAACTAGCATGTTTGTCTGGTTCAGTCTCCTATGGGGTCACTGCTCCTTCCCCTGGGTCCCGATGCACACAGTACTTTGTGTGTGCCCTCCAAGAGTGGAATCTGTTTCCTCCAGTTCTGTTGAAATCCTGTGATCAAATCCCACTAGGCTTCAAAGTCTGATTCTCTAGGAATTCCTCCTCCCATTGCTGGACCCCCAAGTTGGGAAGCCTGACGTGGGGCTCAGAACCTACACTCCAGTGGGTGGACTTCTGTGGTATAAGTGGTCTCCAGTTTGTGAGTCACCCACCCATCAGTTATGGGAGTTTATTTTATTGTGCTTGTGCCTTTCCTACCGTTTCATTGTGGCTTCTCCTTTTTCTTTGGATGCTGGGTATCTTTCTTGGTGAGTTCCACTGTCTTCCTGTTGATGATTGTTCAGCAGTTAGCTGTGATTCCCATGCTCTCGCAAGAGGGGATGAGCGCACGTCCTTCTACTCCACCATCTTCAGGACTGCAGCCAACTTTTTCAATTTTGAACTAGTAATAATCATAATAAATATTCAATCTAGAAAAATTTAATATGTAAAACTTTAACTTATGTGCATATTTGTTGCCAAGAATTATGATATAGTGATCAATAGCATATTTCTAACCTTAAAAGTATATTTTACTAAAAGAAAATTCCGTGGGTAACATAGATTTTCATAGATGAAAATTCCGTGGGTAACATAGATGAATGCAAGGAGGAACAATAAATGATGGATAATTTCTTGCTGTTAAAAAAGAGCTTGTTCATGTGTTTTTCAAATAGATGAAGGTAGGTATTTCATACATTTGAGTGATTTAACAGTTCTAAAAGTCAGTGTACCAGAAGTTACGTATTTCTCAATTATTTAAACTTGCAATAAAAATGTTATATGTTAACTTAAAAATGTGGGAAGATATATAATTTTTCCAAGAATATTAAGATTTTCCAGAACAAAATATTTTCCCAAAGATTTGTTTGTAAGATCTCTGCCCTAAGATGTAGGAGACGAATGCAGAAAGGGAAGGGGGTAGCAGAGGATGTGCCAACCCATGCTACCATTTTGCCTGGATGTGTGGTTGTGCCCCATGTCATTTCTGAGCTGTCACCGCTTTGCTGTCAGGATGTCTTGTCTGGCTGTCTGAGAGGATATGAAGCAGACGGACTTGAGCTGGAATACTTCATTCTCCAGAGTGCTTGCTCAGATGTGAACAGGCGTGACGATGGACTCCGCTTGTGTATCATGACTGTAAGTGTGCCCTGCAGTCACCCTGTAGTGCTCACAATCCTACAAGAGAATGGGAGTGGGATATGGGAGTGGAGGAGCTAATTAGACTCCCTGGGTTGCTAACGTCTCGGTGAAGCTGCCATGTTTTTGTGTGTGTGCGTGTTGGTTTGTGCTTTATAACAAAGTGAATCAGCTAAACATATACATATATCCCCATATCTCATCCCTCTTGCATCTCCCTCATACACTCCCAATCCCAACCCTCTAGGTGATGAGAAAGCACGGAGTTGACCTCCCTGTGCCATGTCACTGCTTCCCACTAGCTATCTGTTTTACATTTGGTAGTGTATATATGTCCATGCCACTCTCTCACTTTGTCCCAGCTTACCCTTCCCCCTCCCTGTATCCTCAAGTCCATTCTCTACTCTTCAGAACCTTTTTTTTTTTTAGATTCCATATATATGTGTTAGCATATGGTATTTGTTTTTCTCTTTCTGACTTACTTCACTCTGTATGACAGACTCTATGTCCATCCACTTCACTACAAATAACTCAATTTCATTTTTTATGGCTGAGTAATATTGCACTGTGTATATGTGCCACATCTTCTTTATCCATTCATCTGTCGATGGACACTTAGGTTGCTTCCATGTCCTGGCTATTGTAAATAGTGCTGCCATGAACATTGTGGTACATGACTCTTTTTGAATTATGGTTTTCTCAGGGTATATGCCCAGTAGTGGGATTGCTGGGTCATATGATAGTTCTATTTTTAGTTGTTTTTTTTTTAACATCTTTATTGGGGTATAATTGCTTTACAATGGTGTGTTAGTTTCTGCTTTAAAACAAAGTGAATCAGTTATACATATACATATGTTCCCATATCTCTTCCCTCTTGCGTCTCCCTCCCTCCCACCCTCCCTATCCCACTCCTCCAGGTGGTCACAAAGCACCGAGCTGACCTCCCTGTGCTATGTGACTGCTTCCCACTAGCTATCTGTTTTACATTTGGTAGTGTATATATGTGCTTGCCCCTCTCTCACTTCATCCCAGCTTAACCTTCCCCCTACCCGTGTCCTCAAGTCCATTCTCGACGTCTGCGTCTTTATCCTGTCCTGCCCCTAGGTTCTTCAGAACCTTTTTTTTATTTTAGATTCCATATATATGTGTTAGCACATGGTATTTGCTTTTCTCTTTCTGACTTACTTCACTCTGTATGACAGACTCTAGGTCCATCCACCTCACTGCAAATAACTCAATTTCATTTTTTTTGGCTGAGTAATATTCCACTCTGTATATGTGCCACATCTTCTTTATCCATTCATCTGCCGATGGACACTTAGGTTGCTTCCATGTCCTGGCTATTGTAAATAGTGCTGCCATGAACATTGTGGTACATGACTCTTTTTGAATTATGGTTTTCTCAGGGTATATGCCCAGTAGTGGGATCGCTGGGTCATATGATAGTTCTATTTTTAGTTTTTTAAGGAACCTCCATACTGTTCTCCATAGTGGCTGTATCAATTTACATTCCCACCAACAGTGCAAGTAGGTTCCTTTTTCTCCACACCCTCTACAGCATTTATTGTTTGTAGATTTTTTGATGATGGCCATTCTGACTGGTGTGAGGTGATACCTCATTGTAGTTTTTTTTTTTTTTTTTTTTTTTTTTTTGCAGTACACGGGCCTCTCACTGTTGTGGCCTCTCCTGTTGCGGAGCACAGGCTCCAGACGCGCAGGCTCAGAGGCCATGGCTCACAGGCCCAGCCACTCCATCGCATGTGGGATCCTCCTGGACCGGGGCACGAACCCGTGTCCCCTGCATCGGCAGGTGGACTCTCAACCACTGCACCACCAGGGAAGCCCTCTCATTGTAGTTTTGATTTGCATTTCTCTAATGATTAGTGATGTTGAGCATCCTGTCATGTGTTTGTTGGCAATCTGTATATCTTCTATGGAGAAATGTCTGTTTAGGTCTTCTGCCCATTTTTGGATTGTGTTGGGGTTTTTTTTTGATATTGAACTGCACGAGCTGCTTGTAAATTTTGGAGATTAATCCTTTGTCAGATGCTTCATTTGCAATTATTTTCTCCCATCCTGAGGGTTGTCTTTTCATCTTTTTTATGGTTTCCTTTGCTGTGCAAAAGCTTTTAAGTTTCATTAGGTCCCATTTGTTTATTTTTGTTTTTATTTCCATTTCTCTAGGAGGTTGGTCAAAAAGGATCTTGCTATGATTTATGTCATAGAGTGTTCTCTATGTTCTATGTTTTCCTCTAAGAGTTTTATAGTGTCTGGCCTTACATTTAGGTCTTTAACCCATTTTGACTTTATTTTTGTTTATGGTGCTGGGGAGTGTTCTAATTTCATTATTTTACATGTAGCTGTCCAGTTTTCCCAGCAGCACTTATTGAAGAAACTGTCTTTTCTCCATTGCATATCCTTACCTCTTTTGTCATAGATTAGTTGACCATAGGCATGTGGGTTTATCTCTGGCTTTCTATCCTGTTCCATTCATCTATATTTCTGTTTTTGTGCCAGTACCATATTGTCTTGATTACTGTAACTTTGTAGTATAGTCTGAAGTCAGGGAGTCTGATTCCTCTGGCTCCGTTTTTTCCCTCAAGACTGCTTTGGCTGTTCGTGGTCTTTTGTGTCTTCATAAAAATTGTGAATTTATTTGTTCTAGTTCTGTGAAAAATGCCATTGGTAGTTTGATAGGGATTGCATTGAATCTGTAGAATGCTTTGGGTAGTATAGTCATTTTCACAATATTGATTCTTCCAATCCAAGAACATGGCGTATCTCTCCATTTGTTTGTATCATCTTTGATTTCTTTCATCAGTGTCTTATAGTTTTCTGCATACAGGTCTTTTGTCTCCTTAGGTAGGGTTATTCCTAGGTATTTTATTCTTTTTGTTGCAATGGTAAATGGGAATGTTTCCTTAATTTCCCTTTCAGATTTTTCATCATTAGTGTATAGGAATGCAAGAGATATTTGTTGAAGCTGCCATTTAACTGAAAAGATGTGGTGTTAAAAATGCATGATGGAATGGGTAGGAGAACATGGGTTATCCTATCAGCCTTCAGGGCCTAGAGCCCTAGGTGACTCTGAGCACAGGTCTTAGGCTTCTCCAAGCTCAGGCTCCCAGGCGTAGATGGACCCCTTGGCACTCCTGTCAGTGCTGATGGCTCACCCCTCTCCTGACCTCATCTACCCTCTGCTGGTGCTGCCTGCTTGGTGCATTTCATCATCCTCTCTTACACCTCACTGGAGTCTCGCCACTTGCATAGGATGTTTGCCAGCAAAGCCTGTTTTGGCAGAAGGTACACTGGGTTCTCTGAGCTAAGGAAAAGCCAGTCCCTTTAGAAGTCAGTTTCCCAGCGGCTCCAGAAATTCCTTTCTCTGGGGCGCCCAGTTGTCACAAGGACAGGCTGTGTCCAGGAGTGTTGACCCCGGGCCTGGCCTGGCAGGAACAGGGCAGGTGGGAGGGATGATCTGAGGCCTGCTGGGATGCCCCGCTGGCAACAACAAACAAGACATATGGAAACAAAGGGGGTTCTCAGGCAGTCACAGCCATGGGGTCCTGACAGCTCTGAAAGCCACAGAGAAAGCAGGAGGGTGTGAAGTGGCATCTCCAGTTTTCACTTAAAATAATAACTTTCCCAGTCTGCCCTTTCCTCAATGAAACCAAAAGTCACCCTAATGATGGGAGGGTCTCACTGCACCATGGCCTTTAGATCAATGGTCCTCAGGGTGGGATGTGAGGTCCATGAGGTCAAAACTATCCCATAATTATATTAAAATTCTGTTTCAATATTCATTCTCTCATTAGTGTATAGTGAAGGAAAATGTTTTCCTCAGCCTTCTTAGGGTCCCTGGCTTGGTCTAAAAAGTAAACTGACAAAAACAGATTAACAGGAGAAAAGCATACCCAGTCTCTTGAATTTTTACATGTAGATGGGAGTCTTCACAAGGGACTAAAGTCCTGAGGAAGTGCCCAGAGCAGGAAGCTTTTATACCTTTCAGACAAAGAAACAATAAATTGGTGACAAATTGACAAGGCAGAGAAGTTTGGGCTAGACATAGGAACGTTAAAAAAATAAGTGACCAGAAAGATAAGGGTTAGTTTAATAAGGTTTATTTGCAGATTCCTCTAGTGCCATCACTGGGCTGATAAGAGTCTATATCCAGTAAAAGAAGAAGTTATTTCCTGTCTTTAGGCAGATAGGGGGGAGTTTTTTCTATGTTTACTGCTTCTTAATTGCTTTCAGCTCAAGATATGTCAAAGAGGCATATTTTAGAGTGACACACTCTGGTTTCTTTCAAGTGTACCCTGGAATTTTCCAGAGGCTCCATGACATCCGATGACATCTTTGCTCTGATGGCAGATAGAATGTGTGCTTCCGTGTTCTTATGTTTTAAAGGCTCCTCAGTTTTAATTTCTATTACAGTAAATATCAGTAGATATAATCCAGTAGGTATAACAGAAGCTTTGGCGTTTCCATTAATTTCTAAGAGTGCTAAGAAGTCCTGAGGCCAAAAGACTTGCCGTCTTAGAGCTTGTATTTCAGCACTTGTTTTGTAGATTTGGAGATCGAGGTCCCAAAGTGAGGAGATCATTTGCTTAAGATCACACAGAGCTTGAGGCAGAGTCGGGCAGAAAATTCTGTACACACCACGGTGCCCAGGTCACTTTGCTGCTTAACTACTCGCCAAAGCAGTGATTCTCATATAATCCCTTACTTCCCTCCGAGTGCATGGGGCAGGGCCTTATGTGCGCCTTTTGCCTCCTGCCTCCCCCCACCGCCCCCGGGGAAGAGGGGGTCTTTCAGTGTAAGAGGATGCAACAAGACAACGCTACAGGAGGCCACTCACAGTAACAAGACTGGAAAAGTAAAGTGTGTCAGTGGTCCTTTCGGAAGGATGTTAGGTTTCCCTGGATGGAGCCGGGAGCAGGTCGGTCCAGGACGGAGCAGGTACGATGAAGCAGCAGAGCAAGGCAGATGGGTCTGCAGCAGACTCACTTTAGACTGAAAGGGGACCAGATGGAAACAATCAAGGTCTATTTTGTTTCATATCTTGGATCCTAACCTTGTGATCCCAGTCTATTGTGACTAAGTGTATCTTCTTTCTGTTAATGTACCGCTCTCAAGGCCCTTTCAGACCTTGTGGAGCATGGCAGTCAGAGCCTTAGAAGTATCTAGTGCATTTGCCCATTCATTCAGCGGTGTTTGTTGAGTACCTGCCATGTGTCTCACACAGGTATGGGCTCTGGGGGTACAGCAGTGGCAAGACACACACAGGCTCTTCTCTCATGGAGACCACCTTCTAGCAGGATGGTCCAGCTCCTCCTTTCCAGATGCCAGAGGCTCAGAAAGGTGAAGTGACTTGCTAAAGTCACAGAGCCAGGTGAGGAAAGAATTTGCTGGGAATCTACCCTGTGCCTCGTCCTCTGGGGAATACAGCAGAAACAGGTGATCTAGTCTATGCCACAAAGGAGCTTGTTAGAGAGCTGAGACATATGCCCAAGTAGTATTATAAGGATTTAGAAGGCAAAGGCTAGGTGAGTATAAAGTAATTGTTTAATTGCTTTAATTACTGGAGGGGAGTTTCTGTGAAAAAAAGAATCATTCAGGGGGTTACGTTTTTGTGTTTGTTATTTCTTTAAGGTTTAATTTATCAAGCAACACATTTAAAACCCAAGTTCATTTCTCAAATCTGCTTATAAATAGATTAGGATTTGTAAATCTGGCACATTTGAAAAATCACTTTTGAAGGCCTTAGATTAAATGTATCACTTACAAATTCAGTTGAACTACTTTAAACATGTTAAAATGCATGTATGAATTTAATACAGTTGATTTCCCTTTTAAGTTACTCATCTGCCTAATTTAACAAAGCATCCTGAGTACCCAAATAACCTCTGAAAGAATTAACAAGTCACAATCTTATATGTGTGATGAGGCTTAAGTTTTGTTGGCTGTTTCAATACTATATAAAACAATGAGATTTCTACTTAAAATCAGAAGTCTAAATTAGTTATGCAGTTAAGATTTTAAACTGAGATTTCAACACTGACCTATTTATAACTCAAATAGGCCAAATTATCCTAAATGTTCACATATCTAAAATACCAAATATGTACAGATTCCTAACACCAACTATGAATACTGTTGTTTGATACTTTTTAATATTCTTATAGCAATCTTAACTCTTTCTGAAATAAAACAAATTAGGGAATAATTTAGATCATCCTGCCGTATTCTGGGAGTTCCCTTCCTATGGAATTTTTAGGGTTGCTTTCTCAGTTTGCTGGAGGTTGCACAGTAATCAGTGATTTTGGCCCAGATACTGACGAGACTCTTATCTGTTGTCCTGATGTCAGGAACACTCAAAGTGGTGTCCCCAGGCATGGCTTTTACATTCAATTTAGATAATAACTAATTCTGCTGCTACTCAAGGAAAATTTTAACTTCCACTCAAACATGTCATTTGAATGAATTTTGTTTTGGGGGGGCCTCTTAAAAAAGTATTTTAAAGTATTAAGGTATTAAAAAGTATATGTAAAAAGTATTTTGTGTCAAACATAAAACACCCTGAAATTGAGAGAATCCTGTAATGTTTGATCTCTTCTATTTTTAGAACCTCACAATTCTTAGGAATATGAAGAAGCTGATGTGTATTCTACTGGGGACAGTGAATCATTTCCACATGTAACACATGAACAGTCCTCCTTCTACTTTAAAATCACATTTTAGGAGGAGGCCCTGGACTTCAAGGTGTTTAGAGTTGTGCCTTCTTTTCTCCAACTCTATCATGAGCCTCTTAAGGTGTTAGATTTTGTCAAATATACCTCTTGAAATCCCTCCTTGCACTTAGCACAGGATGAGATTAACAAATGTTTGAGGAATTAAATAAGAAATGTGATGAAAAGGTAGAGTCAAGTGGAAAACTGATGTAGATGTAAATCTGATTGAGTGGAAACAGAGTAAAGGTTAGTTTCTGAAGAAGTTTAGCAACAAAGGGTATGAATGGATGGAAAGGTAAGGTGTAAGGAAGAGTACTGTAGGTTGATGGGAATAAGTGAGTTTCAAGAAGTGCAATAATAACAAATTTTATTGAGTCCTTACTATGTTCCAGGCTCTATCTTAGGTGTTTTCTGTGTATTAACTAACTCATTTCATCCTCCCAATATCCCTGTGAGGTTTTTATCACAATTGCTGCCATTTTCCAGAATAAGGAAATGGAGGCACAGGGAGGTGAAGTCATTTACCATTATACTGAATGTGTGACCATTTACTTTAAGATATTTCAGGATAAAATTCAGTATGATGTTTGTATGTGTAATTTAACCTTAGCCTCAGGGTAGGTAGTTAGCAGTTGACTTCCGCTAATCAGGAATTCATGCCCCAGAGGTAGTCGTGTCCCCAAAACCCCGCCCCAATCTTTGTTGTGCTGTCCGAGTATTGTTCCATCTAACTTGAAGTGACTCTTTTTTAAATTGAAGTATAGTTGAATTGCAATGTTTTGTTTCTGGTGTATAGCAGAGTGATTCAGATATGTGTGTGTGTGTGTGTGTGTGTGTGTGTATAATTCTTTTTCATATTCTTTTCCATTATGGCTTATTATAAGATATTGAGCATAGTTCCCTGTGCTATACAATAGGTCTTATTTTTTATCTATTTTATATATAGATATAGTGTGTATCTGTTAGTCCCAAACTCCTAATTTATCCCTCCACCCCCTTTCCCCTTTGAAAACCATGAGTTTGTTTTCTATGTCTGTGAGTCTGTTTCTGCTTCATAAATAAGTTTATTTGTATCATATTTTAGATTCCACAGATAAATGATATCATATGGTATTTGTCTTCCTCTGTCTGACTTACTTCACATAGTATGATAATCTTTAGGTCCATCCATGTTGCTGCAAATGGCATTATTTCACTTTTTTGTGGTGGAGTAATATTCCATTGTGTATGTGTACCACATCTTTTTCTTTTGCTAATGTTCAAATCTTTTGCCCATTTTAAAAAATATGTATTTATTTGGCTACGCTGGGTCTTTAGCTGTGGTACGCGGGATCTTCATTGCAACATGTGGGATCTTTAGTTGTGTCATGCAAGATATAGTTCCCTGACCAGGAATCGAACCCGGGTCCCCTTCATTGGAAGTGCAGTCTTTTTTTTTTTTTGCGGTACACGGGCCTCTCACCGCTGTGGCCTCTTCTGTTGCGGAGCACAGGCTCCGGATGCGCAGGCTCAGCGGCAATGGCCCACGGGCCCAGCCGCTCCGCAGCATGTGGGATCTTCCCGGACCAGGGCACGAACCCGCGTCCCCTGCATCGGCAGGCGGACTCTCAACCACTGCGCCACCAGGGAAGCCCCGGAAGTGCAGTCTTAATTGCTGGACCACCAGGGAAGTCCCTGTACCACATCTTCTTTATCCATTCATCTGTCAATGGACATTTAGGTTGCTTCCATGTCTTGGCTATTGTAAATAGTGCTGCAATGAACATTGAGGTTCATGTATCTTTTCGAGTTATACTTTTGTCCAGATATATGCCCAGGAGTGGGATTGCTGGATCATATGGCAACTCTATTTTTAGTTTTTTGAGAAACCTCCATACAGTTCTCCATAGCAGCTACACCGATTTATATTCCCACAGCAGTGTAGGAGGATTCTCTTTTCTCCACACCTTGAAGTGACTCTTTTCCGCAAGGTGCTTTTTGGAGTGTTTGAGGATGGAGCAGGGCCAAGTCAAGCTTGCAAAAACAGATCTGGGGTGACAGTTTTGTGCCTGCTTGCCAATAAATGTTTGCACTTGTTTCAGAATTTGATCACAGATTGGCCGCCATGGTGACGTGCGCCTGTTAGTGAGGTTGTTGGGGACTGCCCTACCTCTGATCTCCAGAGGGTACTATTGCCAGAAATCCTGACAATTGCTGAACTACCCCATTGCTGGGGGCAGCCTGCAACTGCCCCAGGTCACTCAGCTGTTAGTGGGAAGCACAGGTGCTCAGCCCAAGCCTCCAGCTCTCTAATCCACAGGCCACACTGCCACCCTGAACATAAGCGAGTGGGGTATTAACAGAAGGGCCAGGTTTTTAAGCAAAGAGCATAGCTAGAGACAATAGTGTTTAAGAGGTAAGATTCCTTGGAGTCAGGAAGGGAAGACACAGTGGTGTGAAGACAGTGGGTGCCTCTCTGAGTAAGTTCAGAGGCAGAGGAAGGTAAGCAGGTTCTGCCCGGTGGACTGTATTTCCTTGGTGAACTAGGAATCATGAACTTGGGTTGAAAGTAAAGGGGGTGAGGTCCCTGGTGAGGGAACAAAGGCTCTTTTGTTTCTCCCATTTGTGTCCTTATGTGAATCAGGGCTGTCCAGGACAAGGAACGGGAGGGAAGGGAAGCCTAAGGAGACAGAGTGTTGCCCTAGGGTCGAGCCAGGGCATCTGTCCCAAGCCCTGGGGCCTAACAAGATGTCACGGTCATCCAGTGGGATGCCTGGGATACGTGCCCATCCTAATGACCAGTAAGCAGAGGAACAAAGTGCAGCATGAAGGACCAAGTAGCCAGAGACAGCTGCTCAGCAGGGCTCAGCCAGGCAGGAGGGGAGGGGCAGGCGGCGGGGGGACGATGGGGCACTTTGCTGTCCCTTCCCAAAGTGCGTGGGAGAGTTCAGGATGCTCGTGGTGAATTTTAAGTTGCTTTGAGGACAGTCAGTTCTGGAGAGATGAAATGAGTCTGCCTTTTGTTCCTCTGCAAAAGCTTATGAATAATTCAAGGCAATGGTAGGGAAGTGGGCTCGGAGCAGGGACATCCTGGTGGGTTGCCATGGAACTCAGTTTTCAAAGGAAGGGACCCTCTCCGTCTTGTATACTCCTTGGCGTCCCTGGCCCAGATCCCACGCAGCTCCCATGGAGCCATGCTCCTTTTCAGCCTAGGGGATGAATGTCTGCCACGAAGAGGATCTAGAGGAGCTTCAGAACCCAGTGGAGACAAGCAGATGTGAAGAGGCCAGCCGACTCCCTCTCAGGCTTCTGCATTGGACTGAGAGAAAGAGCGGCACTGCCAAGGGAAAAGGGCGAGGCCGGGAGTCCCGTGGACCCACTGGGCCTCAGCCCTGCCTGCCGGTGGCATGGCTGTGGGCTTCCTTTCCCACCAGCTGGAGACAGTCTCTTTCCTCAGAACGAAAGCACTTTGGAAGCGGGCCCTCCCCAAGGACTCACCTTTGATCTAGACTTGCTGATTCTCATTCAAAGGAATGAGCTGTCGGTCAAGAGCCCTCAAATGCAGCAGATGCCCACCTCCAGCTGGAACTAAATTTATATACTGGCAAATAAGACATCTCGGTCAGAGAGATCATAATCAACTGGACTTTGCCTCCAAATTCAGCTGTCAGTGTATTATTGCTTTATCCTCTAACACTAAGAAAATATCTTTGAGGCACTTTTTTTTTTAATAAATTTTTTTATTTTTTGCTGTGTTGGGTCTTTGTTGCTGCATGCGGGCTTTCTCTGGTTGCGGCGAGCTAGGGCTACTCTTAGTTGTGGTGCGCGGGCTTTTCATTGTGGTGGCTTCTCTTGTTGTGGAGCACGGGCTCTAGGCAGGTGGGCTTCAGTAGTTGTAGAACGTGGGCTCAGTAGTTGTGACTCACTGGCTCTAGAGAGCAGGCTCAGTAGTTGTGGTGCACGGGCTTAGTTGCTCTGCGGCCTGTGGGATCTTCCCGGACCAGGGCTCGAACCCGTGACCCCTGCACTGGATTCTTAACCACTGCGCCACCAGGGAAACCCCTTTGAGGCACGTTAAATGCACAAAACACCACGTTGCTTGTCTTGTAAGAGTAACTGTGCAAAGGTCCTGGAACCAAACTCAACAGAAGGGCTGGATCCTGCCCTCTGAAAGCCTTTCTCTGCTCTCCTCGCCGTGTGGAAGACTGTCTTAGGTAGCCACGTGTGAAGTTAGAAAAAAGGCTCTCTGTCCAATATAACTGTACTTTATTCAGAATATAAAGTGTTCATACCATTTTCAGTATACAGAACTTACAGCAAGTCACCTTAGAAAAGTATGTTATAGCAACTCAGTCGTAAACTAATTTGAGAGATACTGGCAGCCACATCAAGGTTTTGTATGGGACAAGGGAGGTGATGTTGATCTCGAACAACCTGTCATTCATCTTCAGCAATATTGCCCCAAAGACAGAGTAAGGCAACAGCTGTGTGGGTGCAAGTCTTACTCAGCAAGTCAGCTCCCCAGCGACTTAGACCCCCGGAGTCAAGGCAGCCTGGTAACGTTTCATTACCCAGGGAGAACTAAGCATCTTATTTCATTAAAATAGATGTCCTCACTTTTGTGTATAGTAGTGCTCTCTTTTATTTTCCCACAACATGTATCTGGGACCTAGGGGTAGGATGAATGATGTGAGGGAAGGCTTGGTGGGGTGGGGGGATTGGGAAGTAGGGGAGGGGGTGTTGGGAGGAGAAGTTACTATTTATAAAGACAGAGCATTAAGAATCCACTCATTAAAAAGCCAAGATAGACCACCTATAGAACTACTAGGATTTAGGAATGAGATAAATCAAGACAATAATAACTATGATAATAGAGCACTTTCTGTGACTAAACTCTATCCCAAGCTGCTCAGGTCTGTTTGTGTCCCTCCCGAATTCATGTGTTAAAACTTAACTCACAAGGTGATGGGATTGGTAGGGGGAGGCTATTGGGAGATGATTAGGTCATGAGGGCAGAGCTGTCGTGACTAGAATTAGTGCCCATGTGAAAGAAACCCCAGGGAGCTCCCTCATTCCTACCTGTATGCGAGGACACAGACAGGAGACAGCCATCAAGGTGGGAGCCAACTCTCACCAGACACCGAATCTGCCAGTGCCATGATCCTGGGCTCTCTAGCCTCCAGAACTGTGAGAAATTAATTTCTGTTTTCTGTAAGCCACCCAGTTTATGGTATTTTTCTTATGGCAGTCTGAACAGATTAAGACACAAGCTTTTATATTTTGGGGGAAATGTGTAATCTGGTGAGGAAGAACCACATATACCCAATTAACAATAAAACATGGGAGAATGTAGCAATATTATAATAAAGAGCTATAGAATTGCACAGGACGAAGACATAAATTTTGAAGTTGGAGGTGGGTGGCAGGAAAGTCTTCCTAGCAAACACATGAGTTGGCAGCCCCTGGCACACCCAACCTCCACTCAAAGTGACGGTAACGTGGCCGTGGCTCTCCTGCCTTAGCTGACCACTTGGGATGCCGTGGGGCATATTTGGATGAGTGCTCTCAACCCCCATTTGACCCTCTTTCTATTTGGAGAGGTTGGAAAGCTGAAAACGACCCTTTCAAGGCTTCCTTGCAGCTACAGCTCTACTTGAGAACTGGACTCCACCTGACAGCTGCCCTTGCGTGAGATTTGGAAGGCAGACATGAGGCAGTGGCTGTGGTGATGCCTACGAGTCAACTCCAAGAGATCTGAGTGTTGCAACCTGGCCTCCAGGGTCTAGCTTCGTGGGCTGAGGCAGTTGGGGCCACAGCAGTGGTCATCTCAGTAACAGCAGGAGCAGTAGCCTGTTCTCTGGATGCTACCAGTGATTTGATCTTGAAACCAACATCCATTGGTGGCCCCCTGACTTCTCCTGTAGCAATTTCAATATGAAATACCTAGAATGGTTTCTGTGTCTTGCATTGAACCCTGAGAAATAGAGATGCTTTGAATGACCAGTGAACCAGTCCTACAGAGAAAGAGTAATGCAGAGAAAGTTACAGCTGATTTGGGCATGGCCACATTCACTGCATCCCTTTGTTAGCCGCCTACAAGCTGGCCTCTGTTCTACCACCCAACGTCCTTTAGTTGATATCCAGTGACGCCATCCTTGCAGAGATTCACCGTAGTGGCAACTCTGCTGATTTGTTGCCTCTCTTCCCTTCCTTGACCCTATTTCCTTCTGTATCTGCTCTTTCCACAGGCGCTCCTTTTCTGTCTTTTCCTCTGACTTCTCTTTTCTGCTCCCCCTATCAGTGCATATGCCCTTGACCCTTTGCACTTCTCTCTGGGTGCTCTCTCCCTTGGGAAAATGTATTCATTCTTTCTTTTGTCACTTCCTGGGTATCAAGTATGTGCTGAGTTTTCTGGCCAATGTAAAGATGAGTGGCAAGACTCAGGCTCAAGGAATTTTCAGTTTAGTAGGAGAGGAGAGTCAGGTATATGAAAAGCATATTTTAGTGTAATGAGTATTACAGGAAAAGTATCAAAAAGGGCCTTGAAAATTGAAGATAAAAAATCAAGGAGGCTTCATGAAGAAGGCAGCCGGGGAAATGAACCAGAGAGGGCTTTGATAGGTGAAAATAGACTCAAGAAAAGGAAAGTATTTTAACAAGAGGAAAGGACATGAGAAAAATTGAATAGAAGTGAGAAAGTACAAAGTATCCTGGGAGGTTTTATGCCCATATCCATAAAGCAATCTAGTAGATAGATTATAAACTTTGTGAGGTCAAGAACCTTGTTCACTAACTTGTCTCTATTCCTAGGATTCAGTGTTGTGCCTGGTACACAGTCGGCCTGCAATAAGTATTTACTGAATGTAAGTCTAGAGTGATGAGCATTCTCTTCCATTGTGCCAGTCGATGAGTCTAGTCCAGAGCCCAGATGCTTCCTCGATCCACCCTGCTGCAGCTCCGCCACTGAGTCAACATAGGACAATAAGCCCCGAACATCTGCATTTTCCATATACCGCAGACAAGGAGCTTCTTCCTGACTTTATCTTATATTCTTCTATAGTAAACCAATCCACTGGGCTGAAGGTATCACCACCATCCACCTTCAAAATATATCCAGAATATGACCACTTCTCACCACCTCCCTTGCTACTGCCCAGTCCATTGCTCACTTTCCCCAACAAATACAACAGCAAGAGGGATCCCTTAAAGAATATAAATCACAGCATGTCACACCTGTGCTCTTCCTATTTCCCGTGTTCTATAAGGCCTTACATGAGGAGCAATCTTTATGAGGAGAACATACACAGCAGAAGAATAGTACACTCTTCTACTTCCATTAATTCCATGCCAGGGAATTCCTTTCTCACACACGGTGAGACATGCACTTTAATCTTCTTCCCACTTTCTTTCAACTCTTGCCTATTACCCTGAAATGTGTTATTTCTTCTTCTTTATTGGTCCCATTTGTGAGCCAAAAGGCAAACTGTAATAAGTCTAATAAACCTGAGAAGAGTTGTAGAGATATAAGTACCTTGGTGTTTGTAATGAAATTAGATTGAACTAAGACCCAATGTTGGCATCTTCTGGTTTGCCAGAACTTCATGTCTGCAGAGTCCTTTAAACATCCCCACAGATGTTACCATTGCCTCCTTCTCCCCAAAGCAACCTGATATTCCTTGAGTTCCAGCCTCCTTCAAGTTATAGACTCTTTCCAAAATAATTTCTTACTTGGAATTATTGTTTTTATGCGTTTTTAAAGTAGCAGTATAGAAAAAAAAGGGGTTTTCCTATTTCTTTCATTTCCAATAAAAATTCCCAACAATATTATTGATTAAATAGGCATCTGTGATGTTACCCTTAAGATATAATCACCACTTATTACATTGTTTCTGTGGAAAAACCAACTAATTTATGATGAAAAGAAGAAAGGAACAAAGGAAGATTATTGTATAAAAATAGAAGTTATATTGAAAAAGCTTTCATTAACTGCCCTTGTTTTTTCTTTTTTTTCTTCAACATCTTTATTGGAGTATAATTACTTTACATTGGTGTGTTAGTTTCTAGTGTATAACAAAGTGAATCAGCTATACATATACATCTATCCCATATCCCCTCCCTCTTACATCTCCCTCCCACCCTCCCTATCCCACACCTCTAGGTGGACACAAAGCACCAAGCTGATCTCCCTGTGCTATGCGACTGCTTCCCACTAGCTATCTATTTTACATTTGGTAGTGTATATATGTCCATGGCACTTCATCCCATCTTACCCTTTCCCCTCCCCATGTCCTCAAGTCCATTCTCTACGTCTGTGTCTTTATCCTGTCCTGCTCCTAGTTTCTTCAGGACTTTTTTTTTTTAGGCTCCATATATATGTGTTAGCATATGGTATTTGTTTTTCTCTTTCTGACTTACTTCACTCTGTATGACAGTCTCTAGGTCCATCCACCTCACTACAAATAACTCAATTTTGTTTCTTTTTATGGCTGAGTAATATTCCATTGTATACATGTGCCACATCTTCTTTATCCATTCATCTGTCGGTGGACACTTAGGTTACTTCCATGTTCTGGCTATTGTAAATAGAGCTGCAGTGAACATTTATGGTACATGACTCTTTTTGAATTATGGTTTTCTCAGGGTATATGCCCAGTAGTGGGATTGCTGGTCGTATGGTAGTTCTGTTTTTAGTTTTTTAAGGACCCTCCATACTGTTCTCCACAGTGGCTGTATCAATTACATTCCCACCAACAGTGCAAGAGGTTTGCCTTTTCTCCACACCCTCTCCAGCATTTATTGTTTGTAGATTTTTTGATGATAGCCATTCTGACTGGTGTGAGGTGATACCTCATTGCAGTTTTGATTTGCATTTCTGTAATGATTAGTGATGCTGAGCATCTGTCCATGTGTTTGTTGACAATCTGTGTATCTTTTTTGGAGAAATGTCTATTAAAGTCTTCTGCCCATTTTTGGACTGGGTTGTTTGTTTTTTTGATATTGTGCTGTATGAGCTGCTTGTATATTTTGGAGATTAATCCTTTGTCATTTGCTTCATTTGCAAATATTTTCTCCCATTCTGAGGGTTGTCTTTTCGTCTTGTTTGTGGTGTTCTTTGCTGTGCAAACGCTTTTAAGTTTCATTAGGTCCAATTTGTTTATTTTTGCTTTTATTTCCATTTCTCTAGGAGGTGGGTCAAAAAGGATCTTGCTGTGATTTATGTCATAGAGTGTACTGCCTATGTTTTCTTCTAAGAGTTTTATAGTGTCTGGCCTTACATATAGGTCTTTAATCCATTTTGAGTTTATTTCTGTGTATGGTGTTAGGGAGTGTTCTAATTTCATTCTTTTACATGTAGCTGTCCAGTTTTCCCACTACCACTTATTGAAGAGGCTGTCTTTTCTCCATTGTATATTCTTGCCTCCTTTATCAAAAATAAGGTGACCATATGTGTGTGGATTTATCTCTGGGCTTTCTATCATGTTCCATTGATCTATATTTCTGTTTTTGTACCAGTACCATACTGTCTTGATTACTGAAGCTTTGTAGTATAGTCTGAAGTCAGGGAGCCTGATTCCTCCAGCTCCTTTTTTCTTTCTCAAGATTGCTTTGGCTATTCGGGGTCTTTTGTGTCTCCATACAAATTGTGAAATTTTTTGGTCTAGTTCTGTGAAAAATGCCATTGGTAGTTTGATAGGGATTGCACTGTATCTGTAGATTTCGTTAGGTAGTATAGTCATTTTCACAATGTTGATTCTTCCAATCCAAGAACATGGTATATCCCTCCATCTGTTGGTACCATCTTTAATTTCTTTCATCAGGGTCTTATAGTTTTCTGCATACAGGTCTTTTGTCTCCTTAGGTAGGTTTATTCCTAGGTATTTTATTCTTTTTGTTGTAATGGTAAATGGGAGTGCTTCCTTTATTTCTCTTTCAGATTTTTCATCATTATTCTATAGGAATGCAAGAGATTTCTGTGCATTAATTTTGTATCCTGCTACTTTTCCAGGTTCGTTGATTAGCTGTAGTAGTTTTCTGGTAGCATCTTTAGGATTCTCTATGTATAGTATCATGTCATCTGCAAACAGTGACAGCTTTACTTCCTATTTTCCGATTCGGATTCCTTTTATTTCTTTTTCTTCTCTGATTGCTGTGGCTAAAACTTCCACAGCTATGTTGAATAATAGTGGTGAGAGTTGCCCTTGTTTATTCTTAAAGATATTTTTTCTTGAGGCATTGTTGGGGGGAAAGCAGAGATGAGTCTTGGTCTCCATTGTCAGTCAATTCGCAATATAAAAGAAGAAGCAAAACAACCACACACACACACACACACGCTGACGTAGCCACAGATTTCAAACTAGAGCAGGACATAAGAAGTGCATATTAATTAAGATAAATGGCTATGCCAATGAAAAATCCTTGCCTCTCAGTCCAGCACCCCATTCTCAGAAGCTAAAGAAAGAGAAGAGCTTCAGAGAGCTTAAGTTAGATCAGTTCAGAGGAGGAAGCACTCCCGGGAAATTCACTGTTTCTTTTCACAGCACACCTCTCTGTGTTGGTGTCATGGGCCCCTGGAAATCTATAAAAAGGGAGATAGACAGAACTTTCATTTTGAATTTTTGTGTCCTATACAGAGAATTTAGCCAGGCTAGGTAAGATGGAAATAAAGGGATGGGCTAGGGTCAGGATTTTAGAACTTGAAAATATTTTGCTGCTTGAGAGATTGTCTGTAAGCTGACCATGATGATAGTTGGCTGCAGGCCTGAGCAGATGCATTTCCCAAGCATTTTCAGATTTAATGAGTCCAGAGAGCATCCCTTGAGGCAGCTCAGTCACTTATAACCAGATTACAGAAAGGAAATGGGGGAATCTAGGGGTTTAAGTGAGTGATGGGGACACCAGGAGTGAGTATCACAGCCCGAGTTCTCATAAACACTTTTGCTTCCAGGAGAGGCAGGGAAAAAGGGTGGCTTCAAGTGTGAGTGTAACTTCAGGGAAGAGGGAGGTGATTTTCCATGTGAACTTTTAGTCCCTTGCCCCATGTTTGTACACATACCCATGAACGCTGCCTGAGCCTGCAAAAACCACTTTATTGCAGTGGACACGCGTCATGCCATCTGGATGCCCAGCACTTACCCAGTACCCTTCCTTAGTTTGAAATTTTCCACATTTATGAGCCCTTTTCCCCAGGAAGGAGCCAGAAACTCATTTTCCCATATTCCTTTGCAGCTAGATAGAGGCATGGGCCGATTCTCCTCAGATGTACCCATGCAAAACTTTGATTTGGAGGACAGCTTGCAGAGTCAGGAGTGCTGAGTGGAAGACTTCTGTTGTGGGTGACAGGGAGACATTTGGTACGCAGAGGCAGAGGTTGCGATGATCCTAGTGGCAATTCCCTGCAGCACTGTAACAGCAGTGTCTTTCCTGGGGTAATAATTAGAGTGTTGGTCATAGCTGAGTAGTCTCCCAACCTAATTATCTAGCCCTCAATGATATTTGGTGAAATAACCAATATAGTCCAGTGACTACAGTTGAGGCAGCTGCAGTGATTTCTGTTGTTTGCAACAAAGAACTCTTACTAATACTCCTTGCACATATAGGGGATGCCAAAAAACTCAGTAATCAAAGTGAATATTTATCATAATATTTTAAAACATTTAAGTATTCGAGCCTACACCAAAAATGTATGTATTGCTTGTACTTATTTTAAAGTCAAAGAAACAGAATTTCAGAGAAGTCTAGTATTGTACTCAAGCAATTTAGTACACCCAGATTAAAGCTAGAACCAGGCTTTCTGACTCCAGTTTAGTGATTTCTCCATGAAAACCTGACTCATTATGTGAAGATACTGAATCATATTTTTTTTTTTTTTTTTTTTTGCGGTACGCGGGCCTCTCACTGCTGTGGCCTCTCCCGTTGCGGAGCCCAGGCTCCGGACGCGCAGGCTCAGCGGTCATGGCTCACGGGCCCAGCCGCTCCGCGGCATGTGGGATCTTCCCAGACAGGGGCACGAACCCGCATCCCCTGCATTGGCAGGCAGACTCTCAACCACTGCACCACCAGAGAAGCCCTTGAATCATATTCTTGATTGAATTCAACTAGAAGTGATCAATACATAAAAAAAAAAAATCTTCCACTAAGCACCTGTTCACTTAAGGCACTAGCATGACTGTGAGTAAGGCTAAGACTAGGGTGAGGCAAGTGGGGCACTGTTGCCTCAAGTGCAAAATTTAAAGGGGTGCCAAAAAATGCAGTTATCAAGATACGTAAGATTTTAATGCAAAATTTAAAAATCAAAATTAATTTAAAAGCCCTTGAAGAACAAAATATTAAATTTTCAAATTAAAACAGAATTGGTATGACCTATTTTTTCCCCTTTATCTCAAGCTCTGATATAGTTACTGATCCTGTCTAGAGTGCTTATACATATTATCTGAAAATAAATTAAGAGCACAAATTAAACCACTAATTGCCTTCTCAGATATTCAAAGTTTGAATCTTTTGCCTCCTGGCATGTGAATTTTCTCCAGCAGAATACATGGCAGCATCTCTCTGTGAGCATTCCTGTGTCTGCAGTTTGGGATTAGATTAGAATATCCGTGTCTAGACCTGTCTGGATCTTGCAGAAATATTAGCTCTGGCTGACTCTCTAACATAACAGAGTAAAGGAGACCAAATGAAACACAAGGAGACACAAGTTTAAATTTTAATGAGGATCTGAGCCGTTGGCTGTTCAACACCTCTAAAGAGATGCCTTGATAAATCGTAACAACAATCATGGTGATTAACATTTATTTAACACCCTGTTTCAGAGACTCTGTGATACAGACCCTTTAAGCGGCTGATGCTTTTTGTCACAATCCTTGTGAGGCAGGAACTCAGGGGAGGAAACTGAGGTTGAAAGCCGTAGTTACCACGTGGCAGAGCCACAGTACAAGCCCAGGGGAAGTCTCCCTGCTCTACTTTGCTTCCTTTCAAGAAAGTGGATCTATTCTCCCCCAGAAATCAAGAGGTTCAAGGACTGTGGAGCGTCAGGACTGGACTTCCCCAGCAGGCCAAGGGATGTTGTTAGGCTGATGGCTTGGGGAAGCCTCACCTTCCCATTGATAAGTGACAGGAGTGGAAGGAGGGAAAGCGGCAACCTTCAAACCTGGAATGTCTGTCAATGGCCCAGCACCACTAAGTTGTCCCTGCCATGTTGTGAGGTTTGTCCAGTCCCAAAGGATAGCTTCACATGGTTTGATGCTCATTACATAAACCTAGAAGTTCTGATTTGAGAAGAATGTCTTCAGAAGGCATCCTAATACAGATGGGGAAACTGAGGCCCTGGTAAACAAAGCAATTTCAATTCTAAAACTGGGACCAGGACCTAATTTTCCAAACCCCAGTTGCTCGAGTACTTGTGCCTTTTTGTTTTTTTGGATTACCAGTTTACTACCACAACACTGGCTGGAACTGAAGAGAACCCACCCTGTTCAGAAAATCACAGTCCCACTGGACCATTTTCACTTGTCCATGTTACCTTCCCAGCTAGGGAAGGAACTGGAATTGGCATCTCCTACAATAGACTGTAGACGTAGACAGTGATCTTCCTAAAACAAGATTGTACATTGTTGAGTAAAGAGTTGGTCATCACAATTTCTTGATCTTAAGCTCTTTTAAAACCATGTTTATTCACATATAGCACAAATGTGCAAGGATTTATCATAAAGTGAGCACCGCATAACAATACCCAGTTCAAGAAAGAGAATGTTGACAATGTACCCAGAAGCCCCCCCATAACCTCTTCCAATGACTGCCCCCTTCCTCCTTACTAAAGGTAATCACTCTCCTCACTTCTAATACCATGATTTCCTTTTGCCTGCTTTTGAACTTTGTATAAATGGAATCTAGAGCATATACTCTTTTCTAGCTAGCTTTTTGATTTGACGTGATATTTGTGCATTCCATTCATTTTTGGGGGAATGGAATTCAACAATTCTTCCTATGAATATTCCACAATTTATTTATTCATTCTACTACTGGGTAGTTTCCAAATTGAGCTGTCTTAGCCGTGGGTTCCCCTACAAGGAGACCCCAAGACAGAGGTTTGCCTGTGGACACTTCATTTGGGAACATTTTCCCTGGGAACAGGCACGCAGGCGAGGGAAAAGAAAAGAAAAGAGGGGAGGCCAATATATGGATATTTTGTTACGTTAACTACTCCTACAGTTAGCTGCTGTTCAATCCTATCAGCATCTTCTAAGGGGCTGTCTGAAATGCGTTTCAGAACTGTTTACCGGGGAGAACAGAAGTAGAAATATTTATCCATTGCTTATTGGCTCCTGTCTCCCATCGACCAAGAATGGTCCCACTAGCATAAATTCTCCTGTTCTCCCAGGTCATACATGCATGAGTTTTCCAAGGGAATCCCAAGTCAGAGAGGCTGCATTGCAGGAAGTCAGGTGTACATGGTGCAGGCCCTAGGTAAGGTGTTATACTGATTGTACCTGCAGTAGCCAAAGCCTGCATGAAATCAGTTGCAACAGCAACGGTAGGGCTAGGGAGATTTTGATGTCGTGCAAAAGAGGTGTCCCTATATTGGCTTTTTTGAACAGTGTGGAAATGAGAAAATGTGTCTTGGTGCACACGTGTATATATTTCTGTTAGGTATGTTCATAGGAGTGGAATTGTTGGAGCATAACGTATTTATGTGCTCAGCCCAGTTTTCCAAGGTGTTTATTTACCTTTCCACCAGCAACATATGAGTTAAACTTGGTTCAACATTTTGTGCTGTCATCTCTCTTTTTAAAATGGCACTACCATATATATATATGGCTTTCTAATGGCTACAGATTGTGCCAGATTGTATCCTCTCAATTGTTTGGGTCACTTAGCACCACATTTTACTTCTGGTCACTTGAGTACTGTTTCTTGGGCTGCAGATGTGCTCACGTATTCTGGGCTGTTGGGATGAGATCAACAACTGCACTTGACCTCACTGGCAATCCAAAGTAAACAAAGAGAAAGGAACAAGACATGTAATATCTCCCAAAGAAGTCACTAAAATTGACTACATTTCATTTATCAAGAAACCATTCCAAGTCTTTGACTAATTCGAGACTCCCTGTTGTGGTAGAGAATGTCTTCCTCAATGGGATGTTATAATTCTTGCCAGTAATATCCAAGGGCCTGCTTTTCTCTGCTCAGAGATTAGGTTGCCCATAACATTTTGATAGAGAAATAGGAAGGAAGGTGAGCCCACCCTTCAAGGTCTGCCCCAAACTTTTTCCCCTTAGTTCCAATCCAAGATCAACCTCCACCTGACTCCTCTGTAATGTAGTGAAACAGCCAATGCCCTCATTCTGAAATGCTCCCTTGGCTTCCACTGGCCACAATAAAATTTCCTTCCCTGTGGTCCTCTTGGCCTGAGCTTCAGAGGAACACCTCTTAGGAGACGCACCAAATCTAGGAAAACCACATTTAAATATCTCTAGCTTCTAAGCATCCCGCCCAAAGACAGGGAAGTGGGGTTGGATGAGTTGTAAATAGAAGTTTCTACTCAAGAAGCTTCCAGAAGCTCCTTGTGTTCCTCCTCCTCTGTGGCCTGCTGTGGACATGCTGCTCCTTGACCACTATGAGCAGAAATTCTCCAATCCTGCTTCAACCCTTTGTGCTGTCCCAGCCCACCCAGCCGATGCCTGATAGAGACAGTTCCTGGGTACACTTCTGGCCCAGCCCGCTATGCCAGTCCATTGAGGCTGGGCCCACAGTGTGATGTCTTAGGGGTCCAGGGTGGCGGTCCTCTTCCCTAGAGAAGTGCTTCACCACTCAAGGCAAAGGACTCTTTCTTTACTATGGGCAAAGGGAAGTCAAACTAACCCTAACTTCTTGTACTGATGAGCATCTAGGAGATGTCCTCAAGGGTCTCAACAGCCTCTCATCTCCTGAGGAAGAAGACCCAAGGTTACAGCATTTTTCTTTTGCATATCTTTCCTCTGCCTCAGGGCAAAGCTGGCTTGCTCAGGAGTACTTCTATTTACATTTCATCAACTCTCAATGTGCTGATTCACCTGTGGGTGGCAGCCTTTAGAGCTGTATCCTACATCTCCTCTACTGTCGTAACAGCCAATATCTACTGCTGGACTCACTATGTGTACTTAATAAGCACTTTCCATGCATCTCATTTAATTCTACAACTCTTTGAGGCAACTACTGGAATTAACCTGTTTTATAGATGGGGAAACTGTGCCTTTGGATACAGTTAGGAAGTAGTCAAGCTGGGACTCAAACCCTGACAGCTGGCTCACAGAGCCCACACCCTCAGTAGCTACCTTGTACCAGGTTTCTTGCCCAGTCACCCAAACGCAGATTCTCAACTCCCAGACCTACCTGTGTAAATGTACTTTCTTTGTGGTCCCAGCTCCCAGGCTATCTTGAAAATAATGGAAGGGAATTTGACCGGGACCCATTCCCACCCCTTGTCTTCTCCCCAAGGCTCTTACAGCCCCGTGAGATGGGAGGGCTTGGGTTTTCAGGCACGCAGTGGTGTAGAGCGTGAGCCACCCAGGTAGACTTAGACTCTTCAGCTTCAAGCCCAGCTTCATCACTTAGCAAATGAGAAAACTCAACTAGTTATTAAACTTTTCCAGGCTTGGTTTCTACATCTTCCATGGGATAATAGTAATGCCTGCCTAACAGGGCTTTTCCTAGGATTAGAGGAGCTGATACATGTAGAACATTTAAGACAGTAACGGGCATTCTGGAAGATGTAGTGAATATCAGCTTTTACTGTGCACAAAATTCCTGTTCGGTTTTGGAAGTCTCGCGGTTGGAAAGAGCAAAAAGGTTCCCTTTTGATTCCTGATTTCTCCAAGTCCTGTTTCCCTTTTCCCCATTTCAGTGCCGCTCCCTTACCCTCAGCCATTTCACATGGCTTGTGAGTGCTCACACTTTTCTATCACCACTTTCTTTGTTCCACAGCGACTTGGCTCTTCTGTCCATTTGGGGCTGAGTCTGGGGTCTTCCCTGCAGCCCCTGGTCAAAGCCTGTGCCATTGATGTATCCCTAGCGGATTCAAAGTACCTCCACTTAAAGTCAGCAACTCAGAGGCTCGGTCCATATGAAGAGTTTGGAACATTTGCCCCTGGGTAACAGTGGATTATCACGTTAAATGGAGGTCTTTTTTTCCCCTTCTTGATGACAGAGCTGAGTTTTATTAACAGTCTGAGCCAGTGCGACCCTACAGAAGTATAACAGGAGTCACAAACACAAGCCTCACATATGTCATTTTGTTTTCTAGTGCTCGTGCATTTAAACAAAGTAAAAAAGAAAGACGTGAGTTAATTTTAAGAATACATTTTATTTAACCCAATATTCCAAACATTAACAGATCAACATGTATTCAGTATAAAATTATTAATGAGATAATTTATGTTCTTTTTATTTGAACCAAGTCTTTAAGATCTCTTATGTAGTTTACACTTGCAGCACAGCTTAATTTGCACTGGCCACACTTCAAGTGTTCAATAGCTACAAATGGTTACTGGCTACCGTTTTAGAGCAGATGTGAGCCATTGGTCCCCAGGATCCAACATCCTTAGACATTTCCTATTATACGTCTCCATTCTAACAATGGGAACATATAACACAGTGCCTGGCACGTAATAGGAAGGCAATGCATGCGTTACTCTTTCCTTCTAGCTTTGGCTTCTATTAAATCATCTTCACACCGACTCATCATTTCCCTCTTATTGTATTTTTTCTCCTTTTTCCAGGTGCTTGGAAGGGAATTGAGAGCTAGATGCAATGTTTAGAGTAGAGTTAGGCATCATCCCCAAGGCCAAAATAGCTCATCTGTCCAAAACTAAAATTAGATCCCTACCCTGTAAACTCTTCACCCCAAAGACTTTAACTCTTTTAGCCAGAGTGTGACTTTGAATTAGCTTGACCCTAGACAATGGCTCACTCTTACTGATGGACAGTATTAATGTCCAGAAAATGAACTGAGCATTTTACCAAAAGAACATTAGCTGTCCCTGGGAGTTGGCTTCTTATCCCAGAAGTGCTATATTGCTCATGTCAAGAATGCATTTTCTTGTCAGTACATGTGATTGAGGTTAAATCTCATACTTTACTGGTTTCAGTAATGCAGTGGTTCTTAGGAAGCATATCAGAATTATATATGAGGAGATTTCTCAAAAGATTTTTCTGCCCCAAGAGTCTAGCATAAATTAAAATCATAGAAGCAGGGACAGGTATATTTGATTCTGACACTGTCTCCCTTTCCAGACCCTGTTACTACCTTCCCAATCAAGAACCACCATCATGGTGGCTTTTCAGATAGATAGTACCCAAATGAGCAGCTCTGAAATGCAAGTTTAGAAAATCAAAATAGTCAAATTTCTAGCAAAGACCATAGTATCTGCTCCTGGATTCTCTGTCCTTTCAAAACAGCCTCTTTTTCCAGTTAACACATAAAAGCTCAGACTCAACTCTTTCTAAGTAGTCACCATGGCCTTCTCCAACATCTGTCCCTTTCCACCTATATTTCAGAGGTGGCATCTGAGACACAGCAATGACTAAGTACATACAGCAAATCCAAGGATGGTGCCCACCTTGAATGGAGATCTCCCATATCTTATCAATTTGCCCAATAACATTGTCTTTCTCTGTCCAAGTTACTCTTTTATGCACATAAATGAGAATTAGAACATCTCTGCCCTGCTCCTTTCAGCAGAATAGCTCTGCAATGGTGCATGCTGCCATCCATTTCACTGGAACATTTGCCATAAATTTGCTTTTAAAAGACATTGTCTTACAATACTGTCAATGTCACTTGCATTAAAAATGAGAAAAATATGGAAACATGCATTAAAATATTCAGGAACAAATGGCTTCTTTATTCCATGAAAGCTCTCATGTGTCTCAAAGGTACTGAGAATAGAATAATTTATCGTAAATGAGATGATTATTGCCGGGAAAAGGTCTATTTTAATGCCAGTTTTCTTGGAGATTAAACCAAACCCTAACAGTCCACTGGGGGTGTTCGTCAACCTATAAGTCAAATACTTAAAAGCTTTAAGTGGAAAATATATGCTGGTGCAGCAGTCTTGGGGAAGACGGAACACATTCTCTTTGTTCTTATCTCTAGGGGGTCAGCTCTAGTGTCCAAAAAAAAAAAAAAAAATGAAGATAATGACTTTTCTGAAACCAAGATGAAGATCCACTGTGCTTTGGGGTTTGAATTGCAATGTCAGAACCTCAGACTCTCGACCTCCAGGGTCTCCAACAGCTGGGTGGTGTCCAGTATCAGGGATACACTCTGCAAAACAAATATTGTCTTGAGAAAATGTTATCCTCTTGTTCTTTTGGGCACATGTTTCGCAAGAAGATAAATAGGGACTCAAAAGGAAAACTGCAGATCTAGAGTTAAGAAAGAGAGTGGATTGTCCTTTCTGATACAGCCAGAAAATACGGTGTTCTGGTTAATATGCATGAAAGATGAAAGGCCAGGTTTCAGAGACTCAGAACATGAGTAAATGTATTTCTCATGAAAACTATACTGAATATTATTTGATCTTTCTTTGTTGAATCAGGATCTTTATAAAATACTAATTATCATTGTATAATGACTGAGCAGTCCGTGATTAGAATGTTATTTAAACCAGCTTTCACGGGACATGGTTTTAATGGTCCTGGGGGAGGGGAAAGCCAAGCTTTTGCACTAACTTAAGGTATTTAGTAACTTAGGCAAAGCAAGAGAAAAGTGATGGGCATTCATTTTGCTACCATGTAACTTCCATGGAGGACTGACATGCTGGTGATTGTACCTCACGTTCCCCATTCGTGTAAAGATTTTCTCACATCATCCAGCACTGGTATGACAGATGAAAGGAACCCCCTAATAGCTCTCCTTTTCTTCCCATTCTCTTTTCCTTACCAGTACCCTTTAACCTGTGTCCTTTTGCAACTTCATTTCTAGTCAGTGCCCTGCCACCCTCTGGAGAGATCCGTAGAGCTGAGTACTAAAATTGTCATGATTGTCTTAATTGTTGAGGGAGGTAGAGGGGCGGGTTTGGGCAGCTAGGGTCCTGGGCCGGAAGAGAGGAGCTGGCAGGGAGGAAATCTGGCTTAAGGGCAGGCCCCCCAGGACTGATGCCTTGGCAGTCTATTCAAATCCTTGGATGGCTGCACCGAGGTTATAACGAGAGCCAGCATTTCGCGTGTGCCAGGATCTATGCATTATCTCCTTTAATCCTTGTACAACCCGGGCACATAGGCACTATGATCTCTGTTTTAAAGGTGAGGGCTAAGCCTCAGCAAGGTTAGGTCAGATTCCAAGTCCACACATCAACTGAGCGGCTGGTCCGTGTTGTGTCTCATCTCAGAGCTCAGGCTCGGACCACTCTGCCCCCCGCCCCACTATTAGACGTAGCTTCCTTTTTTACCTTTGTCCATTTGTCTCTCTCCTTTTTAAAATGATGATTTCAGAAAGTATATTCATATTTTTTCTATACTTTGTAAACTCTTAAAGAGCAGCAAGACAGTTCCTGGACCAAGACTCATGGGGCCCAAATTCTTACCTTTGTGTAGCCACCAACTCAGTGTATCACAGTGACACTGGGCCATTGGGCCTCAATTTGCCCATCTGTAAAACGAGGCAGTTGGACTAGATGGTACCTGAGGATGATTCAGCCACTAATATTGGGTGACTCCCCAGGGTCTAAGAGGGGCTCTGGGGCATGACTCACCTGGACTGTCCCCACCTGGGATCTGAGGATTGGGAGGATAGCGCTTATGAATGCAATGACAGGATTTCCAAGTCCCAAATCAAAACGCCCATTAACCGAACTACTGGGTGACAATAAGTTGCAATAGTGACATTAAACCTGCTCTAGAAATTCAAGTATATGGAAAATATGGTGGGTAAACCCACACCTACCCTCTTAGGGAGGGTGAGGCACATCAGGAACTTCTTTATTTCTATCACCCCACCTCTCCTTCCACACCCAGACCCTGAACTTCTTGCTCCCCTGCCCCAAATGCCAGCAGGCAAAATTAAGCTGGGGGCAGTGTTTCCGGCCTGTTATAAAAACATGCCCAGAATCCTGGGCGGTTTGCCTGTTATTCACATATATTTGCATGTTATTCACATATATTTGCATAGCGCCTTTTGTGAAGTGGTTCCAAGTCCGGTTTGTAAAATAAGAGATCGCGTCAAATCAAGGCAGATAGGGTAACTGCATTTCCATTCGGAGCAAAGGTGGCTGCCCATAGGATGCATGTTTTTAAACCCAGCCATGGAAACCCTTCCCGCCTTAGAAGAGAGAAAACATAATTAGGCAAATTCTCCATGGTGAGAAGCCCGCCTTTCCTCCCCTTTAATGGGGACAGAGCACTTGGAGGGAAAAAGTGCCAGATGGTGTGTGATTCTGTAAATCTTGTAAATGTTTAATAATTAATACTTGTTTTCCTTTCATTCTTCTCCACTCCATCATCTCCTTCCCTACTCCAGTACTGATCTCTGGTATCCTCCCAGGAATTAGGATATCGTCAGCTGTTTATATAACCAGAGATTAAGTCCAATTTAAGAAGAAATTTGGGCAAAAGAAAAGCAGTCATCATGATAAGAAAGCAGAAATGTTGTTCGCCTTGGGGCTACGTTCTGAGGTTCAGGCTTAGCAGCCTCAGAGGAGCATCTGGTAAAAGCTTCTTGTGGACACCTGGGTCGGGGATGGGGCAGTTGACTAGCCTCTGCCAAGCTGGAACAAATGAGAGCAAATAGTCAATGACACCCGGCCTCCTCTCTGGAAAGGGCCTGCTGCACTTGTGAGATAAGATAAAACTCTAATACAAACACTGATTTAGTTTCTCCCCTTCTGCGCTTGCTTACTCTGCTGTGTTATCTCATTTTTTGTAGGCTTGACCCTGGTACAGTTTGTGATTTTCTAGGTCGGTAGTTGTTACATCTTTGTGCATGGTGGGTGTCTTGTGCAGAGAATGTATGTAGCTTGACCCCCGCTTCTCCTCCCCGTTCTCTACCCGCTACCCACTCTGATGAGCCTGCCTGACTCTGAGGCAAAATAAGGCATTACTTCAATAAGCCATTACTCAAAGTGGGTTGGAATGACCAGTCATCACACAGTGAGCTGCATCAGCCTTGTATCTCTAATGGCCCATCATGAAAGAGCAGGTGGGGGGTGTGCAGGGGAGGGAGGGTCCACAGCAGCATAGCTCTGGAGCACTTCCTGGGTGAAGGGGGAGGTGGGGCGGTCTGGGCAGTGACCGCTGCTGCAGTGGTCCCTCTGAGTCAGCGGCTCTTGACCTCCGTCAAGGTGCGGAAGAGTCACCTGCGCTTCTTGTGGAAAATGCAGATTCCCGGGGTTCAACTCCAGAAATTCTGGTTCTGTCCATATGGGGAAGGTCTCAGATCATTCTGATGCAGGCAGCCCGGGATCAGAAACACTTGGAAGGATAATAGGCTGCTTGCCGAGGAGGAAGAGGCCAGGAGGAGGAGAAGAGCAGAGCATGAGGAAGCAGATGGTAGCAGGAGGCAGTAAAAACAATAAGGTGTTTGGAGTCAAACTAGATTCCAATCTCAGCAACGTTCCCACTTAAACTTTTCTAGCGTTCTTTCTTCGTGTATAAAAAGAAGGGAAATAACCATGGTAGTAATAGGTAATATGCGATGAGTCCTTAGCACAGAGCTCTGTGTTTTAGCGGGTTGCTTCATTTAACCCTCACAGTAACACTGAAAGGAAGGCATAATGTTATCTCGCTTTTACCCATGAGGAGACTGAGGCACAGACTGAGCATACAGTTTGCCTAAAGAGCCCCACTTCTGACAATTGTTGCAGATGGGATTTGAACCCAAGAAGCCTGAGTTGGGGGAATTCAGTGAGAAAATGTAGAGAAAATATCTAGCTCCTGCCTGTCACTGAGGGTTCGTTTCCTGCCTTCACAGTGTTGCCGAGAGATGGCCCATCAGCTGACCTTCTGAATCAGCATTTATCAGCCGCCTGCCCTACCGGGATTGCTGAAGGGCTGGGGATTGCGTAGTGGCATGAAGAGCCCTGGGTCGGAAGACCCTCTGAGCTTTGATTTCCTCCTCTCTAAGTGAGGGCAGCAATCCCCTTATGTCTCAGGATGCCATGATCAAATGAGATCATGCCTGTGCAAAGAATTCTGTAGACTCTAGTGTGCTTTACAAACATGCAATCCCATTAAAACGTATAATGGCTTCAGTCGTTAAACAGAGGAGCCCAAACTATCTTCTTCAGGTGTCGCTCTCCTCTCTTCTAGTGGCTTCTGATGATCTCTTGGGTAAAATTAAAATGTTTGCTAACATGTTTTCAGACCATGGCTTAGTCTTCCTTTCCTAATGGGCCTTGTTCTCTAGCGGGTGGAGAAGGTGAGAGGTTAGGTGGAAGTGTTGACGAAGACTTCATCCCAAGGAATCCAGGAGGGGTTCCTGCCAGCATGGAGGGCATCCCACAACATTCCAGAATATTCCATGTATTCCAAAAGGTGGAGGAGTTCACCCCACAGGCCAAGACTTGAGATCTTCAAAGAGAGACCACCCTCTTCTACTTGCCCCTTGCTGTGATAAACACAGTCTAACTCCAATAGCTGATAGACTTTGTGGCACTTATACATTTTGTAACATCTTTGACTCAGACGTAATCAGTGTCTGGTACCTCCTGTTGGAGGTTTTGCTGAGCTAAGTTTGCATTGAGGTGCTGTTTAAGTGAGGACCTCCTTTTGGGCAAAGTCAACTGGACCCACAGATAGGAATGTGGCGAGACCCACAGTTTCTAGACTGGACCATAAAAGCAAACCAGAAAAATGAGTTTGCTTGAGTTACTGTCTTCCTTTTCTAGGAGTCTCCTCATTATGGTTCTTAGAAAAACCTCAGAGCCACAAAAGAGAAATAATAATAATTTTGCCCATAATGAGAGTTTGCAAATAAAATTTTGTGGCAAATCAGCACATCCTCCCACATAGAAAACCTATACACTTCCTCCTGGAAGAAAGAGGATCATTTTCTACTGGGAAAAGTAGATAGTAGACCTGGGAAAAGTGCAGTTTTTTAAAAAAAGAAAAAAATCTTTCTCACTTTCTGGCAATAGGTAGAACTCACCTGTTAAAAAACCTGCATCTCACCAGATAAGACCTTCTTAATTAGGTCTTCTCTGTAAGGGAGACTGGAATCTGGGAAGGGATGGGCTTGAATTCATTTTTACAAAATTCAATTCCATTCTTTTCCATTCTATTCTATTTCCTTTGGTACAAGTTAATAAACACCGAGGAACTGTTGTGGGTCAGAGAACTGTGTAATCCTGGGAGACAGAAATGGAAGAAATTGGCTTGTACTTCTGCTCTGCTAGTTCCAGACTGGAAATGGGCATCTCTGGGCCCAGGGCTGCTCCTTTTTGGGCAGGGCGAGATCAGAGAAGACAAAAAAGCCACAAAGAACCAGGATCAAAAATTGGATTTAGTGGTTAGGCAAAAGGAGTTGAAGTAAGGGGACACGGAGACTTAACTCTAAGTAGACCATCTGGGTGCAACTGTGGGCATTGCTGGGACAATAGAATTGGAGAGTTTGTAATGTACTTCACACACTTGGCTTCACTTCATCAATAATACAGCCCTGATTTTACAGATGAAGACACTAACCCTCAGTCATGACTTGTGCAGGGTCTTGAGGTTTCTACTTGGCCAAGATGGAACACAGAGCTCATGTCTTCTGCCTCCTGGTCTGTTGTTCTTCCTGCACTGCTACAGCCTCAGTGAACACCCTGCATCCACAGACCATCCTGCCCCCCTAAAAGTACTTCCTGTTATCTTCATTTATGTTTTGCTGAAACCCCCCGCCTGGCATAAAGTAGCCCTTGGGAACTGTGGGTTTAATTGTTGTTTTGGTACTTAGGAATATGGGGCAAAGCCTTAGTTTCCTCAACTCTAAAAGCTGGGTCTGGATGAGGTACTATCTAGCATTGTTTTAGTGTCAGCAATCTGTGATTCTGAAATCTGTTATTACATGAGTTCACACTTCACTTTTTGGGTCTTCCAAAACTCACACTGATTTTGAGAACAGTGTTCATGCCAAATTCATTAGAGTTTGAAAACACAGCTATATTCCAGCTCTTTGGAGGCCAAAAATGAACTCTGATATTTTTGCAAGTGTGAAAATTCTTTCAGTCATGCCAAATTAACTCAAAACATCTGAATGGTCTGCTTCCAGGTATCATAACATTTTCTCTTTTAGGCTTGGAATTTGATTTTAGAGAATTTCGATTCTCATAGATGTTGTAGTAAGAGACAAAGTTGCGGAGAACTCTGATGGAATGATATTTGCTGGGTGGGCTGAGGGCCAGCTATTGTTCTTGCTGATTGTCAGTAGAGAAGAGAGAATTATTTGCTAACTATCCCCGGAATCTCTGTCAATTAGCTTGGAATTTGAGGGATTTTCCTGATGTGTTTTATGGAGGTCATTTATCTGGGGGGTAGCGAGGGTGCAGGTGAAAAGTTTTAACCCCGCAGTGGAAGACAGGCTGGCTCAGAAGACCAGCTTAGATGGGAATCCCACCTCATTTAAATCAACCATCTGGTGACCCCGTGGGGCAGCCATCTTCACCAGGCTCAGTTCTGTCCCATACCATGGACAACATAGAAACAATTTAAGACCTGATCTACAGAGAGTAGCTTTAGAATAACTTTCTCAAAATCCAACCTATGTTCCTAGGCCTGACTCTAAGCCTATGATCTCTTAAAATCTCTGTGGCAGGGGGCTGGACTCTATGTTTTAATAAGTGTCCAGGTGATACTTATACATGCTGTAGACAAACAGCCACTGCCATACAGTCTTCTAAAGGAAACAAAATTTATACAGAAAACAGAAAGCGGTTATCACAACAAAATCCCATGCTTTCTAGAGTTGCAAATAATAAAGCACCATCTAGGTGACCAGGTTTTGTGAAGTCCATGGGTTGCTGGAAAGGTGGAGAGAAGACCCTGTGACCCCTCACACCTGCTAGAACCTATGAAACAAGATGCATCAAAGAGGCAAAGAATAAGGTAGACAGGAAAGTGAGAGATGGGTGCTGGTTGGGTCGTGGCAGGGAAACGCATGGATGCAACAGAACCCAAGCTTGACCTTGAGAGAGGGAGAAACTATGGATAGCTAACATTCGGTGGAAGAGGTATTCAACCTTTAAAAGATTTTGATATCTTATAGGCTGTGTAGCTGCTTTCATGGACTTTAAACACTTACAGTGTGTGGGGGTGGGGTGGGGAAGGAGGGCAAAGCGTGATAAGCACAGGAAGATGGAAGTAACAGAGGAGACAGCAGAGAAGCCAAGAGATGATCCGTACAGCTCAAGCAAGAGCCACATCACCCAGAGTTCTAAGTTCAGAAGTGAGCAAGGACACGGGGCCTCGCAGGGATGGTGAGAAAGTGGGTGAAGGCTGGGGAAGCTGAGCTAAACTGTGGGGGTTAGGAGGAAGGTTTGTAAAATGAATAGGAGAATGGAGTGAGAGGGCTCCCTTTGGGGGAGCGAAGGCTAGGAGAAAAACAAAGGTCTGGAATGGGCATTCACTGATTCCATGGTTTGACTGTGGATTCGAATTCTGAGTTTCTACCATCTTACTGAAAACCATCTTCCAAGAACTGCAGCCCTTGCTTGGAGCTCAGGTGGGCAGAGTGATGCTGTGTTCTCCCAAGAGCAGAGCCTTGCAGCCTCAGAGGGGATCTCAGCAAGCCTCAGTTTGCACAGATCCAGTTTCGGGGGTGGGTAGGACACAGAGCAGCCCGTTGCAGGCATGCAAGCTTCCTTCACGAGTTCCAGTGACCAATTTATTTCTCCTTTATCTCTGGCTCTTAGTTTGCAAGAGGGAGCCAAAATTTTAATTAAGCCAAGAGGTTAAGCAGTTGTTTGACCTGCTGGCTCTGCAGAGAGGGGCGGAGGTGGAGGCCCGGGAACAGGAGGAGGCAAGGAGGTCTCTCTCTGCTAGCCTTTGTTTATAGGAAGCGCCTTCCACTCGCTGAGTTCCAGCCCAGCTGCAGAAGACACGAAGGGTGTGATTATCAGGCTGGCTGCAAATGGGAACACACTGAAGCTTTGTTTGGGCTTGTGGGGAGTTTTTGGTAAATTTTTTTGCTTTCAACCCCCCGTAAAAATATTTGGGGATTCAGTGGTGCGGATTCTGCCTTTCTCACATCAAGCCCACACTTTCTTTTCCTAGAATATATGTGGGGCAGTGTTGATTTCCCTCCTGGGCACAGCAGTTTCTCAGTAGCCCTGGCTGCCCCAGTGCTCCCACTTCTCCGGTACACAGAGCAGATGGTGTCTAACGAGTCTGCACTCTGCCCGCAGGCTGTGCTTCCCCCATGAAAATGAGCTGGTGGTGGGAATGTTGTTTCCTGGAAGCTCACAGAGATTCCTCTAAGCCAGCAGGTCCTGTTTATTTGATTATTTTTTTTAGAACAACTGTTTTTTCATTGAAAAGGGGACAATGCTGACATTCAGAGGCTCCCTAATTCCTCCAAGTCAGTAGAGCTGAGCGGAGCTTGAACTGAGAGCCACCTGAAGCCTGAGGCGCCCCACCAGTGCCTGTGGTGGCTGGGGCGTTTGCCATTGTCATCAGTGGGGACTAGCTGGACCCGTCTCAGACTCAGGGTGGAATCAGGGGCTGTTGATTTCAAGTTTCTATTTTCAGGGATCGAGAAGGTAGGTATTTTAAGTCTCTTGTTTAGATTTGGCTAAAACTTGTCTCTGGCTGGCACCCATTCTGGTCCTTGTCATCAAGCTTACAGGACACCCTGAGCAGGTGACTGACCTCAGTAGACACAGACCTAAGTTCCCCAGGCCGCTTCCTTTACCACCCATCCCCCCGAACCCAGGCCTGTGGTTTGGCCCAACTCATCCCTGGTTCCACAGGACACACACGTGTGTTCCAGAACCTCTGGCTTCTGAGCTTCTTTGAGGAAAATGTGCCTGTTTAGAGCAGATCATTTTAGAGATACGAGGGCTTAGGGAAATAATGATTTGATGGTTTCCTCTATTGCAAACCTAGCGAGGGCTTAGACATGTTCCTGAATCTGTACGCTCTCCTAAATTTTGTGTTGCTTCTTGCCTACGATCAATTCAACAAATGTGTAATACGTGACTATCACCTGCGAGGTGCCAGATGCTGACATTATCCCTTAATTTATTTGTCACTTTGTAACTTTCAAGGTACTTTCCCAGGTGTGGGCTCAGTGGATTTCCCCTCTGTTGCTGAGCAGGTACTAATAGCCTCGTTGTAAAATGAGGCTAGTAGAGGCAGATGATGGGTGTCTGAAGTCACAGAACCAGTAAAAGGTGAGGTGGGGATGTGACACATGTGTTTTGACTGGGAGAACAGAGCATCTTCCACTACATCACAGTCACGTAGAGATCAAAGCCTGAAGATCTGCTAAGAGATTCACTGAGAGGAGCCCTTGGAAATTGGAGACAGTAAAGTAAGGAAGAAACATAGACCATGAGCCAGGGCAGAGGGTCCAGCAACACTAACTGCTCCTCCCAAGTACCTGGAGCTGACAGCAGCAGGTTAGAGTAGGGTTAAGAGCTGGCTAGGCTACTCACTGGCTGTGTGACTTGGGCCACTTTCTTAACCTCTCTTTGCCTCCGTTTCCCATATGTAAATGGGAATACTAAAAATTCTCAATTAATATGGTATGAACATTAAATGAATTAATGTTTGCATAGTCTTAGAGCAGTGCCTGGCATACTGTAAGTGCCAGGTAAGTGCTGGTTAAATTTGAAAAAAGCTTTGCTCCCAAGCTGGGCTTAGCCAGCTTCTGGGGATGAGGGTATAAGTGGGGTCACACATTCTATCAAGCACTGGCCTCTATCAAGAGGGCTGCGACTGAACACATGCAAGGAAATAAGCTGGCGTTATTGTCAATGAGCAGGAGCTACTCTCAAATTCGCAATATTTTCTAAAGTAAATAATGTGCACTTGCTTTGAGAACTAGAGAAAATATTTGAAGTCATTGCTGTACTGGATAATCCAGGATGGGTATGGACACCTATGTTCCTGGGCACATTACTGGCCTGGCTGAGGAAGAGCTGCCTTATAGAATTATGAATGCTCATGATGAAAGAGACCTTAATGATCAACTAATTCCGACTCTTCATAGATCCAGCCCTCTCCTCCGGAGATCAGGAAACCAAGGTCCAGAGAGGGCAATCGACTTGCCTAGAGTCACGCGGTTAATATGCCCGGGTCACCCAACCTTTTGAATTTTTTTTTTTTCCTGTCCGAATTGAAGACCTGGTGTCCTGGTCCTTGGGAAATTGGCTGAGGGTGCTTGTTGTCCCAGCTCGGTGCTTGTTCTGGACCCAGCTCTGAAGACTTTAATGGATGATGGGATTCCCCTGGAAGTTAGAGCTCTGTTTTTTTTTCCTGGAGGACTGGTGACACCTCACAGAGGGAGAAAATTTCTGGATCTTTCCACCCCTAGTCCTGCTGCTCCTGGATACTACGGTGGCCTACCATATACTCTCAGGGCATCTTAGCAAACCAGGAACAAATTCCAAAGGCATCCCGGGTGGCTATAAAGCTTATGGGTAGGTTCAGAAACCTAACAGACCCCCAAGTCCTTGGATCAGATCATTTAAGATAGAGGTGATGTACAACTTACCAGTTTTTTCTTTACCAGAGACATCCCCAGTACACACTTGTTTTAAAAATGGTGGTGGGGACTCTTGGAGGGCACACAAAAGGAGTGTGCACATTGGGACCCAGGGGAAGGAGCAGTGACCCCATAGGAGACTGAACCAGACCTACCTGCTGGTGTTGGTGGGTCTCCTGCAGAGAAGGGGGTGGCTGTGGCTCACCGTGAGGACAAGGACACTGGCAGCAGAAGTTCTGGGAAGTAATCCCTGGCATGAGCCCTCCCAGAGTCTGCCATTAGCCCCACCAAAGAGCCCAGGTAGGCCCTGGTGTTGGGTTGCCTCAGGCCAAACAACCAACAGAGAGGGTACCCAGCCCCACCCATCAGCAGTCAAACGGATTAAAGTTTTACTGAGCTCTGCCACCAGAGCAACAGTCAGCTCTACCCACCACCAGTCCCTCCCATCAGGAAACTTGCACAAGCCTCTTAGATAGCCTCATCCACCAGAGGGCAGAGAGCAGAAGCAAGAAGAACTACAATCCTGCAGCCTGTGGAAAAAAAAACACATTCACAGAAACATAGATAAGATGAAAAGTCAGAGGGCTATGGACCAGATGAAGGAACAAGATAAAACCCCAGAAAAACAACTAAATGAAGTGGAGATAGGCAACCTTCCAGAAAAAGAATTCAGAATAATGATAGTGAAGATGATCCAAGACCTCGGAAAAAGAATGGAGGCAGAGATCGAGAAGATGAAAGAAATGTTTAACAAAGACCTAGAAGAATTAAAGAACAAATCCCTAGAAGAATTAAAGAACAAACAAACAGAGATGAACAATACAATAACTAAAATGAAAAACACACTAGAAGGAATCAATAGCAGAATAACTGAGGCAGAAGAACGGGTAAGTGACCTGGAAGACAGAATGGTGGAATTCTTTCTGTGGAACAGAATAAAGAAAAAAGAATGAAAAGAAATAAAAACAGCATAAGAGACCTCTGGGACAACATTAAACAAACAACATTTGCATTATAGGGGTCCCAGAAGGAGAAGAGAGAGAGAAAGGACCCGAGAAAATATTTGAAAAGATTATAGTCGAAACCTTCCCTAACATGGGAAAGGAAATAACCACCCAAGTCCAGGAAGATCACAGAGTCCCAGGCAGGATAAACCCAAGGAGAAACACGCCCAGACACATAGTAATCAAATTGGCCAAAGTTAAAGACAAAGAAAAATTATTGAAAGCAACAAGGGAAGAACAACAAATAACATACAAGGGAACTCCCATAAGGTTAACAGCTGATTTCTCAGCAGAAACTCTACAAGCCAGAAGGGAGTGGCATGATATATTTAAAGTGATGAAAGGCAAGAACCTACAGCCAGCATTACTCTACCCGGCAAGAATCTCATTCAGATTCGACTGAGAAATCAAAAGCTTTACAGAAAAGCAAAAGCCAAGGGAATTCAGCACCATGAAACCAGCTCTACAACAAACACTAAAGGAACTTCTCTAAGTGGGAAACACAAGAGAAGAAAAGGACCTACAAAAACAAACCCATAACAATTAAGAAAATGGTAATAGGAACATACATATTGATAATTACCTTAAACGTGAATGGATTAAATGCTCCAACCAAAAGACACAGGCTCGCTGAATGGATACAAAAACAATACCCATGTATGTGCTGCCTACAAGAGACCCACTTCAGACCTAGGAACACATACAGACTGAAAGTGAGGGGATGGAAAAAGATATTCCATGCAAATGGAAGTCAAAAGAAAGCTGGAGTAGCAATACTCATATCACATAAAATAGACTTTAAAATAAAGGATGTTACAAGAGACAAGAAAGGACACTACATAATGATCAAGGGATCAATTCAAGAAGAAGATATAACAATTATAAGTATATATGCACCCAACATAGGAGCACCTCAATACATAAGGCAACTGCTAACAGCTCTAAAAGAGGAAATCAACAGTAACACAATAATAATGAGGGACGTTAACACCTCACTTACAACAATGGCCAGCTCATCCAAACAGGTAGTTAATAAGGAAACACAAGCTTTAAATGACACAATAGACCAGATAGATTTAATTGATATTTATAGGACATTCCATCCAAAAACAGCAAATTACACTTTCTTCTCAAGTGCACACAGAACATTCTCCAGGCTAGATTACACCTTGGGTCACAAATCAAACCTCAGTAAATTTAAGAAAATTGAAATCATATCAAGCATCTTTTCTGACCACAACACTATGAGATCAGAAATCAATTACAGGGGAAAAAAATGGAAAAAAACACAAACACATGGAGGGTAAACAATACAGTACTAAATAACCAAGAGATCACTGAAAAAATCAGAGAGGAAATTAAAAAAAAACCTAGAAACAAATTACAACAAAACATGATGACCCAAAACCTATGGGATGCAACAAAAGCAGTTCTAAGAGGGAAGTTTATAGCAATACAAGCCTACCTCAAGAAACAGAAAAATCTCAAATAAACAATCTAACCTTACACCTAAAGGAACTAGAGAAAGAAGAACAAACAAAACCCAAAGTTACTAGAAGGAAAGAAATCATAAAGATCAGAGCAGAAATAAATGAAATAGAAACAAAACAATAGCAGAGATCAATAAAACTAAAAGCTGGTTCTTTGAGAAGGTAAACAAAATTGATAAACCTTTAGCCAGACTCATCAAGAAAAAGAGGTAGAGGACTCAAATCAATAAAATTAGAAATGAAAAAGGAGAAGTTACAACGGACATCTCAGAAATACAAAGCATCATAAGAAACTACTACAAGCAACTCTATGCCAATAAAATGGACAACCTGGAAGAAATGGACAAATTCTTACAAAGGTATAACCTTCCAGTACTGAACCAGGAAGAAATAGAAACTATGAACAGACCAATCACAAGGAATGAAATTGAAACTGTGATTAAAAATCTTTCAACAAACAAAAATCCAGGACCAGATGGCTTCACAGGTGAATTCTATCAAACATTTAGAGAAGAACTAACACCCATCCTTCTCAAACTCTTCTGAAAAATTGTAGAGGAAGGAACACTCCCAAACTCATTCTACGAGGCCACCATCACCCAGATACCAAAACCAGACAAAGATACTACAAAAAAGAAAATTACAGAACAATATCATTGATGAATATAGTGGCAAAAATCCTCAACAAAATACTAGTAAGCAGAATCCAGCAACACATTAAAAGGATCATACACCATGATCAAGTGGGATTTATCCCAGGGATGCAAGGATTCTTCAATATACACAACTCAATCAATGTGATACATCATATTAAAAAATTGAAAAACCATATTATCATCTCAATAGATGCAGAAAAAGCTTTTGACAAAATTCAACACCCATTTATGATAAAAACTCTCCAGAAAGTGAGCATAGAAGGAACCCACCTCAACAAAATAAAGGCCATACACGACAAACCCACAGTAAACATCATTCTCAATGGTGAAAAACTGAAAGCATTTCCTCTAAGATCAAGAAGAAGACAAGGATGTCCACTCTCGCCACTATTATTCAACATAGTTTTGGAAGTCCTAGCCCCGGCAATCAGAGAAGAAAAAGAAAAAAAGGAATACAAATTGGAAAAGAAGAAGTAAAACTGTCACTGTTTGCAGATGCCATGATACTATACATAGAGAATCCTAAAGATGCCACCAGAAAACTACTAGAGCTAATCAATGAATTTGTTAAAGTAGCAGTATACACAATTAATGCCCAGAAATCTCTTGCATTCCTATACAGTAATGATGAAAAATCTGAAAGAGAAGTTAAGGAAACACTCCCATTTACCATTGCAGCAAAACGGATATAATATCTAGGAATAAACCTACCTAGGGAGACAAAAGACCTGTATGCAGAAAACTATAAGACACTGATGAAAAAAATTAAAGATGGTACCAACAGATGGAGAGATATGCCTTGTTCTTGGATTGGAAGAATCAATATTGTGAAAATGACTATACTACCCAAAGCAATCTACAGATCCAATGCAATCCCTGTCAAATTACCAATGGCATTTTTTACAGAACTAGAACAAAAAAATCTTAAAATTTGTATGGAGACACAAAAGATCACAAATAGCCAAAGCAGTCTTGAGGGAAAAAAACAGAGTTGGAGGAATCGGGCTCCCTGACTTCAGACTATACTACAAAGCTACAGTAATCAAGACAATATGGTACTGGCACAAAAACAGAAATATAGATCAATGGAACAGGATAGAAAGCCCAGAGATAAACCCACACACCTAGGATCAACTAATCTATGACAAAGGAGGCAAGTATATACAATGGAGAAAAGACAGTCTCTTCAGTAAGTGGTGCTGGGAAAACTGGACAGCTACCTGTAAAAAATGAAAGTAGAACACTCCCTAACACCATACACAAAAATAAACTCAAAATGGAATAGAGACCTAAATGTAAGACTGGACACTATAAAACTTTTAGAGGAAAACATAAGAAGAACACTCTTTGACATAAATCACAGCAAGATCTTTTTTGATCCACCTCCTAGAGTAATGGAAATGAAAACAAAATAAACAAATGGGACCTAGTGACACTTAAAAGCTTTTGCACAGCAAAGGAAACCATAAACAAGACAAAAAGACAACCCTCAGAATGGGAGAAAATATTTGCAAAGGAATCAACAGAGAAAGGATTAATCTCTGAAACATATAAACAGCTCATGCAGCTCAATATTAAAAAAACAAACAACCCAATCCAAAAATGGGCAGAAGACCTAAATAGACATTTCTCCAAAGAAGACATACAGATGGCCAAGAAGCACATGAAAAGCTGCTCAACATCACTAATTAGTAGAGAAATGCAAATCAAAACTACAGTGAGGTATCACCCCACACCAGTTAGAATGGGCATCATCAGAAAATCTACAAACAACAAATGCTGGAGAGGGTGTGGAGAACAGGGAACCCTCTTGCACTGTTGGTGGGAATGTAAATTGAGTACAGCCACTATGGAGAACAGCATGGAGGTTCTTTAAAAAAGTAAAAATAGATTTACCATATGACCCAGCAATCCCACCATTGAGCATATACCCAGAGAATACCATAATTCAAAAAGACACGTGCACCCCAATGTTCACTGCAGCACTATTTACAATAGCCAGGACATGGAAGCAACCTAAATGCCCATCAACAGTTGAATGGATAAAGAAGATGTGGTACATATACACAATGGAATATTACTCAGCCATAAAAAGGAACAAAATTGGGTCATTTGTAGAGACGTGGATGGATCTGGAGACTGTCATACAGAGTGAAGTAAGTCAGAGAGAGAAAAACAAATATTGTGTATTAACGCATATATGTAGAACCTAGAAAAATGGTACAGATGAACTGGTTTGCAGGGCATTAATCGAGACACAGATGTAGAGAACAAACGTATTCACACCAAGGGGGGACAGTGGTGGGGGTTGTGGTTGTGGAATGAATTGGGAGATTGGGATTGACATGTATACACTAATATCTATAAAGTGGATAACTAATAAGAAACTGCTGTATAAAAAGATAAATAAAATAAAGTTAAAAAATTCAAAAAAAAATGGTAGTGGGGGTGGTGAATCGAGCCTATATGGTTATGCAAATCTGGGTGAAAGACCCATGTTCCTTAATCCAGTTTGAGCCAAAGAGTGGTGGTAATGAGTGCTAATGTTAATCTTCATCATGAACTAAGTACTCCTGTTACATCTGCTTTACTGATGAGGAAATTGGGGCCCAGAGATGTTAGACAACCTGCCCATGATTAGACAACTAGAAAGAGGCTGAGCAGAGCATCCAAATGCAACTTGATGCCCCAGCCAGGACACTGATCTCCATGATGTACTCCCTCTGCAAACATATGGCAGTAAACAGACCACACAAAATGTACAGTGAATGTGCAGAGAAGGAGATGATAAGATAATTCACATCAGTACAGACTGAGGTGTTCAAAGGCAGAAGCTATTTAAAGAGAATGAAAGGGAAAGGAAGGTCCAATTAGAATCCAAATAGAGAGGAAGCAGGATGCAAAAGCAAATTGGGAAAAGGGGAGACAACAGAGGAACTCTTAGGAAGAAGGTGAGAGGAAAAGAAAAGCACAGGAGGAATGTCCTCTTCCACCCACACCCACCTCATGAAATAGCTTGGACCAAGTTTTTCTCTTCCTAAGTTATCGCTGGCTGCAGCCGACTGTTTGCATAGTGTGTGGATTGAAATATTTTATTGCTTTATGGAGGCTATAAAATAAATGTGATTAAAGGCAACAACGACACTTCAGTTCCAGTGGATGAAGTTGGGATGCTGAAGCCTGGGCTTTATCTGAGCAAGGTTTTTTCAATCAGGGAAGAGGGTTCCATTTCTCATTTTTGTGTTGGGAAGACAGCATAAGAATGGATGGAGAATAAGAGTTTTTAAAGAGTCAAGATTTTAAAAAGAGATTCTGAAGGTGTTCCACTGGAGGTGGCAAGCAGAAATGGAGAGACATAAAGGCTTAGTATATGAAAGCAGGGTATGCAGGGAATGATTGGTCTCTTAAAGGAAACAGATGTGGGGTCTGAAGTATGAATATAGGGGAATGAGATGAAAGAAATCTTGAGCGTGCTAAAATGATAGTATTTCTTAAAGGGATTAAGGTAGAATGTTTTTTCCCCAGGAAAGTTCTGACAGAAGGAAATATGAAGAATTTAAGGATTCAAGGTGAGGTAAGGCCAAAGGTCCACTATGAGAAGCAAAAAAGCAAGAGACTTTAGGAATTAGTGTCCACAAATGGAGGGAATGGTGAGTTCCAATAACTGGGCTGTAGGAGAAGAACCACTTTTACTAAGAAAAATGCAAATCAGATCTGCAAATATTGACAGTTGAGAACTGTGTTAGGTGCTCGGGGCTAGAGGAGGGCGTAGGCAGGTATGATGCTACAAAATAAGTACAATAAACACCTTCCATCTTCATTAAGGATTTTATACCCTACTGAGGGAAGGTGATATCAGCACCTCCCTCCATTACATGATACAGAGTGGAGTAAAGATAAAATGCAGTCACTGAAATAGGAATTTGGACCTTAAGTGGAAGAGTGATGAGATTCATAACATGCTGGAGGACACAGAGTTTCCTGTGGTTTTCCTGAAGGTTTCACAGAGGAGGTGGCATTTCTAATGGATCTTGAAGGATGAAGATTTTGTGAAAGGAAGAAATTCAAGCCTTCATATTATGCAAAAACCAATGCAGGAGAGCCCAGGGCATTCTGGTTTGGGTGAAAGAGTGAAGGTCTAGAATAGCTGGGTCCAAGGCAATTTGGAGGTTAGAAGAGAAACCAAATCACATGACCTTTTGGAACCATGCTGATAATCCTGGATTTAATTTTATAGACTAGTGTTTCTCAACCAGTTTTCTGCCTTCACACCTTTTATATGCACAGTACAACAATCCCAGCTTTCAATAGGACCCCTGCTCTACTGAGGGGCCATATCAGAATTGGAGAGTGGTGGACTTTTAAGGAGGAAAATGGTACGATCAGAGCTGAAAGATGCATTCACTGGGATGGAGACTGAAATCAGGAAAAGCAACTTGTAAGTAATTATGGTTATCCAAGTAGAGACGATGAGGGCCTGAACACACTATGAGTGTATAGAGGTAGAAATGACTGGGCTTCATTTTTTAAACTGAAGTATAGTTGATTTACAACGTTGTGTTAGTTTCAGTTGTACAGTGAAGTGATTCAAATATACATATATATATATATTTATATATACATATTCTTTTCCATTGTAGGCTAAGATATCAAATAGAATTACCTGTCCTATACAGTAGGTCCTTGTTATCTGTTTTATATATAGTCGTGTGTATCTCTTAATACCAAATTCCTAAGTTATCCCTTCCCTGCCTTCCCCCGTTGGTAACCATAAATTTCTTTCCTATGTCTGTGAGGCTGTTTCTGTTTTGTAAATAAGCTCATTTGTATCATTTTCTTAGATTCCACATATAAGTGATATCATATGGTATTTGTCTTTCTCTGGGCTTCATTCATTTTTGCCTTGACTGAACACCACAATGGGCCAGGCACTGAGTCTATTACTGGGGATATAAATATTAAACCTCAAGAACTAGTACACATTGCTTACAGTCTATGAGGCAAGTAAATCAATACTGAACTATGTAGAGGCCATGACAGAAGTAATGGAGGAATTTTTAGGAACACAAAGAAGAGGTGTTTAATTACATATGGTTTCAAAAAAGCCTTCCTGAAGTGAATAGAGTTGAACTGAGGGTTAAAAGATAAGTAAGTACCACCCAGGTGGAAAAAGGGAAGACAGGCCAGGAGGGGTTGGGGAGGATGAGAGAGCATGTACAAATACACAATGGCATGGAATGGCATATGACACAAGAAGAAGAGCAAATATTTAGGCCAAAAATGGAAACTAGTTGCTGTATATCGAGCCAGGCAATGTATTAGTAAACGGTCATGTGTTACGGCATATAACCTTTGGAATGTTCATCGTATGGGCTGCAGAAACCATGGCCAAAGGTTGAATGAAGACTGCCGTATCAAGGAGTTTGGAATTTAAGTGTAAAGTACCATAACTCAGATTTGTGTTTTAGAAAGATTATTCTGGCAGCAGTGTGAAGGATGAATGGAAGGGGCAGAATTTGGGAAGCAGGCAAACAAGTTAGGCAATAAGCGGTCATGGTAATGGCAAAGGGGACGAGTATGAGAAAGTATGAATAGGAGCAGTTAGCATGAATGGTGGTGGATCAGACGTGATGGAAGAGAAAGGAGCCTAGGAGGAGCCCAGGTTTCTGAGCTGATGACTGTGGTTGATAGTAGTGTGATTCAAAGAGCTAGAGAATGAAGTAAGGAGGTTGGGGTGGGAGGGTGGGGGGCAAGGCAAGCTGGAAATGAGAGGTAATGTGCTCTGTTCCATTCCTACTGAGGCAGAATTATCTGGGAGTGATTTCTAGTAAACAGCTAGATGTGCAATCCTACAGCTAAGAAGAGAAGCCTTGGCAGAAGATCTAGAACTGGGAGTCATGCTCCTATGTTGGTTGTTGATGCCAAGAGGATGAATCAGTTCACTCAGCCTCATGTGAAAGGAGAAGAGGGCCAAAGACAAAATCCTGGGCAAAACTCACATTTCAGGAATGGACAGAGGAAGAGATGACTTTGAAGGAGAACAAGAAAAAGTAATATGAGAGGTAGGAGGAAAACCAGAGAGAGTGATCCTAGAAAAGGAAGGGCATTTCAGTAAGTAAGAATGGTCAACATTGCCTGGATTAGGCAAGAGGCTGAAGACAAACAAAAGAGAAGGTTGAGCCAAGACCTCCAACTTATGGGACTTTAGGTTATCAGCAGCAGAGAAACAAAACTTTCATGTATTGTGAATACTGTGCATGAGCAGAAGTCAAAATGAGAAAGAAAAGGAAGATGTGATTTATAGTAAAAAATATATATTTGGTCTTCATCTCCGTTTCTGGCATAGAGCTCCTAAAACCCTTGGAATTTCCTAAGTGATAAGAACATTAACGTTGTCTTGATAGTCATAACAAATCCCTGTTAACCACAACTGAGTTTATACAAAAGTGACTTTTGGAGAGAATCTACAGATGGATACTAGTTGCCAGGGGAACCAACCACATGACTGAAGGTTGGAACTTTCAGTCCCATCCCCCTGGACCTCTAGGCAGAGGAGAGAGGCTAGTGGTTGAATCATTCGGCAATGACCAATGATATAATCGATCATGTCTATGTAATGAAGCTTCCATAAAAACCCAAAGGACAGGGTTTGAGGAACATTCTCAAACCAGAATACTTCCATGTATCTCTGTGCCAGGCCCCAAACCACAAAGACAGAAGCTCCTTTGTTTGGGACCTTGCCTATATATCTCTTCATCTAGCTATAGATCAGTATCCTTTAATATCCTTTATAATAAACCGATAATGTAGTGAGTACACTGGTTTCCTGAGCTCTGTGAGCTGGCCTACCATATTAATCAAACCCAAGGAGAGGTTCTGGGAACCTCTGATTCATTACCAGTCAGTCCAAATCACAGGTAAAAAATTAGACTTGTAGTTGACATCTGAAGTGGTAGCGCGATCTTACGGGACAGAGCCCTTAATTTCTAGAATCTGATGCTATCTCCAGGCAGATAGTTCAGGAATTGAGTTGAATTGTAAGTCATCTGACTGGTGTCAGAGAATTGTTTGGTGGTATGTGGAAAAAAGCCCACACATTGGAATTGGTAATCAGAATCTTAGAGGCAAGTTTAATAGTTTAAGAAAACAGTCACTATGGGACAGGCAGAGGAAAAATACTGTAAAAACAAGACAGTACTCTAAAGGTATTGCTATAAAATACGAAATGTACCATCAAGATATTCATATTCCCTTCCTGGGGGATGTAAGGGGTGGGAAGGAGGTGGAGGAAGAATCAGGGCAAATGTAACCATCTCACTTCAGAAGAAAGGACATACGAGCATGACTGATGGAAATGTTGGAAGCTAATGCTTAAAAGAAAGAATGTTATTTAGCTAATGGAAATGAAAATGGGCTAAGACTGCAATAAAACTTGAAGGTGTTTCTAATGAACAGTTTAAAGTATGTATAATATCACCTCAGAAAAAAATTTGGGTTTAAGCAGTTTTTAATAAATAATGGCTGCTAACATCACAAAAAGAGAGACAATAATAACATACCTCCTGAAGATGGTACACAACACCATCTGTGAAGTATTCACACACACACACACACACACACACAAATGGAACCTGAATCAGGTGACACTCTAGATCTAATTTTTAGTTCACAGGAAATAAGGGGGTCGAGGAGCATCTTACACAACAGTTTGGAAAAAAAATTAGCAAAATCTAGACAGTGGGAAACTATGCAGGGTAAGTAACCTAGTGGCTTTAACAAATAAATTGCAAAGATGAAAGAAAAGAGGGAAGGAGCTGTATTTTTTGAGACTTGAGACACATCAACCAAATGCAATGGGTGGAACTTTTTGGATCCTGATTTCAACAAAGCAGCTATTAGAAACAATTTTATAAAATAATAGGGGAAATTTTAATACTAATTGGATCTATTATGACATTTAAGGAATTATTTCAAATGTTTTAGGTATGATTTTTTAATGAATCCTTATCATTTAGAGATATATACTGAAATACTTATGGATGAAATGGTATAAAATGTGGAATTTGTTTCAGAATAATCTAGTAGCCCCAGGACCTGGTCCCACCCACCAATGGGCTGGCAGCCACTGCACAAGGCAGGGCCTGGCAGCCAACTGGGCTGGAAGCAAGTTCTGCCTACCAGCTTGCCCACAGTAGTCAGTCCTGCCACAACAGAAGGGCCCATGAAGCCCATATAGGGGGTGCCTCTAAAGCCAGAGGGAAGGTGGCCAGAGGGAAGGTGCTGCTGGACCCCAAAGACTTCTCTATAAGGCCACTTCTCTAAGACTGGGAAATGTAACCAACTTACCTAATATATAGAAATAAACACAGAGAATTAGATAAAATGAGGAGACAGAGGAATACGTTCAAAGCAAAGGAACAGGTCAAAACCCCAGAAGAAGAACTAAGCAAAGTGGAGCTAAGCAATCTACCCAGTAAAGAAGTTGAGGTGATGATCATAAAGATGCTCAGTGAATTTCAGAGGAAAATGGATGAATACAGTGAGAAGCTGAACAAATGGTTAGAAAATATAAAAAATAACCAAATAGAGCTGAAAATACAATTACTGAAGTAAAAAATACACTAGAAGGAATCAACAGTAGATTAGATGATACAGAGGAGTAAATTAGTGAACTGGAAGACAAAGTAGTGAAAATCACCCAAGCTGAACAGAGAAAAGAAAAAACGATTTTAAAAATCAGGATAGTTTAAGAGACCTCTGGGACAACATCAGCTTAATAATATTCACATCTTAGGCATCTCAGAAGGAGAAGAGAGAGAGAAAAGAGCAAAGAACTTATTTGAAAAAATAAGAGCTGAAAACTTCGCTAACATGGGGAAGGAAACAGACATTCAAATCTAGGAACACAGGGAGCCCCAATCAAGATAAACCCAAAGAGGTTCACACCAAGACATGTTACAATTAAAATGGCAAAAATTAAAGATCCAGAAAAAATCTTAAAAGCAGCAAGAGATAAGCAACTAGTTATGTACAAGGGAGATCCCATAAGACTACCAGCTGACTTTTCAGAAGAAAGTTTTCAGGCCTGAGGGAGTGGCACGGTATATATTCAAAGTGATGAAAGGAAAAAACCCAAGACTACTCTACCTGTCAAGGCTATCATTCAGATTTGATGAGAGAATAAATAGTTTTACAGATAAGCAAAAGCTAAAAGAGTTCAGCACCACTAAAGCAGCTTTATAAGAAATGTTAAAAGGACTTCCCTAAGTGGAAAAGAAAGGACTACAATTAGAAATATGAAAATTATGAAATGAAAAATCTCACTGGTAAAGGCAAACATACAGTAAAGGTAGTAGATCAATCACTTATAAAACTAGTAGGAAGGGCTTCCCTGGTGGCACAGTGATTGAGAATCCGCCTGCCAATGCAGGGGACACGGGTTCGAGCCCTGGTCTGGGAAGATCCCACATGCCACGGAGCAACTAGGCCTGTGAGCCACAACTACTGAGCCTGCGCATCTGGAGCCTGTGCTCCGCAACGAGAGGCCACGATAGTGAGAGGCCCGCGCACCACGATGAAGAGTGGGCCCCGTTTGCCGCAACTAGAGAAAGCCCTCGCACAGAAATGAAGACCCAACACAGCCAAAAATTAATTAATTAAAAGAAAAAAACTAGTAGGAAGGTTAAAAGACAAAAGTAGTAAATTGTCTATATCCACAATAAATAGTTGAAGGATACAGAAAACAAAAAGTTGTAAAATATGATATCAAAAGCATTAAACATGGAAGGGAGGAGAGGAGTAAAATGGCAGGATTGTTAGAATGCGTTAGAACTTAAGAGATCATCAACTTAAAATAACCATATATACATATGTTGTTATATACGAACCTCATGGTAACCACAACCATAATTCTATAATAGATACACACACAGAGAAAGAGAAAGGGATCCAAACATAACACTAAAAGTAGTCACCAAATCACAAGGAAAGAGAGCAAAAGAGGAAAGGAACAAAAAAGAATTAAAACAACAACGAGAAAACAATTAGCAAAATGGCAATAAGTACATACCTACCAATAATTACTTGAAATGTAAATGAACTAAATGCTCCAATCAAAAGACATAGAGTGGCTGAATGAATGACAAAACAAGACCCATGTATATGCTATGCTACCTACAAGAAACTCACTTCAGAACTAAAGATGCACATAGACTGAAAGTGAGAGGTTAGAAAAAAGTATGCCCTGCAACGAAAATGAAAAGAAATCTGAGGTAGCAAAACTTATATCAGGCAAGATAGAGTTTAAAACAAAAACTGTAACAGACAAAGCAGGACATTACATAATGACAAAGGGATCAATCCAACAAGAAGATATATTCCAGTTATAAAATAAATAATGTACAGCATAGTGAATATAGAAATAATATTGTAAAAACTTTGTATGGTGACAAATAGTAACTAGACTTATTGTGGTGATCATTTTGTAATGTCTAAAAATATCAAATCACTATGTTGTACACCTGAAACTACTATAATATTGTAAGTCCATTATACTTTTTCTTTCTTTAACAAAAAAACTCATAAAATTATGAGGTTTTGCAGAGATTATGAGGTTTTGTAAGATTTTAACTCGACGCTCATTTTTGTGCCATTAATTTGAATAGTACACTTTGGTACTATGAAATAAATCCAATTGAATGAACAAAAAGTAATCCAGGGAGCGTGGAAGAGGAATGTGTGTGTATTTTATAGATGAAATAGGACTGAGTCTGGGTTGATAACTGTTGAATCTGCATCTTGGGTTCACAAGGATGCGGTATACTACTTTCTCAATTTTGTTTATGTGTGAAAAGCACCATAGCGAAAGGTTAAAATAAATCAAAGAATAAATGTGAACATACGGGGCATTTCCCTGGCAGTCCAGTGGTTAAGACTTGGCGCTTTCATTGCAGCGGCCCTAGTTCAATCCCTGGTCGGGGAGCTAAGATCCTGCAAGCCACACGGCGTGGCCAAAAAAAAAAAAAGTGAACGTACCCATGATGTCCTTTCAGATCTATGGGAGGACTCTAATAAGCTCAAAGTGTTAATATTTCAAAATTGTCATTATTTCCTTTTGATGCTGAGTCTCTTCTAGTTTTAAATGTTACTAATTAAAGAGATTCCACCAATCCTTAAAGGTTAAAGACCGCTGTTGGCCACTACAACACAATGGAATGCATGAGGGGTGTGTGTGTGTGTGTGTAGATACACACACACACACTTTAATGTGGTTGTTTTGTGGTTGTTTGTTTGTTTTCCGGTATATCAACAGCCAGGTTTCTGGGTGGCAGCACAGGAGAAGCCAGGAATGTAGGTCAAATTGACCCATTTGGGGAAGGTAGATTTTGGCTGTCTGCATTTCAACAGGATCTCAATCAAGAAGACAGCCACTACGAAGAGGGGCCTACTCTTGACTCCATGAATTCAGAATCTGAGAGTTTCTTGAGGACAGGAAGCAGTTTCTATGGAAGCAGATTGGAGTCACCAGCTAGATTCTCAAAAGATACTGAAAGCAATATGATTTCAGAAGGGAAGGTCAAGAGGAGAGACCCACATTACAACAAAGAAGAATGGCTCCAAGATGAGAGGGCAGGTCCCCACAAGTGACGCAATAGGTCTGTCAGCAATAGTTCAAGAAGAGAGACTTGCCAGTTGCTCTCAATCCTATCTCCTGCAATATGAGGTCCCCAGGTATGGCTGGTGGCCAGAAGGAAGCTAGGTTGTCTGCTAAAGGAAGCTGATAGTCATGGCAGGGGGCTGGGCATGCTTTATAAATTGTCTTCTACTTTGGGTTACAAAATTTTTGCTATTAGAGTTTAAGAGCCCTGGGAGAAAGTGAGGAGTTAATCTACACACCCATTTTAGAAAACATCATGACTCACAATATGCTTCTGAGTGTCCCATTTGCTTGAGAACCTTATAGATCCCTGGGAGAAACACTAATGGAGCAAAGGAGACTTAAGGAGAAAGGGCTGGATGCTTGTACTGATAGTTGAAGGTATTGGGGCATATAGGGAACGGATGTAGTAGCATATTGGACAGGAGTGACAACTCCTCCTGAGCAGGAGAGAAAAAGGTGCCAAGGCATCTGGCTGATTGTGGGAAGTTTAGTTTCTCTATTTATTTATTTTTTAATATTTATTTATTTATTTGGCTGTGCCGGGTCTTAGTTGTGGCACATGGGATTTTAGTTAGGACATGCGGGATCATTTTTAGTTGGGGCATGTGGGATCATTTTTAGTTGGGGTGTGTGGGATCATTTTTAGTTGGGGTGTGTGGGATCATTTTTAGTTGCGGCATGAGAAATCTAGTACCCTGATCAGGGATCGAACCCGGGCCCCGCCGCGTTGGGAGCGCAGAGTCTTAACCGCTGGACCACCAGGGAAGTCCCAGGAGTTCAGTTTAAAAGCTTAGGAATCTGACATTATGTAGAGAGTCCCAGATGTCCAAGGGAACTTTTTCCAAGTCCCTCTTGGAAATAGCGATTTGTGAAAGAATGGACACCCTAGTGGTCCGTTTTAGACACAGTGAGAAATCAGGAGAGTAAAACTAGCTTTGAGGAGCTTAGTGAGAGTTGTAACACTGAAGAGTGAAATCCTGACACCTCAATCTTCCCTCCTTTCTCCTCCTTTCTTCCTCCTTTCTCCATCTCAGCGAAACAGCAGCAGTTACGGCAAAGAAAAAGCCATCCTGAGCCCTCCATGAGGGAGGGAGTGGAAAAGAAAGCCACAGAAATGGGAAGAATGAGGTGATACAGAAATGGCCAGAAGGCTAACTCCATCATCACGTAGAAGTAAGAGCAGCTATAGCAACTAAGTGAAGTCACCAGGAGGTGGAGGGGGAGAGCAGGGGAACTTAAACGCCACCCAAATCACCTTGCTGTCCTTTAGGAAGGGAAACACCTAGGGGAGCCTGGTTCTTAGGACCCCGCATGGAAGAGCCAACAAGAGCTACTGATTGTTGCTGACTGTTACCTATTTTCTTTGAATGTCCTCTCATAGGCTGGGTGATCAAGGGGGTCTTGGGGTACATTTTAGTGACTAATGCTTCGACACAGGATTATGACGTTGATCCCATTTTTATAGCAGAAGTTAGAAAGCTCACAGTTCCTTCTAGGTACTTTGTGTGTTATCAGGTGAGCAGTGGTGATTTGGACCAGAGCCTCTGAGTTAGAATCGCTAGACTTCTCGAGGGAACAGTTGGCTTTTTAAAAGAATTCAGTAAAAAAAAAAAAAAAAAAAACTAGATTAAGGAAGTTTTTAAAAATAGCTAAATAACCTTTAAGGAACACCCTGAAGTGACGCACAGTTACAAGAGAGAAATTATGACCCTAATTACAAGCTTAGCTTTTCTAAAGAGATACTGTCTGAAGAAACACAGGCAGGCCTTCTATTCCTTTCCTCTCTCCATGTGGAACTCGTTTATCTGCAGCTCTGTACATCCAACTGTTCTGTGCCGTTTCTTCCTTGCCATATAAAGCCACCAGCCTCGTGTGAGTCCTGGAATTCCTAATTTCTCTCCACTCCTCCATAGGTAGTCAACTGGAGCTTCCTTCTCCGACCCTTCAAAATGTGGGCGTTTTCCCCATTGTGAGAGCTTTCTCTTTAGTTTCTGTTGAGGATAGAGTAATGGGCTGGAATTACGGAGGGTGTTTTGTTTAGACTTTGGTCAAGACTTCCTGAAACTAAGGTGTGTGAACTGAGATGCATTGCTAAAGAGTTTTGTTTTTGTTTTTTACTTCCTCTCTTCAGTTTAAAATACTAAGTGGTTTAAAAAAAATAGATTTATAAGGTGTTTTCATCATAGCCTGCTGAAAGGTTAAAGACAGGGGATGTATTTGGAAAAAAACATCTCTGGCTCCCTAGACCATCTGTTCTTTGACATCTACCATCTATCAGAATATGATGCTGAATGCATGGGAGAGCTGAGAGCTGTGTATATAGCACATGAAGCTCTCAGTCAGCAGAATGATAGCTGGGAGGACAGATTTTGACACTTCCCTTATCGTCTTTTCTTGAACTCAGATGCAAGATCATTCCAGTCACTTTAAAGACCATGGGCCAAGATTATGGCAGCCTTGGAAGGCTTCTTTTTTGGACTTTTAGCCACTTGACCTTGGCTCACTGTATGCATTCAGACCAGTCCTAAGGATTTTGTGGGCACCTTAGGCAACTTCAGGACTTTACTGCACAGTTCAGTAGGGACCCTTGGTCCACTCAATGTAAGTTGGTATAAAATAGCTCCTATAGCTGCTTCATAGTCATCCAAAGGTTTAGGCCAGATCTCAGATGAATATGGACCACAAAGCCATGACCACATCTCAGAGCTGCCCATCCCAACAGGCCTGTAGGTCATGTAAGCTTTTAGCTTTGGTGTACAGCATTATTTGGTCTCATCATCTGACCAAAATGTAAGCATGTACATACGAATGCTTCACCACCACTGAGGTAACAACTGCAGAGAGGGAAAGGAAAGAATGTACTAGAGAGACCCTGTTCAAAGTCTGTTTCTGTTCTCTCTCAGGTCTGTGATCCTGAGAAGGTTACTCTGAGCGAGAAACCTACCTGCCATGAGGAATACATGAGATAGTGCAGGTAACAGACCTGGTACATAGTAGGCAGGCTCATCTACTTGAACTGTTGTTGACATGATTATGTCAAATGAGCCTTACCTGGTTTTATAGTACGTGCAAATAAGCATCCTGGGAGTATGTTTTTCTAAGCTAATTTCTATTTTTTTCCTTTCACCGCCCAACTCTCTACCCTTTTCTGTCCTGTGCTCATTATTACCAATGAGACACAGTTTTCACCAACAATTTTTTAGCATGTGCTTCCTCCTTTGACTACAATTACAAATTAAGGCCTACCTAAGGTGTCTGTTTCACCCTTTCAAGATTGCTTGCAAACAGCTCTAAGCTAGACCCTTAGTGTAGGCAGCCACCCCAAGAAAGAGCAGATACCAGCTTAGCTGTCGATTTCCCCAGGAATGCTGGGGGAGTAGTAAAATAGTGGAAGAGAGTAAATTGGCCGTGAGAAATACTGTGGGATTCAGAGTTCTAAATCTACTACTTATTAGCTGTGTGACCCTGTGTCCATCCCCCTCAGTTAACTCACTGGTAAATGAGCTAACAGTGCCTACTCTGCTTTGCTCGTGAGACCTCTCCCACAGGGTTATTGTAAGGATCCAGTATAACAGTGTCAGCCCAAACGTGGTAGGCATAGCACCTTGTACCATGTGAGATGATTTCTGGTGGTGCATGCCCAAAGTTTTTATGCCTTTTTAAATTTAAAGCTTAGTATTTATTTTTATGTGTATTAGAAAACAATTTATTATATAACTAGCACACCAAACTCATGATTTCTTAGATGTAATTGTTCAGGAGAAGGGTTAAGTAAAAAACAAGAAACAATAGCAAATATATATGTATTAGTGTATGTGTGTATAGTAATTATGACAAAAAAGGAAGGTAGTGCCCTCGTAGAATATGGCAGTCTGCAAAAACAGGATAAATAGAACAGCTGTCTGAAGATTTCAGGGAGCTTAACAAATATGTCATTATTACTCTCTGGAAGTCCCTGAGTTTCCTCACCCATAAAAGTCAACAAATGGTTGCTGATGCCTTCCACATACCTGGCACTCTTCTGGGTTCTAAGGATATAACAGTAGATCAGACAGACAAAATTCCTCCCTCCTGGAGCTTACATTCAAGTGGAAAAAACAAATCTAAGCCACAAAATGGTTGTGTGGATCTGAGCCAATCACGTACGCAGAAAGCATTTGACAACTGCAAACACGCTCTCAATGTCTGCTATTGCTGCAGTGAGGTACCAGAGGTGGGAATGAGGAATTGATCTGAGAATATCTAAAAAGTACCTGGCAGAATCCAGAGAAATGCTGTAGTGTGGACAAATGTAAATTGTTTCTGTTTCCTTTGGGTTTTCCTCTGGGTGAAGTTCCTGGAAGAAGTTTCCTAAAATTACTGCACAGTGAAAGGACTCACCTTCATGGTCTGTGTTTGGCACCCCCATGCTCTCTCTAGAGGCATTGAGATCTGTGAGTCTAACCAGTACCATATTAGAATTACGCATCTTACTCTTCAAATAGTCAACCCAGCTTGAATTAATCTAACCGTAAGATTCCTCTTCTGAATCAAATGCTCTTCTGATATATAAACATGTAAAGTCTAATTTGTTTTCCTTCATTCCCTAATTTTACAGTTCTCTCCAAAAGAATTAGCACATCTCCCTGGACTCACTTTCTCTTTTTAAATCCCCAAAGTCATATTTCTTAACTGGTTTGGGTTGCATTATGTCTGCATTTATTGGATCTTCCTATCAACTCACAAGTTGGCCATTTGACAATATTTAAAGGGTCAGCTACTCCTACTTGGGAAATTACTGCCTCAGTGAACTTACTAAAAGATACCCTAGTGGCTTGAAAGAATAAAAATAAGTTGCTAAAAATGTGTAATTTCCAAACAGGGAATAGGTTATGTGCTGGGAGATTGTGTTGAAAAATGAATACTAATAAATTTATAACAAAATAACTGCCCAGTAAAGATAAAACCAGAATATGATATATGAAGAGAATGTAACATGTTGGAACCAAAATGTAGGAGGAAAGATATTAATATTATTAACCAGGGTTGCAAATGAGACAAGTCCATATAACTTTAACTTTCAGACCCTCTATTAATGAATAACTGAAGATGATGATTCATTACTTCTATACTGCATCATCTTTGCCTATAGTTCCATGTTTAGCATTGTTACTTGAGATGATGCTTTCACTGTTTTGCTAAAGAATCCAAGTTTGCACATTCATTTTACTTCACTGATTCTTGCTAAAGTACATAGCAGGTTTGTCAATTAGGCTTCGGTTTATAAGGTTCGTCCCTAAAAAAAAAAAAAAAAGCCTAAGGCTTTCTATTTTGATTAAACAGTAAGCAGATACAAGTTTTTGCTATACCTGACAACCTGGTATGAAATGCAAGGCTTGCACATTTCAAACATGAGGTAAGAATATAAAGTGATTTTTAAAAACAAATCTCCCTGTACTTAAAGGAATGTTGTCTCTTTTCAGCTCATTCTCATTGGGAGGTCATATACTTACTCTAACTGTGTTGTTTTTCCTCTAAACATTTGGAACTCCTCTTGTGGAACTGTCTTCGGAGTTTGCAAAGCATTTTTCTGAGCGTCCCGCTCTGTGCCAAGTCTTCATCCTTTGGGCTGGGGTTGGGGGATGGGAGCCAGTGGAAGGGAGTGGATTTAATGATTTCTGGAAAGAGCTGAAAGTCATCCAGAGGCCAATCTGGCAAATGGCGTGAGTGTAACCATTTGGGGTTAAAAACTAGAATAACAGGGCTGCCTATAAAGGGCAGAGCCTGGCTCTGTCACTTGGCCTATGAACTGACTCTTGGAAGACAGTCCTCAAAGCAGCTTCCGCAGCAGCTTTGGCCCGTGACTGGCATTCTTTGAATAGATGTATAGAGTCTCCTAAAGTGGCTACTTTTGAAGTAATACTTCAAACACTCATTTCCTTGTGTAGGACCCAGAGTGCTTTTTTCACAAACTACCATGGTCATGTGTAGAAAAGAGCCAACATTTACTAAGGATCTGGAATCAAGATAAGGACTGTTAGGCAAACATACTTTCACAATAACACTGAGGAAAGAAAAGAACTCGCTGTGAAGTGTTGGTAGTTCTTCCCCAGGAACCATAGTTAGTATTCAGCCACTGTCTGTATATCTACTGTACATGCCCTAGTAGAAGGCAATGCCAAACATGAGACCCTCTGCCATCCTCCGAATAAGTCCCCCCATCCCCCCTCACCAAAAATTTTAGAGATGTACCTAAAAAGCACCAATCACCTACGTATAAATACTTAAGTTATTAACTTAGTTACATATATTTAATCATTTTGTACACTTATAAAATTGATATTTTAATATCACTTTATATATTATTTCATATTTTACATAATGTTACTATAGTCATATTTTCTCCACTATTGTATTTCAGTCTTATTCCAAGCCACAGCACAGTACTATGACAGTTGTTTTCTTTCATCCTGCAGTTACATATTTTCAACATCCACTATGTAACCACTTACTGTAATATTTTAAAAAGTGATATTTAGAAGGCTTGTGCCCATCAACATCCACTCTTGCAAATATGAGGCCATTCATACAAGGGAAAGAAAAAATAAATATGTATTAAAGTTCACTGATTCCACTTATAAACATCAGAATCTTGCATTGATTATGAGTGTTTCAGGATAGTGTGTCTTCCCTGCAAAGAATGGTGTTATTAGAAATAAAATAAGGATGAGAACATCCTCTAGTAAGAAACTCAGAATATAAAGCAATTCCCTCTTTTTTCCAAGGAGTGATTTTGGGGAAAACCTTGCTTGGCATTGGAGTGTACTCAGAGTTAATGATTTGCTCTCTGTTACCCCACAAAGATTGAACATCACTCTAAGTTTTCATTGCTGCTGAAAGGGTGAAAATAGATTACCAGCAGAAGTCAGAGTTCACAGGAAGAAATCTAATAGAAAGACAGCGTAAAGGACAGCGAACAGAAGACATTTGACTTTCTTTTGGCATGCAGTAGGGGAAAATTTACATACAGTGCAATTGTTTGCCCCCAGAGATAGGAACGTATGCACTGGATTACAGAGCCAATACCAAAAAGCTCCACATTTGGGGGCATGAAAAAGTAGTAGGACATAGCTGAGGAAGAGAGAGAGAAGGAAAGTAAGCAAGAAGGGCAGGGGTCTATTTAGTTGAATAACAATGCTGCTTACACCAGGGCATCCTCAAGATTCTGTCTTTGGGCTTTCAAGCATTGGGTTCTTGGAAACCATCCTGTCTTGACTCCCACCCCCATATGCACTCTCACTGTATTTAACATTGTGGCTGAGGCTGGTGTTCTAATCCTGGCTGGGCCCCCAGACTTTTGTATGGCCTTGGTGGCTCTTCTCATGTGTTCAGAATTGTTCATGATATTGATGCCTTCACAGGGATAGCAGCATTCCATCAGAATGACAGGCTTCCAGCTGTTGGCAGCAGCTTGCTAGCCTCCACGTTTGATATTAGAGACAAAGAAATTAAAGCATTCTTCTGGAGGATGGGTGGAGAGCCCTGGTTTTAAATTTCCCTTCCTTATCTACTTTGCAGGGTCTCAAAATGATGGCCCTCGAGGTACTTTCCACAGTCTGCTTACCTGGCTTAGTACACGCTGATACCTAAAACCCTGCTTTGTAATTTCCTCTTCCTAACTCTGTAGGCACTTTTCCTTCTAATTTTGGACAATCATTGGCATGATTTGGAAATTGCATTACTGCATATCTTTTAAAAAGAGTCAGTGTGGATAAATGACCTTTTCTATTATCTGTATTTTTCATTCCTTTCACAGTGCTCCATTGGCCAGAAATACTGACAGCCACATGGATTTAAACATGCCATGTATGGAGGGTCCTTAAAAAACTGAAAATAGAACTACCATATGACCCAGCAATCCCACTACTGGGCATATACCCTGAGAAAACCATAATTCAAAAAGAGACATGTACCACAATGTTCATTCAGCACTATTTACAATAGCCAGGACATGGAAGCAACCTAAGTGTCCATCGACAGATGAATGGATAAAGAAGATGTGGCACATATATACAATGGGATATTACTCAGCCGTATAAAGAAATGAAATTGAGTTATTTGTAGTGAGGTGGATGGACTAAAGTCTGTCATACAGAGTGAAGTAGAGAAAAACAAATATCATATGCTAACACTTATATATGGAATCTAAAAAAAAAATGATTCTGATGAACCTAGGGGCAGGACAGGAATAAAGATTCAGGCATAGAGAATGGACTTGAGGACACTGAATTACAAAAGTTTCTTCACGTATTTTAAAATTTAATTATTTGTGGGTTTTACCTGTTGTCATTATTTTCTCCCAGTCTGCCACTTTATTGATAAAGCTAACAGCCTGCCACTTCTGTTAGCTTTATCAATAAAGGTTTCCTTCGTTTGTAATGTGTTCCAATACGTGATATATCTTCTTTTTTGATTTTGCCTTAACTCTTTGAAAATTCTTATTTTTCTACATAAATTTTGGAATTGTTTTTCATGTTAAAAATTTCACTCTGGGATTTTGATTGTAATTGCATTGAATTTAGAAACTAATCAAGGAAAACTTAATTCGATGATGTCAGAGCAAGGTGTTAATCTATATGTTATTTAATGTTTCATTTGTTTAAGTTTTCTGATTTGTGCTTTAATAGTTTAAAATTTATTCTCTATAAAGATGTTCTTTCTTTGGTTGATATCTACATATTTTATAGTTTTTGTTGCTACCATTAATAGTATCTTACATTCTATTATGTTGCCTATCGAGTTATTGCCTATTCATAGGAACACTATTAAATTTTACACATTGTTTTTATACCTAACAAACTTGCTGAACTCCCTTTTAATTTTAGCAGTTTACTGATTTCTTAGGTTTTCTGTGCATTTGATCATGATATTTTTAACTGGAAATAATAACAATTTGGTCTCCTTCCTTCATGTTCTTAATGCAGTGACCAGGACTTCCTGTACTCTGTTAAAGAATGGCAATGATACCAAGTCATTCATGTCTTGTTCTTGACCTTAAGGAAATTGCAGCTAAACTTTTAAATTAAACTTGACGATTGCAGTAGATGCTTGGTAGAAAGCTCTTATCAGGTTAAAGAAGCTTCACTCTATTCCTAGTTTTCTAAGAGTTTATTAAAAAAAAACATAGATATTGAATTTTATCCAGTGCTTTTTCTGCTTTTGTTGAGATACTCATGTAATTTTGCTTCTTTAGTTCATTAATGTGATGAATTATTTTAATAGTTTTATATTTTCACTTCTTAAACCATTTTTCTTAAATGGGCCCTATTTGATCATGCTTTAATTTCATCATTGAATTCTTAGTATTTATTTATTATTATTATTATTATTTTACCAAGTACAATTTTTTAATAAAGATAATTACAAAAGATGGAAAAATCAGCTCAGAACGGCCAATTACTTCTTGAATAGAGCAGTTTTTTGACATAATAACACATCAGTTTTAAATACTATCACATAAAGCATGGTGGAGAAAAGAAATTCTGCTTCATAATTAGAAAACTCACAGTAAAACTTGCCAAGAAAAACAAAACCAAAAAAGCCATTTTGAAAATAAATACAGTCCATGACAAAGTAGTATAAAATGAAGCCAGAAGTCTTCAAAAAGAAAACATTTTTCTTCCCAATATTTTCTCACTGAAAGTGATGAGACTCTCAAATTCAGGAGTTGCTGAGCTCTTCTGATTTGGCTCCTTTGGTATCTGTTTTTTTCACCACTACTGTCCTTGGACTTATCTTCTTTAACATCTGTTTTTTTGTCCTCCGTTTCCTTCTTGTCTTCTTCAATTCTAGCTTTCTTTGCTCCTTTCTTATGATCAGCCACATTTCTGCGACCTCCCTCTCCTTCGTCCTCAGAATCTGAGAATTCTTCATCACAAGCTATCCGTTTGTCTGATGCCCGAATAGAAATTCTCTTGTCTGGATCTTCTCCATCTTCATCTCCACTGTCTTCATGAACTGCATCTTCTGGAATAGCTTGCATTTGCACGCCAGCTGCATGTGGCAACATGCGTAAATTTTCAGATAAACGCTGTTTTATCTTTTCCGTATATTCTGGAGTGTTCTGGTTTGTCACGTTTGAAGGACTAATATGCAGTTTGAAGTCTGGTCCAAAATTCTCAAAGTAATCATTATATGGCAGTTCACTGGGAATCTCACAATCAAGGGCAACAGCAGTCTCATATGTCCAACATCGAGCAACATTGCGGATTGTGTATCCACCTCCCGCAAGCAGCAGTAATGGTAAATTGAAAGTTTTTACAACTTCTGCACATTTAGCATGACCTTTGACTGTCAAATTGAAGCAACCAAGCCTATCACCGGATAGTGAGTCTGCACCACACTGTAGCACCACAGCAGTAGGTTGATACATCTCCATCACTTTTGAGATAATAGGCTTAAATATCTGCCCATATGATTCATCATCTATACCATCTCTCACTGGAAAATTGACAGCATAGTATTTGCCTTTTCCTGCACCAATATCCCTCAAGTCTCCCGTTCCAGGAAAGTATTCCCCATATTTGTGGAATGATACAGTCATTACACGATCTGTTGTATAAAAAGCTTCTTCAACACCATCACCATGATGGATATCAATATCAATATATAAGACTCTCTGATGATACTTTAGTAATTCAAGGATGGCAAGCACAATATCATTAACACAACAGAATCCTGATGCTTCTGATTTCTTAGCATGATGTAATCCTGCAGCCCAGTTAACAGCCATATCAGTTTGTTGTCGGTTCAACTTCACAGCCCCAGCAACTGAACCACCAGATGAAAGCTGACAAAACTCAAAGAGCCCATCAAACACTGGACAATCCTCTCCATCATTAAATCTCTGCATCTGCTTGCTATACTCGAACGTGTTATCTGGTCTTATTGAACGTAGAAATTTGATGTACTCATTGCTGTGGTATTTTGTCATTTCTTCAGCAGTGGCTTTATGGGGACTATATATTTCCATTTTTCTATGCAAGCCATAATTCAGCAGCAAGTTATGGGTCATGCGGATCCTATGAGGTTTCATGGGATGACCCTGTCCGTAATAATAATTTCCAATATCACCATCGTAGTAGTAGTAGCAGGCTTTCTTCTTGCTGCCTCCCTGACTGTACGCCATGGGCTACCCGGCCACCACCGCCTCCGGCTCCTCCTCTGCCTGCTGCTGCTGCTGCTGCTGCTGCTGCTGCTGCTGCCGCCGCAGCTCGCTCGGCGGGAAGAGAAGAGGGCTGGGGCGAAGGTGGGGGGGTGGCAGTGCCGCGGGGAAAGGCAGGCTGGAGGGCCGGAGGGAGGAGAGGAGGGGAGTGCTGGGAGGGCTCAGTACCGCCCGGCTGAGTGGCCGAGAGCACTTATTATTATTTTTTTAACATCTTTATTGGAGTATAATTGCTTTACAATGGTGTGTTAGTTTCTACTATATAACAAAGTGAATCAGCTATACATATACATATGTTCCCATATCTCTTCCCTCTTGCATCTCCCTCCCTCCCACACTCCCTATCATACCCCTCTAGGTGGTCACAAAGCACAGAGCTGATCTCCCTGTGCTATGCGGTTGCTTCCCACTAGCTATTTATTTTACGTTTGGTAGTGTATATATGTCCATGCCACTCTCTCACTTTTGCACAGCTTACCCATCCTCCTCCCCATATCCTCAAGTCCATTCTCTAGTAGGTCTGTGTCTTTATTCCCGTCTTGCCCCTAGGTTCTTCATGACCATTTTTTTTCTTTTCCTTAGATTCCATATATATGTGTTAGCAAATGGTATTTGTGTTTCTCCTTCTGACATACTTCACTCTGTATGACAGATTCTAGGTCCATCCACCTCACTACAAATAACTCAATTTTGTTCCTTTTTGTGGCTGAGTAATATTCCATTGTATGTATGTGCCACATCTTCTTTATGCATTCATCTGTTGATGGACATTTAGGTTGCTTCCATGTCCTGGCTATTGTAAATAGAGCTGCAATGAACATTTTGGTACATGACTCTTTTTGAATTATGGTTTTCTCAGGGTATATGCCCAGTAGTGGGATTGCTGGGTCATATGGTAGTTCTATTTTTAGTTTTTTAAGGAACCTCCATGCTGTTCTCCACAGTGGCTGTATCAATTACATTCCCACCAACATGGCAAGAGGGTTCCCTTTTCTCCCCACCCTCGCCAGCATTTATTGTTTGTAGATTTTTTGATGATGGCTATTCTAACTGGTGTGAGGTGATACCTCATTGCAGTTTTGATTTGCATTTCTCTAATGATTAGTGATGTTGAGCATCCATCCATGTGTTTGTTGACAGTCTGTGTATCTTTTTTGGAAAAATGTCTATTAAAGTCTTCTGCCCATTTTTGGATTGGGTTGTTTGTTTTTTTGATATTGTGCTGTATGAGTTGCTTGTATATTTTGGAGATTAATCTTTTGTCAGTTGCTTCGTCTGAAAATATTTTCTCCCATTCTGAGGGTTGCCTTTTCGTCTTGTTTATGGTTTCCTTTGCTGTGCAAAAGCTTTCAAGTTTCATTAGGTCCCATTTGTTTATTTATGTTTTTATTTCCATTTCTTTAGGAGGTGGGTCAAAAAGTATCTAGCTGTGATTTATGTCATAGAGTGTTCTGCCTATGTTTTCCTCTAAGAGTTTCATAGTGTCTGGTCTTACATTTAGCTCTTTAATCCATTTTGAGTTTATTTTTGTGTATGGTGTTAGGGAGTGTTCTAATTTCATACTTTTACATGTAGCTGTCCAGTTTTCCCAGCACCACTTATTGAAGAGGCTGTCTCTTCTCCACTGTATATTCTTGCCTCCTTTATCAAAGATAAGGTGACCATATGTGCGTGGCTTTATCTCTGGACTTTCTATCTTGTTCCATTGATCTATATTTCAGTTTTTGTGCCAGTACCATACTGTATTGATTACTGTAGCTTTGTAGTTTAGTCTGAAGTCAGGGAGCCTGATTCCTCCAGCTCCGTTTTTCTTTCTCAAGATTGCTTTGGCTATTCAGGGTCTTTTGTGTTTCCATACAAATTGTGAAATTTTTTGTTCTAGTTCTGTGAAAAATGCCAGTGGTAATTTGATAGGGATTGCATTGAATCTGTAGATTGCTTTGGGTAGTACAGTCATTTTCACAATATTGATTCTTCCAATCCAAGAAAATAGTATATCTCTCCATCTATTTGTATCATCTTTCTTTCATCAGTGTCTTATAGTTTTCTGCATGCAGGTCTTTTTTCTCCTTTTGTAGGTTTATTCCTAGATATTATATTCTTTTTATTGCAAAGGTAAATGGGAGTGTTTTCTTAATTTCTCTTTCAGATTTTTCATCATTAATGTATAGGAATGCAAGAGATTTCTGTCCATTAATTTTCTATCCTGCTATTTTTCCAGGTTCATTGATTAGCTCTAGTAGTTTTCTGGTAGCATCTTTAGGATTCTGTATGTATAGTATCATGTCATCTGCAAACAGTGACAGCTTTACTTCTTCTTTTCTGATTTGGATTCCTTTTATTTCTTTTTCTTCTCCGATTTCTGTGGCTAAAACTTCCAAAACTATGTTGAATAATAGTGGTGAGTGTGGGCAACCTTGTCTTATTCCTGATCTTAGTGGAAATGGTTTCATTTTTTCACCATTGAGGATGATGTTGGCTGTGGGTTTGTCATATATGGCCTTTATTATGTTGAGTAAAGTTTCCTCTATGCCTGCTTTCTGGAGGGTTTTTATCATAAATGGGTCTTGAATTTTGTCAGAAGCTTTCTCTGCATCGATTGAGATGATCATATGGTTTTTCTCCTGCAATTTGTTAATATGGTTTATCACACTGATTGATTTGCGTATACTGAAGAATCCTTGCATTCCTGGGATAAACCCCACTTGATCATAGTGTATGATCCTTTTAATGTGCTGTTGGATTCTGTTTGCTAGTATTTTGTTGAGGATTTTTGCATCTATGCTCATCAGCGATATTGGCCTGTAGTTTTCTTTCTTTGTAACATCCTTGTCTGGTTTTGGTATCAGGGTGATGGTGGCCTCGTAAAATGAGTTTGGGAGTGTTCCTCCCTCTGCTGTATTTTGGAAGAGTTTGACAAGGATAGGTGTTAGCTCTTCTCTAAATGTTTGATAGAATTTGCCTGTGAAACCATCTGGTCCTGGGCTTTTGTTTGTTGGAAGTTCTTTAATCACAGTTTCAATTTCAGTGCTTGTGATTGGGCTGTTCATATTCTCTATTTCTTCCTGTTTCAGTCTCAGAAGGTTGTGCATTTTTACGAATTTGTCCATTTCTTCTAGGTTGTCCATCTTATTGGCATATAGTTGCTTGTAGTAATCTCTCATGATCCTTTGTATTTCTGCAGTTACTTCTTTTTCATTTCTAATTCTATTGATTTGAGTTTTCTCCGTTTTTTTCTTGATGCGTCTGGCTAGTGGTTTATCAATTTTGTTTATCTTCTCAAAGAACCACCTTTTACTTTTATTGACCTTCGCTGTTGTTTCCTTCATTTCTTTTTTATTTATTTCTGATCTGATCTTTATGATTTCTTTCCTTCTAACTTCGGGGTTTTTTTGTTCTTCTTTCTCTAATTGCTTTAGGTGTAAGGTTAGGTTGTTTATTTGAGATGTTTCTTATTTCTTAAGGTAGGATTGTATTGCTATAAGCTTCCCTCCTAGAACTGCTTTTGCTGCATCCCATAGGTTTTGGGTCGTTGTGTTTTCATTGTCATTTGTTTCTGGGTATTTTTTAATTTCCTCTCTTTGATTTCTTGAATGATCTCTTGGTTATTAAGTAATGTGTTGTTTAGCCACCATGTGTTTGTATTTTTTTACAGATCTTTTCCTGTAATTGATATCTAGTCTCATAGTATTGTGGTTGGAAAAGATACTTCATATGATTTCAATTTTCTTAAATTTACCCAGGCTTGATTTGTGACCCAAGATATGACCTATCCTGCAGAATGTTCCATGAGCACTTGAGAAGAATGTGTATTCTGTTGTGTTTGGATGGAATGTCCTATAAATATTAATTAAGTCCATCTTGTTTAATGTATCATTTAAAGCTTGTGTTTCCTTATTTATTTTCATTTTGCATGATCTGTCCATTGGTGAAAGTGGGGTGTTAAAGTCCCCTACTTATGATTGTGTTACTGTCGATTTCCCCTTTTATGGCTGTTTGCATTTACCTTATGTATTGAGGTGCTCCTATGTTGGGTGCACAAATATTTACAATTGTTATATCTTCTTCTTGGATCGTTCCTTTGATCATTATGTAGTTTCCTTCTTTGTCTCTTGTAATAGTCTTTATTTTAAAGTCATTTTGTCTGATATGAGAATTGCTATTCCAGCTTTCTTTTGATTTCCATTTGCATGGAATACCTTTTTCCATCCCCTCACTTTCAGTCTGTATGTGTCCCTAGGTCTGAAGTGGGTCTATTGTAGACAACATTTATACAGGTCTTGTTTTTGTATCCATTCAGCCAGTCTATGTCTTTTGGTTGGAGCATTTAATTCATTTACACTTAAGGTAATTATTGATATGTATGTTCCCATTACCATTTTCTTAATTGTTTGGGGTTTGTTATTGTAGGTCTTTTCCTTCTCTTGTGTTTCCTGCCTATATAAGTTCCTTTAGCATTAGCTGGTTTGGTGGTGCTGAATTCTCTTAGCTTTTGCTTGTCTGTAAAAGTTTTAATTTCTCCATCAAATCTGAATGAGATCCTTGCTGGGTAGAGTAATCTTGGTTGTAGGTTTTTCTCCTGCATCACTTTAAATATGTTCTGCCACTCCCTTCTGGCTTACAGTTTCTGCTGAAAGATCAGCTGTTAACCTTATGGGGAGTCCCTTGTGTATTATTTGTTGTTTTTCCCTTGTTGCTTTCAATATTTTTTCTTTGTATTTAATTTTTGATAGTTTGATTAATATATGTCTTGGTGTGTTTCTCCTTGGATTTATCCTGTATGGGACTCTCTGTGCTTCCTGGACTTGATTAACTATTTCCTTTCCCAAATAAGGGAAATTCTTAACTATAATCTCTTCAAATATTTTCTCAGTCCCTTTCTTTTTCTCTTCTTCCTCTGTGACTCCTATAATTCGAATGTTGGTGCATTAATGTTGTCCCAGAGGTCTCTGAGACTGTCCTCAATTCTTTTCATTCTTTTTCCTTTATTCTGCTCTGCAGTAGTTATTTCCACTATTTTATCTTCCAGGTCACTTATTCGTTCTTCTGCGTCAGTTATTTTGCTATTGATCCCTTCTAGAGAATTTTTAATTTCATTTATTGTGTTGTTCATCACTGTTTGTTTGCTCTTTAGTTCTTCTAGGTTCTTGTTAAACATGTCTTGTATTTTCTCTATTCTATTTCCAAGATTTTGGATCATCTTTACTATCATTATTCTGAATTCTTTTTCAGGTCGACTGCCTATTTCCTCTTCATTTATTAGGTCTGGTAGGTTTTTACCTTGCTCCTTCATCTGCTCTGTGTTTCTCTGTCTTCTCATTTTGCTTCACTTGCTGTGTTTGGGGTCTCCTTTTCGCAGGCTGCCAGTTCATAGTTCCCGTTGTTTTTGCTGTCTGTCCCCAGTGGCTAAGGTAGGTTCAGTGGGTTTTGTAGGCTTCTTGGTGGAGGGAACTAGTGCCTGTGTTCTGGTGGATGAGGCTGGATCTTGTCTTTCTGGTGGTCAGGTCCTCATCCGGTGGTGTGTTTTGGGATATCTGTGGCCTTATTATGATTTTAGCCAGCCTCTCTGCTAATGGATGGGGTTGTGTTCCTGTCTTGCTAGTTGTTTGGCATAGGATATCCAGCACTGTAGCTTGCTGGTTGTTGAGTGAAGCTGGGTCTTGGCATTGAGATGGAGATCTCTGGGAGATTTTTGCCATTTCATATTACGTGGAGCTGGGAGGTCTCTTGTGGACCAGTGTCCTGAACTTGGCTCTCCCACCTCAGAGGCACAGCCCTGATGCCTGGCCGGAGCACCAAGGGCCTTTCATCCACATGGCTCAGAATAAAAGGTAGGAAAGAGAGAAAGAAGATAAAATAAAATAAAGTAAAATAAATAAAATAAAGTTATTAAAATAAAAAATAATTATTAAAAAAAAATTTTTAAGTAAAAAGAAAAAAAAACGTACAGACAGAACCTTAGGACAAATGGTAAAAGCAAAGCTATGAAACAAAATCACACAGAGAAGCATACACATACACACTCACAAAAAGAGAAAAAGGGAAAAAGAATATATATATATCATTGCTCCCAAAGTCCACCTCCTCAATTTGGGATGATTCGTTGTCTATTCAGGTATTCCACAGATGCAGGTACATCAAGTTGATTGTGGAGATTAATCCTCTGCTTCTGAGGCTGCTGGGAGAGATTTCCCTTTCTCTTCTTTGTTCTCACAGCTCCCAGGGTTCAGCTTCGGATTTGGCCCCGCCTCTGCGTGTAGGTCGCCGGAGGGCATCTGTTCTTTGCTCAGACAGGATGGGGTTAAAGGAGCAGCTGCTTTGTGGGCTCTGGCTCACTCAGGCCGTGGGGAGGGAGGGGTATGGATGCGGGGCGAGCCTGCGGTGGCAGAGGCTGGCAGGACATTGCACCGGCTTGAGGAGCGCTGTGCGTTCTCCCGGGGAAGTTGTCCCTGCATTCACGGGACCCTGGCAGTGGCGGGCTGCACAGGCTCCCGCGAGGGGAGGTGGGGTAGTGACCTGTGGTTGTTCACAGGCTTCTTGGTGGCGGCAGCAGCAGTGTTAGTGTCTCATGCCCATCTCTGGGGTCCGCGCTGTTAGCCGCAGCTCGCGCCTGTCTCTGGAGCTCCTTTAAGCAGCGCTGTTAATCCCCTCTCCTCTCGCACCAGGAAACAAAGAGACAAGAAAAAGTTTCTTGCCTCTTCGGCAGGTCCAGACTTTTCCCCGGACTCCCTCCTGGCTAGCCGTGGTGCACTAACCCCCTGCAGGCTGTGTTCACGCCGCCAACCCCAGTCCTCTCCCGGCAGCCGAAGCCCGAGCTTCAACTCCCAGCCCCGCCCGCCCCGGCGGGTGAGCAGACAAGCTTCTCAGGCTGGTGAGTGCTGGTCGGCCCTGATCCTCTGTGCGGGAATCTGTCCGCTTTGCCCTCCGCACCCCTGTTTCTGAGCTCTCCTCCCTGGCTCCGAAGCTTTCCCCCTTCGCCACCCGCAGTCTCCGCCCGCAAAGGGGCTTCCTAGTGTGTGGAAACCTTTCCTCCTTCACAGCTCCCTCCCACTGGTGCAGGTTCCGTCCCTATCCTTTTGTCTCTGTTTATTCTTTTCTCTTTTGCCCTACCCAGGTACGTGGGGAATTTCTTGCCTTTTGGGAGGTCTGAGGTCTTCTGCCAGCGTTCAGTAGGTGTTCTGTAGGAGTTGTTCCACGTGTAGATGTATTTCTGGTGTATCTGTGGGGAGGAAGGTGATCTCCGCGTCTTGCTCTTCCGCCATCTTGAAGCTCCTCATCGTCATTGAATTCTAATTGCTGATATTTTAATTAGGGTTTTCATGTGCATGTTCATAAGTGAACCTGTATCTATAGACAATTTTGTCTTCTTGCCCTGGATATGGTATTAAAACCAAATAAGTTAGGCTCTCTCTTTTTTTCTGATTTGTGTGACAACTTGTATAAGACAGGGAGTTTCACTGTACAACAACCCTTCTCCCAGTTTTCCAGCATGAAAAAATGGCAACCAGTTATCGGAACAAAAGTAGTGACGTTTTCTTTCACACCCACTTTTAATCTCAGATCCAGGCCCATCTCCCCACCGCCTCTTCCACTGTCCTCTATGTGAGATAATGGTCATGTCTGGATCAGTCCCCCACCCCATATCTGATAGTTATGTTTTTGTTTTCACCTCCTCGTAGCTCATTCTCAACAGAAGCCGTATCCATTGAAAGCATAAGTCAAATCATGTGACTCTGTTACCATTGTTTCCTATTCACCCCATTGGTGAGGGGGGGATTCTGTGTCTGGGATCAAGCACAGACCATTGTAGCCATTTCCTGGGCACTGGACAGATGAGACTGACGACAGCACATTCACGTACACTCACAGTCTAGGGGAGGAGTCCACTGTGCACCACACATGGCCGCATGGGAGTTGCACTCAGGAACAGAGTGAAGCGCCAGGAGTGGTCACAGGGAGGCTTTGTAGTATTAAGAGGGCATGGTGCCCACTGGTTCCCACAGGAGGATGTGATTGGTTGAATAATTCTGGGGGAAGCGGGAACTCTAACTGGTCCAGTTGTTAAGACGGGTGTTTGGCAAGGGGATCTTTTCTGCAGAAGCAGAATGGGGGGCAGCCCTTCTGGTGTGACAAGGCCTTCTTACTTCCCCCCACCCATGTCAGTGCAGGACATAATATTGGGCCTTAATTTTAGGCGTCATACCACAGGCTTCTGGGCCAAAACTTTCTAATGGCAACTGCAAGGCCGTCGTTCATGTTCTGACAATTGGCTACCTCTCTGACCTTATTTCCTATACTCTCCCTTCCCCGACATGTTCTGCTCCAGCCACATCCACCTGCTTGCTCTTACTGAAACTCATCAAATACGTTTTCACCTCAGGCCTTAGGCCCTTGCTTTTTTCTCTACTTTGAATCCTCTTTCCCCAAATATTGCCATGATTTTTTTCTCACTTTCTTCAGGTTCCTTCCCACTCCCTCCCTGTATAGTAAAAAGCATAATTGTACATGCTTTCAAACTTTATATAAAAAGTATCTCTGTATATAGTTTTTCTTCCTCGTTATTATATTTCTGAAATTCATCCTGGTTGCTACATTTAGCTCCGTTTTGTTCGTTTTATCTACTTTATTTAATGTAAACTCTACGAATGCAGCAACGTGTATTTATCTCATATCCTGTGGATGAATGTTTAAGTAGTTTCCAAGATTTTTCCGTCACAAAGATGCTTCAGTGAATCACTTTGCAGGTCTCCTTGTGAATATATATGAGACTTTTTTCTAGGGTGTGTATGAAAATGTGAAATTGTTGGCCAAAGGGTACCAGGAACTTGCTGGGAGTTGGCCTCTAGACATAGGGCTGAGAGAGTTGTATGCAGTCTTCCTCCTGTTGAAAAGCACAGAAGCTGCTAGATGAGTTGAGAGATGCTGAGGCTTAAAAAAGGCACTGACATAAGTAAATGCCGACAGTTATCTCCATGGTTCATCACAGGAGCTTCTGTTGTTTGTGAGCAGAGTCAGTGCTCCTTGTTACTGTCGCCAAGGGCCGCACTGTGAAGCATCTGCTGTTACTGAGGCAACTGGCAAGATGCTCCCACTGGCAGGAGTGGTGGCTGTGACAACTTGTTAAGCTGGGGGGTCTTAACTCTTAGAGATGTTAGACTTTCTCCCTCAGCCTCACAGAAGTCACTCTTTACCTCCAAGGAAGAACCAGTCTTTGTCAATAGCTCTCACTGAGCTGAGAGAATAACCGTTTCCCCACAGGGATCCTGGTGAAAAACAGTCGCCTAGAAACTATGGAAAGAAACTCAAAACAGCTTCAGAGATCCTGAAAAAGAGCCCAGCTTTCAGATTTCTGATGGAGGGTGTGGCCCAGGAAAAAGTGGCTTCATTGGCATATGCCTCTATTTACTGTCTCCCTGTCCTAGCTCTTATTCTGCTCTCTCACTTTCCCTCTCTGTCTCTCTTTCTGCCTGTCTCTCTCCCTCTCCCTCTCTCTCTCTCCTCTTTTATCTCTTCATTTCTTTCTTTCTTACTTTCTTCGTCCCTTTCATATGTGTCAGATTTGTTAGTAGTATTTCAAGACCCCACTTTGCCTCTGTAGTGTTCATGTTTTGACACCAGAGGAAGCCAGAGGAGATGTTTAGTACTTTCAGTAAAAATTGAGGGTTCAGAAGAAATGCATGCATACTGAGCCAGCCCCTACCCCATAACTTGTCCTTTGGCTTGGCTCTACAAGCCATGTTCTTGGTATGACTCTCTTGAGTGCATTGTAGAAGTGGTGCTTCCACTCCTGGATGTCACCATGGAGACCTGTGGGTCACAAGAACCTAATAGAGGCCCAGGAAGATGGCTATAATTATCTGTTTTTGATCCTAAACATTTCTCATAGGCAATACCATGATGTATGTACACCCAATTCCCTCAGACACAAGAGCGAAAGGCAACATGGAGTAAGATAAAACGTTCAATTGAAAGTCAGGAGACTTGAGTTTTAGACCTGGCTCTACCTCTATCTAGTTGGTGACCTTGGTCCAGTTACTTAACACTTCAGTTTTTGGCTACTTCATTTTAAAAATGAAGACTTTTATTGGCATATAATTGGTCATAGTAGTCTCTTATAATCCTTTGTATTTCTGTGGTATGAGCTGTAGTCTCCTCTTTCATTTCTAATTTTATTTACTTGAGTCTTCTCTCTTTTTTTCTTGGTGAGTCTAGCTAAAGCCTTATCTATCTTGTTTATCTTTTCAAAACACCAACTCTTAGTTTCATTGATCTTTTCTATTGTATTTTTAGTCTATTTATTTATTTCTGCTGTGGTCTTTGTTATTTCCTTCTTTCTACTAACTTTGGGCTTTGTTTGTTCTTAGTTGTTCTTCTTTTTCTAGTTCCTTGAGATGTAAAGTTAAGTTAAAGACTTCTATTTTGGCTAAACATATAATTTATCCTGGAGAATGTTCTGTGTGTACTTGAGAAAAATGTGTATTCTGTTGCTTTTGAGTGGGATGTTCTATAAATGTCTGTTAAGTTCTTGTGATCTAACATGTATCTTAAGTCCAGTGTTCCTTTATTGATTTTCTGTCTGGATAATCTACCCATTGTTGAAAGTAGGGTATTAAATTCTCTTACATTATTGTATTGCTGTATATTTCTCCCTTCAGGTGTGTCAAATATTTGCTTTATATATTTGGGTGCTCCTATGTTGGGTGCAAAAATATATATAAATGTTATAGCCTCTTGTTGGATTGATCCCTTTATCATTATATAATGACCTTCTTTGTCTCTTATTATACTCTTTGTTCTAAAGTCTATTTTGTGTGATATAAGTATAGCTACCTTAGCTTTCTTTTGGTTTCATTTGCGTGGAATGTCTTTTTCCATTTCTTTACTTTGAGTCGGTGTGTGTCCTTAAAGCTGAAGTGGTCCTTTTGTAGACAGCATATAGTTGAGTCTTATTTTTTTATCCATTTGGTCATTCTGTGTCTTTTGATTGGAGAATTTAGTACCTTTACACTTAAAGTAATTATTGATATGTATGGACTTACCATTGCCATTTTGTTAATTATTTTCTGGCTGTTTTGTAATTCTTTTGTTCTCTTTCTTCTTCTATTGGACAACATAGTATAAATTTCTGGAAACATAACATACAAACATGAAGAAATAGAAAATCTGAACAGACAAATTCCTAGTAAGGGGAATGAATCAGTAATCAAAAATCTCTCAACAAACAAAAGTTCAGGACCACATGGCTTCACTGGTTAATTCTACCAAACATTTAAAGAGGAATTAATACTGGTCCTTCTCTAACTATTCCAAAACAACAGAAGAGAAGGGAATACTCCCAAACTTATTTTATGGAGCCAGCATTACTGTGGCACCAAAACCAGACAAGGACACTACAAGAGAAAAAAAGATTATACTCCAGTATCCCTGATGAATATAATACAAAAATTCTCAGCAAAATATTAGCAAACTGAATTCAACAATTCATTACAAAGAGTATACACTATGATCCAAGGGGACTTTTTGAGGGATGCAAGCATGGTTCAACACCTGCAAGTCAATCAATGTGATATATCACATCAAAAAAATGAAGGATAAAAATCATATGATCATCTCAATAGATGCAGAGAAAGCATTCGACAAAATTCAACATCCATTCATGATAACAACTCTCAACAAAATGGGCGAAGAAGGAACATACCTCAACATAATAAGGCCATATGTAACAAGTGCACAGCTAATATCATACTCAACGGTGAAAAGTTGAAAGCATTTCCTCTAAGATAAGGAATAAGACAAAGATACTCTCACCACTTTTATTCAACATAGTACTGGAAGTCCTAACCAGAGCAATTAGCAAGAAAAAGAAATAAAGGGCATCTAAATTGGAAAAGAAGCAGTAAAACTGTCTCTATTTACAGATTACATGATATTATATATAGAAAACCCTAAAGACTACCAAAAAACTGTGAGAACTAATGAACAAATTCAGTAAAGTTGCAGGATACAAAATTAATATACAAAAATCTGTTGCATTTCTATACACTAATACAAACTATCAGAAAGACAAATTTTTTAAAAAATCTCATTTACAATTGCAGCAAAAATAATAAAACTCCTATGAATAAATTTGACCAAGGAGGTGAAAGATCTGTACACTAAAATCTATAAGAAACTGATGAAAGAACTTGAAGATGGCACAAATAAATAGAAAGATACTATGTGCTCATGGACTGGAGGAATTGACATTGTTAGAATGTTTTACTACCTAAAGTGATCTACAGATTCAATGCAATCCCTATCAAAAGTTTCAATGGCATTTTTCACAAAAATAGAAAAAATAATCCTAGAATTTGTAAGGAACCACAAAAAAACCCTAAATAGCCAAAGCAATCTTGAGAAAGAAGAACAAAGGTGAAAGCATCATGCTTCCTGATTTCAAACTATATTACAAATATATAGTAATCAAAACATTATAGTATTGGCATAAAAACAGACACATAAATCAATGGAATATAATAGAGAGCCCAGAAACAAACCCATGCCTATATGGTCAATTAATTTACAACAAAGGAGCCAAGAATATACAATGAGGAAATGATAGTCTCATCAATAAATGGTGTTGGGAAAACTGGACAGCTGTATTCAAAGAATGAAACTGGACCCCAATCTTACACTGTACACAAAAATCTGGATTAAACTCAAACTGGATTAAAGATTAACCTCAAACTGGATTAAGATTTGAATGTAAGACTTCTAATCGTAAAGCTCACAGAAGAAAACATAGGTGGTAAGCTCCTTGACATCAGTCTTGGCAACGTTTTTATGGATTTAACACCAAAAGCAAAAGCAACAAAAGCAAGAATAAACAAACTAAAGAGCCTCTGCGCAACAAAATGAAAAAGCACCTACGAAATGGGAAATTTGCAAATCACATGTCTGATAGAGGTTTCATATCCAAAATATATAAAGAACATACACAACTCAATAGCAAAAAAAAAAAAAACTAATCTGAGTAAAAATGGGCAGAGGAACTAAATAGACATTTTCCCAAAGAAGACATACAAATGGCCAACAGGTACATGAAAAGGTGCTCAACATCACTAATCACCAGGGAAATGCAAATCAACACAATGAGATATCACCTTACCCCCGTTAAATGGCTGTTACCAAAAAGACAAGAGATAACAAGTGCTGGTGAAGATGTGGAGAAAAACGAACCCCTGTGCACTGTTGGTATGAATGTCAGTTGGTGCAGCCAACATGGAAAACAGTGGAGATTCCTCAAAACATTAAAAATAGAACTTCCATAGGATCCAGCAATTCCACTTCTGGGTATATATCCCAAGGAAATGAAATCACTATTTTGAAAAGATATATGCATCCCCATGTTTGTTGCAGCATTATTTATAATAGCCAAGACATGGAAGCAACCTAAGCGTCCATCAATGGATGAATGGATAAGGAAAATGCAGTATACATATTATTCAGCCATAAAAAGGGAGGAAATCCTGCCATTTACAATAACATGGATGGACCTTGAGGGCATTATGCTAATGAAGTAGGTCAGGCAGAGAATGACAAATACTGTATGACTTCATTTACATGTGAAATCTATAAAAACCAAACTCACAGAAATAGAGAACAGATTGGTGGTTGCCAGAGGCAGGGAATGGGGCAGGGAGCGGCGTGGTAAAAGTGGTCAAAAGGTACAAACTTCCAGTTATAAGATAAATAAGTCCTGGGGAAGTAATGCACAACACGGTGACTAGAGTTAACAATACTCTATCACACATTTGAAAGTTGCTAAGAAAGTAGACCTTTAAAGTTCTAATCACAAGAAAAAAAAATTGCAACTATGTGAGGTGACTGATGTTAACTAAACCTATTGCGGTGATCATTTAGCAATACATACGTGTATCAAATCACTATGTTTAGTACACCTTGGACTAATACAATGTTGTATGGCAGTTATATCTCAATAGAACTGAAAAAACTCATGAGAGATTTTTGGTAGATAATTTGTTCACTCCAAATTTATTAAGCATCTACCGGATGTGTATTTAAGCAACTACTAGATACACTCCAAGGTAGATTTTAGTTCTAAAATTTCTTGACGTTGGAAGGAACTACAAACTTTTTTCTATGGCTAAGGTCACTCAAGTTGTAATCATTTGAGATCCTAAGTGATTTTACAGATCCCATGTCACTAAGAGGTTGAAAACTCATGCCTGGGCCGATTGGAGGATCTCTGCGTTTTCTTACCTGTGTGATTCCCACATAGTTGTGGGATGGGGTATACTTTAGCTTTCCTGGTTGATGTAACTTCTCGTTCCGTGGCTTCCCAGTTGTGCACCTTTTGAGGGACACTATCTTACTGGAGTTAGGTCTTCTTACCATGACCTCTCTATTTCTCAGCCCTCTGTCTAGGACTCAGGGAGCCTATGTCCCAGGCCCGCAGTACCACACCTATTGGAAGGATACAATATTCTTCTATGCTTAACAAAGAGAGGCATTGTTTCAATTAAATATTTCCTACTAAACAAGGATTATAGTCTACGCTGTGGCTTCCCAAGGGGCGTTTTCCATGAAATTGGAAGGAACATTCTTTTAAAGAGACTGACAAAGGAATGCATCTCTTATTAACCATTGAGAGAACAACTTACTTCTTGAATATGGTTGTCATATTTATCTTGCCAAAGCACCAAATTTCTCATATCATTTTTCTATCTAAAAACTACCATCAGCCCCTATTGCCTATATAATTCAAGCTTGTTTACCTACCTTTTTTTTTTTTTTTTTTTTTTTTTTTAGGAAAACCTATTCTCTGGCCCCATCTTACCTCTTTATCATTATTTCCCATTGTTCCAGCTTGCACAGGTTTCCTTCTATTTCCAGATAAGCATATTTCTACCTCAGGAGGAGGAGGGAAGAGGGCACAAGGGCACAACTTAATTGACTACCTACTATGTGCTAGATATTTTCACATTTGTTATCTGGTCTTATAGGGCTCAGAAAGGCTATCTATACTGCCACACTCATAAGTGGGAAAGCTGGAGGTGTTACCAAGGGCTATTTGATGTCAAGCCCGTAATCGTTTTGCTTTATCACCTGCCTCGAGCCCAGGGGTCCCACATCTCAGCAGGATGGCTCTGGGCATCATTCCTGGCAGATCACCCCAGTTCCTGCTCCTCTCTTCCTTCCAATTGCCTTTGTAAGCACCTAACTTTCTGTATTGAATTTCCTTCTGTTTAAATAGCTAGAGTGACTTCTGAATCCTGACTGAAACAACCCATTATGGGGTAATACGTTTACATACACATTAGTATCCAGTAATTTTGGAGCTTAATTTTCTTTAGCTCTGCCTCTTCATTTCACAGATAAGGAAACTGAAGCCCAGAGAGGTAAAGAGAATTGTCCAACATCACAAAGCTAGTTAATGACAAAGTTCAAACCGTATGTCTGCCCAGAAACAAGGGACCAAAATGGCAGATGAAATAAGTCTTTTAGAAGTTTTTAACCCATGTCCAAATCCTGATCAATACTAGCTCTTTCTCGTTAGGAAAATCATTTCCCCTCTCTGGGCTTCAGTTTCTTCATTTGTAAAATGAAGTGGGGCTTCCCTGGTGGCGCAGAGGTTGAGAGTCCGCCTGCCGATGCAGGGGACACAGGTTCGTGCCCCGGTCTGGGAAGATCCCACATGCCGCGGAGTGGCTGGGCCTGTGAGCTGTGGCCACTGAGCCTGCGCGTCCAGAGCCTGTGCTCTGCAACGGGAGAGGCCACAACAGTGAGAGGCCCACATACCGCAAAAAATAAAAAAAAGTGGTAATAACTTTTTGCACCATTGTTATGGATATTGGGAGCTTCTACATGTAAAATGCCTGGTATAGCATCTACCTCACAATATATGCTGGATAAATGTTAGTTAAGTGCATTATTCTCTGTTATCCAGGATCAGTAAAGCCAAACTCCTCTACTTTGGGGACCAGCAGGAAAATGTCCAATAAAGAAAATCATCCTTAAGTTTTTGCACCTGACTGACTCTAGGGTATTCACCAGATGCTGTGAAAGCAAATTGGGTGTCCCATGGATTAAGACTAATGAATACCATATCTGATCCCAATAATTTATTTAGTTTTGGACACAGCAAAGAGTAAAAGAGTTTCTAATCAAATAAGGCACTGTGAAATTTATAATCACATTAATAACTTTTCTCCATCTCTAAATTTAATGGGGTGGGGCAGATTTGAGGCTTTCTAGAGTGGCAAAGGTTCTAAGTCACATGGAGCTTCAGGTGTTTCTAATGCAGATACCCACAATGCTTAAATGCTCTCCCTGCCTGTAGCCTGACTGGAGACAGCTTGGGAACTGTGTCTGTGCAGGGAGATAGGCATGCGAGCGGCAGAGTGTCCCAAAGAGACATCTCCCTAGATGGTAACTGGTTGCATACACGGCAGCGAATGTGTGCACACGGCAAAGAATCTGGACTGAAATTCAGATGTCTTTTGATCCACTCTTGGTAACGTAGTGTAGTGCTCGGGTCTCAACAGAAAACAGTGTATTCAAGGTGGTAATCTAAGAGTATTAAAAAGGGGGCTAGGGCTTCCCCGGTGGCACAGTGGTTGGGGGTCCGCCTGCCGATGCAGGGGGCGCGGGTTCGTGCCCCGGTCTGGGAAGATCCCACATGCCGCGGAGCGGCTGGGCCCGGGAGCCATGGCCGCTGAGCCTGCGCGTCTGGAGCCTGTGCTCCGCAACGGGAGAGGCCATAACAGAGAGAGGCCCGCGTACCGCAAAAAAAAAAAAAAGAAAAAAAAAAAGGGGGGTCTATTTGTAGAGGCATGGCCAGGGGTATGGAGTCAGAAGGGATGGTGAAGCGAAGGGGGCTGATGATGGGGAGTGGCCATTACTGCTCTGAAGCTTGAAGGGGCCAAAGAGAAGGTGGAGTTATTGGAATTTAGTCAGAGCTGTAATGTGGGGGAGGAGCCGTCTGACAGGAGTTTGACTCTCAGGAGAAGAACAGGACCACAACAGCAGAGACTGAGGTCAAAAATACCCTGACCTCTCTGTCAACCTCTCTCCTCCTTCCGGTGCCTTTTATTGGCTGAACCATTGATGCTGTTCTTCCCGGCCAGCCTCCTGGGGCGCATGGCAGAGTGGAGAAGGGTGGAAATGGACCTGAAGGAGCAAATGGAAACGTATTCTGCCTGGCCAGTCTGTGAGTGCGGGAAAGACACAAAAAGAGTTTGCTTCAGTTTTCCCTGCATTATAATCGCTATATAACCACTTCACACTTATTGATGGGAAAAAGTATCATTATATACTTGTACCAGATCATATTCGATATAGCAGTTGGCAGGTTAAGCTCAATTCTCTCAGTGGGGTAAATTCTCTCACCTGGAAGGATGCTTCACTTTTAAGCTGTAGAAAGCTCACCTAGGGTTGATGTTCTCCATACTCTTCTGTATATGTTGGAGTTTTGAAAGGCCCAACAGTGACAGTCCTGTTTTCTGCTCAACGTAGACATGAAAAGTGGGCAGATGGAGATGTTTTTAAAGTCACATTTAGTATTGCTAAAGCTGATATTAGAAAGCAGAGTTTAATAGGAAGGCCAGACGGGTTTCCTAGGAGGAGGATGCAGAATACAACTTACCCACCCCATCAGAGGCGAGGAGGGAAAACTGCAAGTCTTGCCCACAGGGGCAGGGTCTTTACTGCTAAACTCTCTAACAGATGAAAATACATGTTTCATGCAAATAGACCCTAAAAGCGGAGAAGCAGGAACTGAGACACCATCCTTAATTCCTTCTCCCAAATTCAGGGGATTAAGTCTGTCCCTGTGCCCAGGTGGAAAGAGTTTCAACATCTAAGGAAATATAAAAACAGACCAATCAGACAGACCCAGGGTTCAGTCCCCCATTATTCCCTTTCTGATAGTAGCACCCAGGGGTGTTCCATGGGAGAAGGGGGTCCAGTTGCCCCCCGGGCTCTCAAGCAATGCATTGGTGCCAGTACCCAACTTCCTGGAACCCTTTTGGACCTGTTGATACTCATTTGTACAACTTCATGGGGAAACCAGTTCCCTGTTTCTCCTCATGGAGCATCTGTACCCCACACTCTGGGGGAGGGAAGCAGGAGGACCAGGCTATGGCCCCGCTTCTGTCCTCCAAGTGGTAGCAGCACCACCTGCACTGTTCTGCACCTGGGGTAGCCTCAGGCCAAGCCAAAGATAACACTGTGTCCACGTACAGGAACATGCTGTGCTTTTCTGGGTTCCCAGGAAACCAAATCACAGCAAAGGTCAACAGTGCTGTTAGACTATGAGTGGCTCACATTAGGGGTATGAAGGACAAATATGAGGCCCCAGAACTTCCCTCTGTCAAGGACTCAAGAGCCCCCTCCTAGGTCTCCTCTGATCCTTTGCTAACTGGGTTCTTTCAAGCGCTGTTTACCCAGTGTCAGAAATTCTTGAGCAGCCTAACTCAAGCACCCAGGTTAGACAGCGGCTCCAATTGCCCTGGAGAGAGAGGCACGGAGGTGCAAACACCCACATGCCCAGGCCCACTGACTCTCTTTGCCGGTGTATCCCTTCTCCCCCATACATCCATCCTAAGGAGAGTGCAACAGGATGCAACAGAAGCTACCTTCCCACACTGACTGTCAGAAACTACAGCCATGAATGCAATTGCCTGCTTGGTATTTCTTCCTGGATGTCTCAGAGGAACATTTCCCATCTCCATCCCAAGCCTGGTCCTTCTGCTGTGTTCCCGCTCTCAGGGAAGGCATCCCCACAAGCCAGAAACCTCAGCAGGACTCCGGCTCTCTCAGCCCGTGTCTAAGTCATTGCCAACTCATTTCGATTTGGTCCCCTGATCATCCCTTGAATCCCCTTCACTTCCATCCTGCTCAAGTCCACCAGCCTCTCTTGCACTAACTATTCTGCCTGCATTCTCTCTCACCTTCTCCAATTCAGCTCCACACTGCAGCTAGAATGATTTTTTTTTTCCTCAGAATGCCAATCTCATCATATCCCTTCTCCACTTTAAAGCCTTTCTATAGCCTCCGCCTGCTCCTGGGACAAAAATGAAGACCCTAACATGGCCCAGTAGACCTTAATCCTGCCCCTGCCGCACCTCCAGCATCTCGTCTGGAGGCTCCCCCGGCCTCTGTGTCTATTCCAGTATCCCACGCACCATTTCTGCTCCCTCCGCAGGGCTGGGGCATACGTGCTTTCTCTGCTTGCAGCACTCTGCCCTCTCCTGTGTGCAAGTTTAAGGCTGTCTGACACTTCAGATCTCAGCTGACAGTCACTTCCTCAAGGGACCTTTTCTGACTTTCTGGAATAAACCAAGTCTCCCCGTTATATCTTTTCATGGCACCAGTGCGTATCCCCCTTCAGAGCACTTACCATAGTCACAATCTGACACTTATTTGCGGGTTATTTTATTAATACTAGCTCCCCAAATAAAACGTAGCCTCATGTGGGCAAGGACGACCTCTATTTTTTCTCACAATGAATTGCATCCCCTGTACCGGGCATAAAGATTGGCAGGTCGTCCATACTGTTTGTTGAGTGAATTGCAAGGCTCTCCTCAAACATCCACTAGCAGGGCATTGCCTGGGTATGGTTGCTCCCACTCTGGGCTCTTCCCCTCCAACTCGGCCTGGCTTATCAGTTTATCCAGTTTCTACCCCGTGGAAGGCCTGTCCTCCACTCAGCTCAGTGCCTCCCATGGAGGGTGGGTTCCAGTGCTAACAGATCATCACTGACACTGCTCTGCTGAGACCCCACCGACCTCGCCAGAGGCATTTCATTGACTGACTTGACCCACTGCAGAAGGTTTCCTGCCCCCAGCTGCCAATGTCCCCTCCCTCTGGGGGAATTTGACTGAGCTCACTGGGCTCTCCTGGCCTTTTCTCTGTTACACGCAAAGCACAGAACAGAGGCCTGAATGTGAATCAGAAGCTCTTGGCTTTCTCTCACCCTCTCTCTCTGCTCTTCTCTCCTTTTCTTCTTTCTTCTTTCTCCTTTCTCCTTCTCATCTCTTCAACTAACTGCCCCTCTAAGACATGTTTCCTGTCTAGAAGAAAGACACATTGTCCCCTCTGCTTCGGAACTGGCTGTAAGTAACCATGGTCAACATGACAGTGGTCCCCATGCCAGCACCCCAAGCCCACAGAGCTGCGGGGACTTCCTCTGATGCATACTGTTTTGCAGAAAGAGGCGTATTTGTGCCTTTCAGAATATGTAGGTCTCCCGCACTGTATATGTATTCACAGTGTGTGTGTGTCCTGGGGGGGAAAGGGGTCAGCCCCTATTTTCCGCAGGCAGCCTCTCTCCCTTCTCCAGCTGCCTGAGTTCTCTGTAAGAGATCCTGCAGCAGTTGGTGCTTGTTTCTCCTGGGGCAGCCATGAGAATGTGTCTCAGAAACCGCCAGCTGCAGGGAGCAGAACTGACTCCAGCTGCTGTGATCTGAGATCCAGCTCCTGTTTGCACCAAGGTCACACTCTTCAGGCTGGGCCTAGCCCGTGACTGTACACGGCAGTGATTCCAAGGCAGGCCTGTTCCTGGGTGACTCAGGACTCCTCTGACAGCTGACTTTCACTCCTGGACTCCCTGGCGACCCGGATAAACTTCTGTAGCCGGCAGGGCCATCTAGGATGCATCCGCCCACACTTCTTTCCTCCTCTCTATTTGAAATCGGTCTCACGTGGATACTCCAGCCACATCGGCTGCCTACATGTGGTCTGTCACAGAAATTTCCCCTATTAAATCCTAGCATGTTTAATCCCATCGTGGCATCTGCTTCTCAGGGGACCCAGATAACACATCTCTTTACCCGTCTCTTCTGGAAGAGCAGCTCGCTTAGTAGAAACAAAGCCTTCCCACCATGCTTTTCTAGGACATATAGACCTTGAGATAAGAAAGAACGAAAAACAATATTAAAACCTACACATGGGTAGCCCATATGCATATTGGGGGACCACACACAGTATGTATTTCTTACGTAAATTAAGCAATGGCATGTTTCTAAAAATGCCCCTCAAAAGGAATGAAACAGCTCAACATGCTGGGGTCCATAGTCAGTCTTTAGTCCTGTTGATTTTCTTTTTGACCTTGAGAAACATTTCCTAGAGTGACAAGTCCTTCAGGGTCTGCAGCAAGGTTGCAGTTTCACATAAACTTCAGGGCCACCTCAGGATTTAATACCAGGCTCTGAATACTCTTGATCTGGTAGCTCTTCTGCTTCATAGGGTCAGAAACCAAAAAAAGAATATTTCAGATTCCAAACAGAAGGGAGGAAACTAGTGAAAGAATGAACAAAGCATCTATTTTGAAGCGGGGTTGCCAAGGCTGGGCTGTAGAGGAGGAAGATGAAGTTCCTGGCTTCACCAGCATTTTTGAATCACACCGTCCCTTGGAAAAATGGTGTCATTTACATGTATATCGCATTTATTGTCATCTTATATTCATATATGTACATATAAATGAAGTCCTTTTAATCTAGGAAATGATGGATCTGTAATTCTAATCAGAAGGTATTTATTAACGATAACTACATCATTTACTGAATACTTGTATTGCCACACATTATGTTGAGCACTTTATATACGCTATTTCATTTAATTTTCAATTTACAGAAGAGAAAATTAGTGGTGTGGTAGTATTCTGCACACGAAAGACATAATTTTATCCCCTCAGACTTTTCCCCTAAATAGACTTATTTTCAATCATTGAATCAGTAGCCAGATCAACTAATCACAGGGTTCTAAGAAGCAAGCCACATGGGACACTTCTGGAATAACCAAAGCAGGTTGAGTTTAAGAATTTACCCCGGCTTACACAGCTAGTAATGGCAGAAGCAAGATTCCAACTTCAAATAATTCAACTCCAAAGATTTCTGGTCCTTAGAACTACAATAGTGACCACTTAACAATAGAGTTAAATGTTTGCAAAACAAATACAACAGATTGCATGATTAATGAGAGAGTTGGTCAATTCAGTATTATTTGAACCTTGGTTCTGGTTTAGTAGTTAAACGACCTTGACAAACTAAGGTTTCTCTGGGAAGAAAACAGCTTATTTTCTTAAAAGTACAAAAGGGCTAATAATGGTATTAAAAAAATTGCTTTCTCTCAGAAGCTATAGGAGAACTGACACACTGACTGAAACACTCTATCAATATCGTATGCCATGTGATTGCTTCCATCAAGCTGACAGCATTTTAACATCCTATGGGTGTAGGAAACATATTACCATGACTGAGTTATGTTTTCCTCCCTTCCTTATGGCCACAGAAATTCCAAGTTGCAAAATGAACTAACTAAAAAAAAATCCTTCTTTAAAAATTATTCACTCTTTTCCGCCTGTTTTCTCCCTGAGAAATATTTTTGAACAGTGTTTGCCCTATTTATAGCTTTCCAGTTTTGGCAGGTATGAGAACGTTTATAAGTGGTTTGTTTTCTTTGCTATATCCAGTGTTGATCTAGGTTGTTTTAGCCACTGAAACAATTGGAAGCACTTTCAAGGAAGGTTGAAATCTGTTGATGACTGATAACATTGTAGAATCTGCAGAGTCTGAATGAAGATTTCTTTGGGGGGCTCGGGGCAGTGAGAAAATGGAGCAGTGCTCTGGTTTGAATAATTACCTTTACTTCTTTTTTGGTGACTGTTCTGGAGGAAGTTTCCCCTTGACATAGGTAGGAAGAACATCTCTTGAATGTTTTTCCAGTTGTTGGTAACTCTGTGTTGAACTCTGACAGCTCGATAAGAATGTGCATGGCAGGCCTTCCATATCTGAGGCCTGGCTGTAAGGGACCTTCCTTAGGAACCTATGTCTAACATTTGGGTTCTAACCAAGTTTTACATGCTGACCAGAAACAAACATTAGTGGTTCTTTTGTTTAGGAGAGATGCCTGGAATTTCTGGGTTTTGTTTCATAAATGACTGAACTAAATAAATACATTTGAAACCCAGTAGAATTATAGTCATCTTCCCCTCCCATCTGGCATGTTTTTATGGGTGGTATGGTTGGGTGTTTTTTTCTTGGATTTTTCCACCCTTTCTCTCCCTATAATTTGTGGGCCTTGAGAAGTCATGGTTTGCCCTGTAAACGTAGAGGGAGAGCTTGTTTGGGGTCATCTCACTTTTTCTTGTCTCCTAGTCCTTGTCTGTGGTACCACTGGGAGGGGGACCACAAAGGGATAAAGAGCCCCAAGACAGAGAGATGGATTTCCAACTTCAAATGCATCAGAGAAAATGGTAGTGTTTCTGAGATTACGTGGCTCCTGGAAAATCAACGTCACTGGCGACAGGAGCAGAACCTGCGGGCTGGCCTCCTGTCATCTGATCCAGGAGCAGTTTGGAGAGGACAGAGCCCTCATAGCTCAGAAGGGCAGTTGGGAGAATATGAGGCCCTTGAATAACTCAGTGCATCCACTGGGGCTGCAGACAAGGCCATTACTCCTCACACACACCTGGGAGGTCAAGCAGTTTCTCCAGTTTTTCCAATGTCACTCAGGCAGGCTGTATTTCTAGTCTAGAAATAGACTTGAGGCAGTTCCGTACCCACCACCCAACAGCCCACCCACCGCAACTCCTACTCTCTCAATCCTTCTGCTCATTCGCAGGTCAATTCTTTCCTTTCTTCTTTGGTCACCTCTTGAATTCATGCCCCTCTCCTCTTTCTAAATGTAACAAGTCCTTTAACAAATTCTTGAAAAATGTTTCATTTTGAAACATTCAAATATATACAAAAGGAAAAAGAATAGTTTACTGAATCCCCCAATGCCATCACCCAGATTCAACAGTTATTAAGAGTTTTGCCACAGTTGCTCCATGCCTTCCCCACTTTTCTCAGCTAAAGAATTTTAAGGCAAATCCCAGGCCTCAGTCATATCTCCCCCTGGTACTTCTGTACGCAGCTCTAAGCACTGTAGATATTTTCATGTGCAGCCATGCCATTTTCCCGCTCATGAAGCTCTTTAATATCATTTCCCACTCACTATACCTAAAAGCTCCCAGTTGTTACAAAGAAGTCTATTTACAATTGATTTGATTCAACAATCATCCCATCAAGGGCCTCTCATTGCATTTGCTTATTACATATCTTCCATCTGTGTTTATCTTTTTCTTCCCTGCCACAGATTTTTTTTTTTTTTTTGGAGGAACCAAGTCAATCATCCAAGTGCCCATTTATTTTCCCACAATTACATGTATTATTTAAGGACTGAGCATTGTAAAACCTTTCCCATCAAAACGCTTACGGCAACCAATAAGGAGTATTAGGTATCCACGGGCTTCCCTGGTGGCGCAGTGGTTAAGAATCCACCTGCCAATGCAGGGGACACGGGTTCGAGCCCTGGTCCGGGAAGATCCCACATGCCGCGGAGCAACTAAGCCCGTGTGCCACAACTACTGAGCCTGTGCTCTAGAGCCCGCAAGCCACAACTGCCGAGCCCGCGTGCCACAACTACTGAAGCCCGTGCGCCTAGACCCCCTGCTTCGCAACAAGAGAAGCCACGACAATGAGAAGCCCACGCACAGCAACGAAGAGTAGCCCCCACTCACCGCAACTAAAGAAAGTTCACGCACAGCACCGAAGACCCAACACAGCCATATATAAATAAATAAATTTATATATATATAAAAAAGGAGTATTAAGTATCCAGAAGAAAGATATTATTAATGTATATTCGGTGTGTAGGTGATAAGATATATCCAAAAAGTAAGAGAGGATTTCTTTAGATGTTGAAATAAATGAATTAGTTACAAGTGGTTATCTTGTAATCCATTTGCTGTGGTTTAGGTAAGGTTCTTTTCTAGAGATATAAAGTATCAGGACAAGAATTCATTTTTGAGACACTAGGTTGAAACTGGAAGGAACTGCACCCCAATAAAAGTGTCTGGGCTGCACTAGGAGAAATAGTCCCTCACTTTTTTTTCTCTCATCATTCCCTCATCCCCTGTTGTCTATTTGTTCCATCACTGCATTTCAAAAACAGCTTTATTGAGGTACCAAACAATAAAGTGCACCCATTTAAAGTGTATAATTTGATACATTTTGAGGTATGAATACACCTGTAAAAACATCACCACAATTTGTTGACTGAAAAAAAAAAAGCACAACGTGAGAGTCGTGAGTTAAGTTTTATTTGGGGCAAAATGAGGACTATAGCCTGGGAGACAGAGAGCTCTGAGGAGCCGCTCCAAAGAGGTAGGGGGAAGGTCAGTGCCGTGTATGATTTTGGTGAAGGGGGATGTGCAGTCAAGCACACGGTTTGGCAGAGACTTGCTGCTGGTCACGAGGAGCAGGCGTCATCATTCATGATTTTAGTGCTTTTCTAGATAAGAGGAGATGCAAGAATTGGGCTCATCAAATCTGCTTCTGAAAATATCTAAGTATCTGAAGACCTGTACTGCCAGTTTTTCCCAGAGCACAGAGTGCCTGATTCCTGATCTCCACCCTGAACTCCTTTCAGGGGATGTTGAAGGGCAGCGGCTGTAGCAGCTCGTGATTTAATTCTCGTAGAGGTGGATGGCAAGTGCCAATTTTTTAGTTGACAATTAATATAATGATTGTATGATTCAACTTGAAAAGTTTTCTTGTGCCCCTACTTGCATTTCCTCCCTACCCCAGACAACCACTGATCTACTTTCTATCGCTGTGGAGTAGTTTACATTTTCTGAGAATTTGTATAAATGGAATCTGACTACTTCCATTGAGCATAATTATTCTGATCTTCATCGATGTTGTACTGAGTGTCAATAGTTCATTCCTTTTTATTGCCGAGTAGTAGTAATGGGTCTTTAATGTCTTTAGTACTTTTGAAGAGGTACTGGCCTCTCAACCGCCTGGGGCAAATGACACTTTCTTGATAAACCTACTCCCACAAGAATAAATGCTTGCACTGTCATTACGTTCTTGAACATCTCCGACCCCAGTTCAGTCATACAGGGCTCTGATATCACCGTCCTCTTCTAATTCTATAGTTATATGAATATGTAGGGGGCGGGGGCCACCATGGGTGGGATGGTGGGAAGCGTAACATCCATTTAATAAATTGTAGTGATGCCAAATTTCACTTAAAGATAACACCAAAGTCCCTTTGTCAAAGCTCTGAATGCTGCCTTGAGCTCAGGAATATTTGAAGGATCCTATTTCTTTAGTTACTATAATATAAATTCCTTCACATTTTCTAAAGATTTAAAAACAACCATCGTAGTGAGAATGATTTTCTTTAAATCTTATGCAGAGGGTGTTGTTGTTGTTTATGACTCGTTATTATTTAAGATGAATTAAGCATCCTCCAAAGGTGGTTTTGAAGCACAAGCTCAGAATGTTGATCTGATGATCGTGGGACATATCCACAGAGAACAGTTCCAGAAAGGGAAGGCAAACACAGTCATGGTGAGAAGACAAAGAACGAGAGACACTGTTTTTCATCTTGTTCCTAATCCAGTTAATAGAATGAAAATGATGTCCCGCCACGATCTCCCATCCTCCACTCCATGGTGATTCAGTATGGACAGGATGTGTTTTTACTAGAAAAGCTTATCTTCTCCAAGAAAGCACTTCTGGTTTACTTGGCACATACTGGCCATGAGCATTCAGCCTCTTCCTTAAAGAGTCAAAGGGAGAGTGTGAGGAGGGCGCATGGGGGACCCAGGGTCACGATGCCATGTTATTTCTTCCTAGAATAACAGACTCTTTGCTGGTTGCTGGCATGCTTATTTTTATGTAGATTTGACCTTGCTTGCAGCCTTGAACAACTAAAATAGAATAAAATAACTATAAGCTACTTCAAAAAGCTTGACCTTAAAAGTATATAAAAATATAAGACAAAGGCAGGAAGATGAACCGGGCCACAGCTTCGAGCAAAGAGTCAGTGAGTTTCTTGAGTCTAGTTAAAACATCAGCTCTGTGCATATTAGATCCCATCCTGTGTTTGATTATTTCTGCAGGGAGTGCTGCCTTTACCGATCGTTACAGTGGAATGCTTGAGAGCATTATATTACAATCTGTCTCCAAATGGCTTTTCAGAAAGAAATTTCCTGTAACTCAGAGGCAGAAATTATGCAGGGAACTGAAAGGGAAGAGCCTAGACAGCTGAATTTCACCTAGACTTTTGCACATGGGAAAGTGGTGGTGTGCGCCCAGAGCGAGCTTATATTGGTTTTCTTAGTAGAGGGTCAGTTTCAGCTTATTATTATCGCATCACCAGAAACCATGCTGAATAGTATACAAAGCAAACTGATGGAGCCTGGGGCTTTGGGGGTCACAATCCTTTAAAGGTGCATTAGCGCTCAGGGTCTCTTGGCTCACGTTCTCACCTTATTTTTCTCTTCTTCATCCAGCTGTCTCCCACATGTGCTTGCCTAAATCTCACCTCCTCCATGAAGCCTCTCATCCTCTTTCATTGACCTTCCCCCCTCTCTGGGAGCACTCCATTTTGTACCACTGCATGCCATTTGCATATTAGTTTCTAATACTGAACATGTGCATTGATTTTATTTTACAGTTAGACTACCAGGTTAAGGGTGTGTCTTACACAGTGTGTATTCCCCAAAGAATTCTAATGCATTGTGCAGAGACCAAGTGCTCTCTCTCTCTCTCTTTCTCTCTCTCTTTCTGTGTGTGTGTGTGTGTGTGTGTGTGTGTGTGTGTGTGTGTGTGTGTGTACCATCCTGCCCCACATTGTTTCCTTTAGTCAAAGATGTGGATTTTCTAAATTAAAAATATTTGGGTTGTGTATTCAGGAAAGTTCAACTCACCTCAGCTTAAACAGTAAAAGGGATTTATTGGCTCAACATAACCAAAAAATCTAGCTGTAGGTTTGGTTTCAAGTACAGTTCAATCCAGTGGCTCAAGGATGCCAAAATGGACCTGATTTCTTTCTGTCTGCTTTGCCTCCCATGAAATTGGCTTTATCCTGTGATACTTTCTGTCGCAGGATGGCTGCAAGCAGCTTCTGTTATATAACATGTGAATCCTTGTTCATATCCAGAGGAGAGAGCATCTTTGTCCCAGCATTCCCAACAGAAGTCCTTAGAATCTGTTGGACTAGCTTAAGTTGCACGTTCACCCCAATGATCCCCACAGAAAGGAGATTGGATACATGGATTAGTTTAGACTAGCTTCCCTGGGATGATATGAATTCTCAGATCGAAATTGGGAAGGTCAAATTAGTATATATGGGAGCTTGGAGGCTACTAACAAATGCTATTAAACTTCAGCTAACTTTGTTTATCAACCTCCCACAATCTACTAATATTGTATCTCATATAAAAGGGATCTGCTCTCGGCCTTCTAAGTATTTTTATTCTAGAGAAAATAAAAGGAATCAATCCATAACTTTGGCTTCAGCTGGCCTCCGTAGAGTTTGACAAATTCTCTTGTTACCACATCACTAACAAGGTTTTCCAAAGGCTGGAGTTCCCTTCTGGTCACTGTCCATCACCACAATTTTCTCTTCCAAAAAAGTGCAAAGAAGGAAAGGAGAGAGAGAGAGAAGGAAGGAAGGAAGGAAGGAAGGAGGGAAGGAAGGAGGGAAGGGAGGAAGGGGGGAAGGAAGGTAGGAAGGAAGGAAGGGGAAAGGAAAGAAGGAAGGAAGGGGGGAAGGAAGGTAGGAAGGAAGGAAGGGGAAAGGAAAGAAGGAAGGAAGGGGGGAAGGAAGGTAGGAAGGAAGGAAGGAAGGGGGAAGGAGGGAAGGAAGGGGGGAAGGAAGGAAAGAAGAAAGGAAGGAAGGAAGGAGGGAAGGAAGGAAGGAAGGGGGGAAATGCACTTCAGCTTATAGGCAAGCACAGAAATCCCCATGAATCTGATTCAGTCAAGCTGGGGAGACTTCCTGGACCAGGTCTGTCAGAATATAGTGTCGATATTAAGAATGTAAAATGAAGAGTCATCAGCATTTGCTGGACTTAATTGCAATTGCTAGTTTATTGCCCGATAAATACCAGATATTTTTGAGTGAGAGATTGGGCTCCTGGAGGTGAAACGCCCCTCAAGGATGAAGCCTGTTCCTTCCTGGCCCCATTTAAAACCTCTACAGAGGGAGGCCACATGATTTCAATTTCTGTGTTTCTATTTCTGACAAGATCTGGGGTCATTCTTGCTGTCAGGAATAAGCTATCGGTCAATGACAGGACAAAAATGTACTTTCAGTTTGTGTGACTGACCAAGCAAAGCCTGGTTTTCAGATATCTGCCCACAGAAGCTAAGAATGATAGGGAAGGCATACAATGAAAATGATTGTTACTACAATTATTGGCTTTGAATTGAGCGTGGGAAGGGTGGCGCACAGGGACGGATATAACCCTCTTCAGAAGGAGAGCCCATGTGGAAGGGAAACATACCTCCACATCCTTTGGTCTAATACCAATTATTTTTAGTATAAACTCCAGACTTTGAATGTACAAACAGTCTTCACTTTGCCCAGCCACAATCTCCGAAAATATAATTTACAAAACATCAAAGAAAGAAGGAAAAGAGGATGGAATGAGGAATTCTTTCTTTTACAGAAAGATTTCTGCAGGGATCCTTTAAATAACAAGCTCCCCTCAGTCTTGTGAGATAGTTCAACTCTCCCCAAACTTTTCCAGGTGGAGGTAAGAGTCAATGTTTTGCAGCTTGTTGACGCTTGAATAGAAATGAGGAGTGCTTGATTTATCTCCCCCATAGAAGATTTCAGTGTAAAGAAATGTTAAACTCATTTTTCTTTTGTTCCTTATTAAAGCAACTGTGTTGAAAGAGATCCGGAAGTTAGGAACAGCTCTTGCTTTTTTGGAAGAAATCATATCAGATGAAAGAGGCACGGACTTGACTAAAACCCCAAATGATGTTTAGAGACACATTGTTCCATCCTCTCTAAGGCCTGTCTTGACAGGAAGAACCTGCCGTCCAGTCTTGTCATTCATAAGGTGAGGGGGGTGCATTTGCCCACCTGGAGGGGCCCTTTAGGCCCTGTCAGTCTTGGAGTCTGCGTGTCTGGGTCGGCCAAGCAAGAATCAAGGATGACACAATGCGTGCATTCAACCATCGTGTTCCTCTTGCCAGGCGGGCCTCCTGGGCGCTGACTGTCCCAGCAGCGTGAGACAGTTCCCACATTCTCAACATTGTTTGTGGCATTCAAGTACCTGCTCACTTTTTCCTGTGCAAAATGCCTGTGGAAGGAGTACTCTACAACGGCAAAATTAACAAAGTCGTTCACATCTCACGTTTAGACAAGATAAGCTTAGAGGTCTCTGTGGTAGCTCGTTCCTGAGAGATTACTCCAGAACAAGCTGCTGCTGTCTGGGAGATGACAGTGTGGTCAGGGCCTAACAGGTAGCACTGGTAGGCTTTAAATTCTTAAAGGAATGTTCAGAGATGAATGTTGACCTGTAACAGAGGCTGAGAACCAGCGCTGCATTCCCTTGCGAGATCGTTTTCGCAGCTATGGTACGGTTGTAAATCAAGTCGGCCAGATCCTTCCTGCAATACTGGGCTTGATTCTGGGTATCAAATGTTAGGGGCACCCAAAGAGAACCTTGGAAAAGGCACAGAGGAGACCAGGAAATCTGATAAAGTGACTGGAAAATAACATAAGAAGGAAACTGATATAAAGGCCTTGGAATTATTTGGCTCAAGGGGAAAAAAAAAAGGTTGTTCCTAATTGCTCATAGCTGGCGTTTCTGGCTTCACAACAAGTGTGCACGATTTATGTGGATAGAAAGTGTGAGTATCAAGGAACTTGTTGAGATGGGAGAGGTTCCCAACAGTGATGGAGGATTGGTCTTTCCTACTTGGGATAATTTGTGAAAAACTGTGCCCAATAGCAGAAGAAGAAAGACTTCTTAAAGGCTTCGTCACTCCACTTTAATATGTTTTGCTTTCCACGGACCTCATGCTTCTAAAAGTCTTATAAATAAATTCCAATTACTAAGTAATCATATACTCAACCTGGTTTTTCTAGGCAAGTCCCAATTTATGTCTTTTGTCCAGTGTAATTAATAGCTTCCCCTTTCAATCTCTAAGTATCCCATTTGAAAAATAATGTGTATGATTATCCCAATAAGAGCCAACACAGTTTGATTTTAGAAAAATGTAAGGATTCCATAGGCTAAACCCTTTTAGAAAGTGGCTCAAAATGTATGACTCTGTAATGCTGCTGGCATTACCCAAAACACCAGTTATTCATCCCATGAGCGTGACATGAACAGCCACCCACAGGTCCCTTCAGCCTCGTTTGGAAGAGGCAGGAGTTATAACAATCCTCATACTTCTAGCCATGAGTTTCAAGGGAGAGAAAACTTTATTCCACCATTTAAACTGGGAACTTCATAGTTTATAGATGCTGAGGAATCAAAGTCAAAGTCCTCACCATTCTTACCTCCTTCCCACCTCTGGGAATATATGATTGTGGAAAGAGAATCAACATGAGTTCTTTCAGTTTAATTCTCATTTAATGAACTCAAATACTTACTGAGCAAATACTTACTGAGCACCTACCTGTTCCAGGTACTGGGGAAATAGGAGTAAAGAAAAGAGGCCTAATGCCACCTTCTTGGTGGTACAGTTTCACAGGAAGACAGAGAGTAAACTCAACAAATGACTAGATAAATGATATGGAGTATGGCTGCTAATGTAAAATGTTTTGAAAGGATGTGGTCCTTGAACAATAGAGCCCAGGTCATCAGAAGGAGAAAAGCAGAAGAGCCCATTCTCCAATCCTGCCCTTGGACTGAAGGCAGCACCACGGCTGCCCTTGGACTGAAGGCAGCGAACTGCAGGCTTCTCCCTGTAGTATAATTAAAATGAGAAAGTGCTGGCTGCACAAGCCGAGTGATTGTCCCAACTTCCCACCATGATGAGGTGTCAGGCTCTCCAAATGAAAGGGTAATAGCTCTGGGGGGAGGAGAACCAGTTCCCTGAGCTCTCAGTGGGAATGGCCCAAACACCAAGTCAAAGGAAAGGCCATCCCTGCCCAGGGCTTCTGCGTTTCCCAAAATAAAAGCAAGGCCAAAGAGACACAAGTTTTGTTTCTGAGAAATAATTGGTTGAGGGATTTGAGTTTATTATTTTCTTCTCCATTCTCACAAACTGATCTCATCTTCAAGCCTTTCCCCCCATTTCAGTGCTTGGGGTATCAGAGTGAGCAGTAATTAGCTAGAGGAGGGCTTGAATTTTGTTTGTGTGTGTGTTCTTGTTTTGTTTTTAAATCATGGAAGAATTCTGGAAGAAAGAATTGTCGAAAATAAACTTCTAAGGTTATACCATTACTGTGGTTATAGAAGTTTCCATAAATGAGATACACAATGACATAGAGTTGTTATTTGTGCCCCAAACAAAACAGGAGAATTTTATCTAGATTTGACGAGATAGTTGCAGGTACACGGATGTTGCTTCCTAAATGCCTATTGAATTGAGTGCAACTATCTAACGTGTTCAGAAAACAAGCATTGTCGTAGATTGAGGGCCTTGCCAGGGCTTTGCATTGGATGTGTTCCAGGAGTTGCTGTCACTAAAGGTTTAAATATATAAAGATGGTACAATAGATTCTATTTTCATGGAAGTTAACTGGACTCTAATAAATACACCAGAAGCTGAATCACTTCGTTATTTCAGGCACATAGAGAGGAAGGGCCGTCTCCCCTCAGTTATGACACACTGCCAGTTTGTTGATGTATAGTTACTTTTTTTTTTAAAGGAGTAAGAAAAGAAACAGAACTGAGAGCTAACATGGGAGAAACCTCAGAGAGAATTCACACAAGGAAGAAGGAAGTCTGGGAAGTTACCTGAATTCCCCGACATCACAGAATCTCGCAGCACCAGACTTTCTCTTTCCTCCCATATCAGAGGAGAGAAGCCCTCCTCTTAACACAAGACTTCTTCCAAGTTCACCTAGACAGGGTCTCTCTCCCACTCTCCACAGTACCTATTTCCAACTGTTCTACCTGTCCCAAGTCTTCAAGCCCACCAACACCTGCCCCTACACTCCCAGCAGAGACCTTATTCTCTACTTCACAGACAGCAGCAGAAGTGTCAGAGGGAGAACCCTCCACTTCAGCACTGCCATCTTTCCCCCGCACTCTCATTAGACCATGGAAGAGGTGTCTTTAGTCTCAGGCAAAGCCCTGCGACCATGCCCTAGATCCTGTTCCTTCCCACATCTTCAGGAATTTGCCCCTTTAATTACCTGCGCTCTTTCCAGTATCTTTCACTCACATGGGAATATGCTCAAATCTCCCTGATCTTCAAAAAAAAAATAGAATAAAATCCTTGCATTGCATGTTTCCTCTAATGAGGGACTTTCATCCCTTCAGAGCCAGGATGTTTAAAAAGGTGGTCCTCTCTGTCTCTTCTTCCTGGCTCCCGTTTTCCCCTTACCCACAGTCTACCTCTCCCACTTCACAAAATTCCTCTCACTAACGTCTCTAATGCCTTCCTGGTTGCTACTCTAATGGACATACTTCAATCCTTGCCTTCTTTATTCTCTGTATGGCATTGGATGCTCTTGTCTCTCCCTACTTGAAATACTCTCCTTCTAGTCCACAAAACCACTCTCTCTTGGATTTCCTCTTAATCCTTTGACTACTCCATCTCGGTTTTCCTCTTGGCTCTGTTTTCCCTCGTAAATGTGGGAATTCCCTGGGGATCCATTCTGATCCATTCTTATCCTTCTTCTTTACTGTTCCCAGAGTGATTTTTTTTTAGCAAATATAATCATTGCACTCCACTTAACATCTTTCAGAAGCTCTAAACTACCTTCAGAATAAACCCTAACTCTTAGACAAGGCTCGCCAAATCTGTCCAGATCAGACTTTTGTCAGCTTTATCTCTTACCTGTTCCCCACAAATTCCCCAAAGTCCAGCTAGAGTTAGCAATTAACTGAACAAATCATGTTCTTTCTGGTTTCTGTGTCTTAGAAAATGTTGTTTCTTTTGCTTAGAGCACATTTTCTTCCCTATCTTTACCTAACAAATTCTAAGCTTTTTCTCCCAAAGCTCATTGCACATTTCTATCACAGGGCTTATGAATTAATATCATATTTGTCTATTTTCCCTTTAAACTTGAGGATCTTAAAACAGGGACTCTTTTATTTATTTATTCTTTTAAGCTCTATGTTCTCCTTGCCTAACACAGTACCTGCATGAGCAATAAATTTGGTGAATGGGTGAGTAAATAAATGAATATCTCAGTCCACTTGATTCCAAGCCCAGCATGTCAGCCAAGTTCAGGTCACATAGACTTTTCCTATCAGACCTGAGTACAATGCTTTTAAACCAATTGTACACGTCTCCACAAAATAAAGGGTGTTGATTTTCTACCTACAAAATAAATGTAGCTCCTGTTGGGAGGAATGTGTTGTTCTGGCCTTCCTGGTAGTCATGGAAATGAATTACAGCCTTGGGCAAGAGGGCATCCCTCAGTCAAGGGGATGTGGTGTGATCTGGTGGGTAGAGAGGGCATCTTGGAGGCAACGTTCCATTTATAGCTGGGGTTGACTCCTCTGGGCCACTAAGGTGACAGGCAGTAAGGACTACAGACCCCTCCTCGCCTCTTCCATTTCATCCCTGACATAAAGCTAGCAGGAGGGATTTGCTCTTCAATTTTCAAATTGGGCTTGTTTCTAGGTTAGAAAAGTGTTTGATGATCAATGGAGGCCAGAGAGAACTTTGCTAAAATTTTGTTTCCTTGGAAGTTTCCAGTTTGGTTTCTACATCTGTTTAGTTCTTATGAGATCATTATGGGTTTGTGCTATCTCCCTCACATGATACCAATGTCTTTAAGAGCAGGAACCATGTATTTTTCTTTCTTTGTAGTGTCTCTCAAGCCAAGTTTAGCTCTTTACCTTTGGAGCACTAGCTAACAGGCCTTAATAATTGTTTATGCACGTAGTCACCAATCATTAACTTAGATACTTTGTCTTGAATAAAAGTGTAAAATAATCATAAGACCACTATTTAGTGTTTGGATTTCCAAGATGATGATATATAAGCTTTTCTACAGAATCCTGGAAAATGTGAGAAGACCCCAATCAGAAGCAATGCGATTTTTTTGGCACAAGCTCTTTGAGCACAATAATATGACTTTTCAACCTATTTCTAGGGCAATAAATAATATATTTTAAACGTTGGTATAATCTGCAGCACAAGAATATTATTATGGTGATGGATTGCTTTCTGGAAACATAGTTGCATGTACTTTATTAAACAATGTAGCAGGGAGGGAAGTGATGGATTCCAACCACCTTCAAGTCCTGGCTATTCATAGCTCTTTAGCCCCCACCCCTCTTAGACACTGAGTTAATATTAAAATGACATGAGCATTTCACAGAAGGACCTTTGGTTCAAGACTTCTAGATTTGTGAAGTAGAGGTAGACTAGCTACCTCTTTGTTGTAGCTAGTCTCCAAAATGACCCCAATGGTCTTTGCCTTCCGGTATTCATGCCCTTGTATAGCATCTTTCCACAATGAATAGGGACAATGTGATTACCAAAAGGATTTATAGATGTGACAGTGTATAACTTTTGAGATTGGGTCATAAAAGACATTGCAGCTTCTGCATTGCTCTCTCTTGGATCACATGCCCAGGGATCAGTCAGCCGCTCTGTTATGAGGACTCTCGTGGCAGCATTATGGAAAGGTTCATGTGGCCAGGAATTGAGGCTTCTTGCCAACAGCCATCACCAATGTGCAAGCAGTATTTGTGAGTCATTGTGAAAGTGGATCCTCCAGCCTCAGTCAAGCCTTCAGAGGACTGCAGGCTCAGCCAACATCTTCTCTACAACCTGTGAGAGACCCTGATCCAGAACCAAACAGTTAAGCTGCTCCTAAATCCCTGATCCACAGAAACTGTGTGTTAATAAATGTTCATATTGTTTTAAGCCACTAAGTTTTGGGTAATTTCTTACACAGAAATAGAGGAAACTTGAACCTAAATTAGAACAAACTGATGGTCTAACACTGTAGTGGCTACTGTGATTCACTGCCTAAGTTTCTTCTTCAGGACTGACATAACCATCTCCAAGCTACTGGAAATATTTTCTCTTGACAACACATAGTTATATCCCTTACTAAGAATTGCCCTCTGCTGAAGATATGTCTCATCTAAGATTATGACCTCCTCACTGGGGCACCCTGTGGCCAACGACTAACTGATGCGAGAATAAAAAAAGTCTGCACTCCTTGCTTCAATTTGCCCCTCTCCCCAGTTCTGCTTGCTCAGTTTCTTAAAAATGTGTCTCCTGAGTGCACTCCAAAATAAACCTTCTGCACTCTATCGCAGAGTCTGGTTTCCAGGGCACCCCACCTAGAACAGTTGGTATCTGGAATGGTCCTCGGAAGCAGAGCGTGTGGCAGATGGCCTGGCTAGTGTGCCAGGGTTTTTAAGAGAACAATTGAAAGATGGGGGACAAAGACATCTGGGAAGGAAGCACTTGGCTGGGCCTGTGATGGTGGCTCTACCAGATAGCATACACTGCAGAAGAGGTACTAAATAACCAAGTGGCTCTGTTAGTAGATGTCATCCGGCCTCTGTTCTCTTCAGCCCAATGCTTGTACAATGGACTCATGAATAGAGCTGCCATGATGGCAGAGATGAAGGCTTATGCATGGGCCCAACAGCATACTCACTTACAAGGGCTGGTTTAGCTAATGTTGCTGTTAAATGTCCATCCAACCTGCCTGTGACAAAGAGTAATGGCGGGTCTCCAATATGGCACTCAAGTAGACCAGTCAGTGGTTTGGTATCAAATCAATTCTTTTGAATCTTTTCCACTCTAGGTGGAGGAGTAGTTTATCTTGACTAGGATTGACACACGTTCCAGGTATGGGTTTGCCTTTTTTGCTTGTAGGGCCTTGGATGGGTGTCTTTTGGTGCTCCCATGCCTGGGTTTAGTGGCTTATGCACAGGCACCAGCCACAGCCTGAGAAGGACTTGGTAACTCAGCAAAGAGGGTCTAGGACCCCCACTACGTGATCTACCTGGACAAGTAGATGTGTTGGCTGAATGTGAGAGAAACCTAGGGTGAGTGGTAGAGGATAAGGACCGTGAGTATCAGTTATGAATGAAAGGTCAACTGCAGCTGTTGGGCTATTGTTCATCCCATTAGTGCTTCTAAATTTTAGCAAGAAACAAGACTAACCAGAACCCTGGAGACGCTGTTTCCAAATGGGGCAAAATTACTATGAGATGCAAGTGGATCTGAGTGGCCTAGAATGGATGCTGCGGGACTCTGTCAAGGTCCTCTCTTCAGGAACAGCGTGCCCCGGGTCTTAGGACTATCAGCTGCTGACAGGTCATAGCTACATGGCTCACTAAGAATTGTCCTTGGCTACAGAGAACCACTTCACCTAAGGTTCTCCTCTCTCCCAGGGACAGCTAGTGGCCAATGACTGGCTGATGTGAAGCTGCAAATGTTGTTACATTTGCCTCAATTAGGACATCTCTGAAGGTCCATCCCAGCTCCAGAGCTTCCCTAGGAATGGCTGACGCTTCTGTGGCGCAGCTTCTGCCTTCCCCAGTCCTACCTTCCCCAGGTTCTTATGGGAACATCCATCTCCCAAGACACTTCCCCAATAAATTTTCAGCCTGCAACTCTCTGCCTCGGAATCTGTTTCCAGGGAACCCAACCTAAGGAAAACTTCCATATAAGAATTTTAATCTTCAGTCAACATGGTGAAAAAAGGAGGCCAGAGAGAAGTTCTGCTCTTCACTGTTAACCCCAGAGACAGGACAAGTAAAAACGACAAGCTCTGAGGTGGAAAGATACAAAAGAAGTTTGAATAAAGAAGATACTACAGAAAGTACTGTTGGACCTAAAATCTTGTTCACAAGTTATTTTAGTAGTTTTCTGGAAGAATATGGTCTCTAAGGCATGGGACACAGGACAAATGTTTTCATGAAGGCAAGGAGGAGAAAAGTGCTGGCATCAGTGAGTCTGATAGACTTGATGGTGGCCACAAAGGAAAAGTAACTGAGCGTGTCCTGAAAGCACTAAGGGGCTGGAAGCATTGTGTCTCCTTCCTTCATGGATGGGCACTGAGAGGAGAAAGGTGGTGGGCATAGGTGTACTTCACATGCCTCAGCTTTCCGGAGGGAGATGAGCGATATGGAAAAACATTCTAGTAAGGCTCTTTCTTACTGCAAGTCTTACTGATATTATTACTGATATTATTATTACCATACAGTGTTTTGTTTTGTTGTGATTACTCTAGTTTAATTATTCATTATTTGTAAATTTCATAATATATTACTAAACAACTTGTAGCCTGTTTAAAAGAAGAAATAGTTCCATGGAAATTGGATATTTTGCTAGAGAGAGAGAGAGAGAGGGAGAGAAATTAGTAGGAATCAGTAGGTTGTAGGTTGAGAGGGTGAGGGCTCACTGACAAGGGTATCCAGATTTTATACTTACTGAGATCAGTGCAGGTCTGATTCCCACTCCCCGCACCCCTACTCCAACACACAAGGCTTCTTGTCTTCTGTTTCCCTAACGTGCTCTTCTCTACCCTGCTCTCTGCCCACGGCAGGGAAGGCTGACCAGTAGGGATTCCCACATGGGTCTCATCCCTTCCAGCTCCTGAGCAGATTCAGCCAGAGGGGAGCTCTGCATGGGCAGGAGATACAGAGGAGGGAGGAGAGCGAGGCTGGGGGCACTATTCCCCCTGCTCCTATCTCGTGGGGCTGCCAAGCCTGGATCCCTCAGCTGAGGGTCACAGCTTCTGTCAAACAGCCCCTTCCTCACCGCTCTGTGAATCCACTTCTGGTAACAGCCCCCTCTCCCGGCCCCTTCTGGTTTAGAGGTGCTAACCATCCCCATTGTTACTTGCTCTGGGATACTGCATTATCCCTTGTGGTTCCCCTACACCCTGCCCGCATCTTTGTCAATAGTCCTTGCATCAAGCCCTCACATTATCCAGTTTGAGCGCGCCACTGTTTACCGTCAGGGCTCTGATAGAATTATCTTCCCTTTATCTCTTTCATGCTTAGACTAAATTCCAGACCTGGCTTTTACAGACAAGCTAAGCAAATTGCCTCACTGATCGAGCCGAGGAAACCCCTGGGATCAAATGCAAAGATTTAAAGCCTAACCCTGAATCGAGTGAGGAAACTCTTCTGCCTCATTTCCGGGCTGCGGCATATGATGTTATTTTCTTGAGGAAAGTGACAAGGCAGGAGAAGAGAAGGATTCAAATACTAAGCTGCCCATGAAGACAGAGTGGTGAACTCTAAGATTTGGCAAAAGAACGGCAGCAAGTAGTAGCAGTCCCAGGCTGATGGGAGACCGAAACCAGAGGCTTCAGCAGAGCTAAGGCAGGAAAGAGATTTCAAGTAAACTCAGGGTCCTGGGAAGCCGCGGACAGACAGTGAAAGGCCATTCCTAACTCCCCATCACCCCGGTATCTGGTGCTCTGGTGATAGCCTTCACTGACTAAGCACGTCCCATGTCCCGGGCATGAGGCTTTGTGCTCCTTGGCTCATTTCAACTTCACAGGGCAGAGAAAGCCAGTGTGGGGAAAGAGGCCAAGTCACGTGTCCAAGAACCCAGGGCTCGTAAATGACAAAGCCAGGATTCCAAGCCTGGGATTTAATCACCCATTCAGTCACCCTCTTCTAGAACAGATTTAGCCTGGTCCTAAAGATGTACATCAACGCCAGCATGGACACTGGGAAAGTTCAGTGTCCTCCCCTTATCTCTCAGAGATCATTGAAGCCGACCCAAATCCATGGCTAGTCCAATAACAACCCTCTCTGTGTGAGCCAAGCATCGTACAGAACCCGCTGAGGCCCCCAACAGACTGGCCAGTCCTGGATCAGGGAGTCCGTTTCCTTCACTGCCTCCCTTCCACCTTGCCCTTCCCGCCCAGGGGTGGATCCTCACGGTGACGTGGCCAGGTCCACAGTGGAGCAAGCTCTGGGAAGCAGAGAAATGGGATGTGAAAAGGTCTTTGTCTTCGTGGACTCTCCTCTGTGTGTGGGATTGCACTGGGAGAGAAGGGTAGAGGGAAGGCATTCCTCAGGCAGTAAACAACCCAGACCAATTTGCACCCCGGCCACGGAGCCGTAATCTTTTCATTATGCTTCGCGTATTTATAACCAAGAGCTCTATTGCTCTGGTACCAACAAAACTGCAGTCGGCCCGCCAGAGGATTTTCTTTAAACATCCGTCTTTACGGAAGAAAAAAACGAGCACCCACGTTGCAGGCCTGGGGATAAGTGAGCCCCCCTCCTGTTTTCTTTAGCTGGAGGATAGTGTGCAAAGCTCAGTTCTAAGGAGAGAGGGCTTGCTTCCTCTCAACTGCCACCCCTACTCCCACCCCAAGGTGTTCCTCAGTTTGGCCAAGCAGCCTCAACTTCTTTGAAATGCTTTGCTTGGTGGGTGCCAGCCTGCTTGAGCTGCTCCTGAAGATGCCAATTTTAGCTGCCACATTTAATTTGTATGTCCTGAGGGCCTCCTGTGCTTTTTCTGATTCTCTTAAGTGAATAAAAATAAAGAAGGAGCATAGAGCACATGACCCGGTCCCAGGCTGCAAGCTTCTGCTACAAATATGTTTGTCCACATCCAGGCTCATGTGTTTTAAAGAACAAGATGAAACAGAAAGGGGGTGAAAGAGAAAGCGCGAACTTCCTATCTGTTTCCCAGCACTTTAGGGCCCACGTAAGGCAGTGAGTTAAGGACAGAAGTTTAGTTATGCAGAGGCCAGACACAGGTACCATGAGAGAAGCCTGCCCTACTTCTGTTCCACTGTGAAAAGGAGCAATTGAAAGAAAAAATCCAACTAATATGGGTAGATTCCTTACTCAACTCGGTGACGCAGGTCCTAGGGTCTCCACAGCACAAGCTGATGTGACTAGAGCTCAGAAATAATGCGAACAGTGTCTCCAGTGGAAGAGGCATCTGGGATTTTCAACTGGACTGGAAAATCCTGGGCTCCAGGGGGCTCTTTCTTAGGGGCTACTCCCATGTCATGGGAAGGACCTTGAGAATCGCTGCTACCCTCAAGAAGACCCCAAAGGAGAGCCCTGCTGAGCCAGCTCCGGCATTCACCGTGGAGCCGCCACTGCCCAGCCCCGCCATGAACATTGGGATCCTTTCTCTGGTTCTTGCAGAGGCTGTTTCGGGGAGAAGCAGAGTCAAAGAGTGCATTTCTGCTGCTATTCTCGCTCCTTTACCCAGCCAACCCTCAGTCGCCAGCATTTCTCAGACCATAGTTTAGCTGTGAATACCCGAGATTTTCTTCCTGTGCTGACCACAGTCACCCTGGTGGTCATGCCACTTTCTGGCATAGCCAGGCAGAGGGCCAGCTGCCTCAGAGCCTCTGAGAGGAGAGGAGAGGAAGGATGCCTTTCCCTTCTTGTCCCAAAGGGGCTGAGGGTCCCAACCGCCTGGACACTCAGGGCAGCATCAAGCTGAACAAATTATAGGGAGGAATTTAGGGATGGAGTGAGGGGGGGGGAGGTCATTGTGTCTGGATCCAGACCAATGTTTTCAAAGGCCTCTGTTTTGGGAAGGTGTTGTACCCAAAACTTGGCTTTCTCTTTGTGAATGAACCCACTTGTGGAAAATTCTGGAAAAAAAAAATTTAAATAAATAAAGAGAAGGCAGGAAAGAAAAAGAAACAGAGAGACAGATGAACTGAGTGCTTTCAATGCTAGCTATCAAATGACCCTACAATTTCAGAGCTCTTGTCTCCCCTAAGGATTCTTTTGCAGTTTTTAGCAAAATTCGGTCCCCCACGTCTCTCCAGAATGCCAGGACAGCAGCCATGGAACTCTTTGATCCTCTCAGGGGCTTGCTGTGGAAGGAAATAAATTCAATTTCAGCCCCTGGGTATTATCCACTGAGCATGCGTTCTGCCTTGTGCTGGGAACTCACAAGGGTCTTTACTTTTGTTTGGAAGCTAAGAATTCCATACACAAGACATTAGAAGTGATTTTAAGTCCATTTACGAGCAAGGGTGGTGGATACAGATATTGAAGAGAGGGAATTTAAGGTTAACAAAAGAAAAGTGTGAGCTGAGGCTTGAGAGAGGAGGGAAACTGAGGAGAGGATTGAGTGAAATATAGTGTGAGGGTGAGGATGTTGAGTGGGTAGCATGTACTTAACTTATCAGCACCTGCTTACCTCTGACTCTCCCTCCCCAGTCCCACCCCAAACACATCAGAACTTTCCAACATCCTCCCTCCATTCCTTCTTTACTGAAATCTCACTCACCCTTCATAGCCTCGCTTAACCTCTATCCTCTTCACGTACACCTTTTCAGCATCAACAGCCCGCATCGTTTCTCCTTTCTGGAAACACTTCTTCCACTTATGAGTCAATATCACCCATTAAGTGCTTAGTTGACTTCTGTTTCTTTCAAGTGTGTGTTTTGCTGATCTTGATAAATGATAAGGTTCTCGAGGACCCGGATCATATCTTCCAGTGGGATCAGACATAAGAGGATACAACAGAGCCACTCTGCAAACGCTGGTTTAATGGATGAAAAGTTCAGGACCTTGTTTCTCTGGGAACGTTATCATGCCAATGTCTGGACAAGCTTTCCATTTCTTGGCCATTTCACTGGACGTGCAGCCTGCCCCATACTTCTTAATGGCTCTTAGGTGTCCCCTTTCCAGCCCAGTGGGTGAGAGTGGGTTAGTTCCTTGCAAAATGTTTGGGAAGAAGAGTTGTATTGTTCTTAGATGACAGAGAAGAGTGTTGGCCTGCTTTTTGTACTTTACGCCTAAATATTTGTTAAGCTGTGATAAAAAGCAAAATTGGAGACTGCTACTGCACACTCAGCATGGAAAGGAGGGCAGGTCACAGGCGGTGATCCTTTCAGTTAATACACAATAGCGTCAGCTGCCATTTCAGGAACAGCCAACTTTAGTTAATGAGTATGTGGGTAATCCAACACCTTTGTTCTGGCTCAGATCCCTCTTGTCCTCTTTTTAGCATTTTGAGTTTCTAAGATTTCTTCCCCAGGGGGCATGGAGGTGGGGGAGAAGGACAAGGAAAAGAAGACAATTAACAAAAGCCATGGTAGTGATCCCACTGTGCTGCCTGGAGACTTGCTGGAGAGAAAGCTGAAGGTTGATGCTCACAAGAGTTTGGGGCTTAGGTTCACTTTATGATTTAGGTGATATATGCCAGCCATGTCCACCTTGCCCTGGAAATCTGAAAAATGGTAGTCTGAATGGAAAGTGGGTCACGCGCAACTTTGAGTTTTGCCTTCTATTTTAATTTTATTCCAAGATGTAATCAAAAATATCATTTAATGAGTTTTAAGTGTCAGACTCTATATACAAGCTGATCTCATGTGCAAAACAACTCTTCATAGTGAAAATCATTGCCTCGTTTATTCAGATCAGGAAACTGAGGCTCAGAGGAGTTACGTAAACTGCATCTGTTCAACAGATATTCACTGTGAGTCTTTCATGTGCCAGGAGTTAGAACCGGAAAGGAGCAAAACTAGGATCTAAGGGCAGATGTGTCTGGACTCCAAGCCTCCGTTGTTTCCATGGAACTGCATTGCTTCCCTTGGGGAGGAATGTCTCCCCCAAACCTTCTCTTTCATCCTCATTTTTAAAATATTCCCTTTGCATTCCAGAAGCTCTTTGAGTACAAAATGAGGGCTGTTAACTATGTTCACCAAGTGGTAGTGACGAGATTGCAAGATTTCTGGATTGTTTGTTGTTGTTTTTAAGGAGAGGTAGAGAGAGATAGTTTCAGGACTTAATTTTGTGCTTCTTAACTTCGGAGCATATTTGGGAAAGTATAGGAAAGCTAGTAGTTCCTAAAAGCAATATTTTGGCTGTGGGAGCCAGTGCAATTTGATTAAATGAGCTGAAGGAATCAGGGGTGGCACTTAGTCTGACACGTAAATTAAGTTCCATTCGTCATCCTCTAGGCTTCGTCCCAGAGAATCTATCCAGGTCCCCAGTCCTCATAGCCTAGAGTCAACCTGGACACTGCTCATTCAGTCTTACTGAGGAAATCTAGCTCACTATGCAATCTACAATATGCAGTCTACAATATGCAGTCTACAATATGCCTGCTTCCTCTATCCACACCGCCATCCACTATTCACGCCACGATTTTCTCTTGCCTACGTTTCTTCAGCTGAATGATCTCCATAACTCTGGTCTTATTTCCTTCAAATCCATTTCCTTAAAATTGCTGCCAGGGTAAATTTTCTGATAGGTAAATATGGAATATGTAAATTCGATCCTGTTTCTTCCCATTGCTTTCAGGATAAAGCCCAAACATTTAAGCAGAGCAAATAAGCTCCTTCATACGCTAGCCCTGCCCTGTTCAATATGATATGAGCCACGTACATAATTTTAAATGTTCTAGTAGCCATATTTAAAAAGTAAAAAGAGAAAGGGGAAAATAATTTTAATATATTTTATTTCACTCAATATCCCAAATATTATCATTTTAACATGCACTCGATATTTTTAAAATATCAATATTTTGCCATCTTTTTTTCTTATATACTTTATCTACAAAATCTGGAGACCAAATTTTTATCAGAAATACTTGATCCGTATTTAGATTTAATAAAATTTATACTTTAAAGAATAAATTTACATATACAAATTGTTCCAAACATACTTAAAATTATTCCATAACTGAATCAAGTATTAGTTTAAAATCAATTAAAAATAGGGTTTCCCTGGTGGCACAGTGGTTGAGAGTCCGCCTGCCGATGCAGGGGACACGGGTTCGTGCCCCGGTCCGGGAAGATCCCACATGCCGCGGAGCGGCTGGGCCCGTGAGCCATGGCCGCTGAGCTTGCGCGTCCGGAGCCTGTGCTCCGCAACGGGAGAGGCCACAACAGTGAGAGGCCCGCGTACCGCAAAAAAATAAAAATAAAAAAATAACAACATTAAGAAAGGGCGTGCTTTTATGCAACTGCCATTCCCATTAGTCTGGCCCTGCTCCCCTTCTTGAGTCCTCTTCTGACCTCTAGGGTCAAATAGCCCCTGTTATCTGCCCCAAATGGTTCTTTTCACATGTACTCATGTGCGTGCAGGCACGTGCACACACTCGCACCCACGTCTCCCTTTCTCTCTGAAACTGGTGAGCAAGTTGAGAGCCAGCTCTGCAGAACCCCCTGTTGTGCTAGTATTCATGGTGGTCATGCAGGTCACCTTGGCAATGTGTACATTGCTTTCTTTGGCTTTTATTGTACAGTCAGTACTATAAATTTTCTGCTTTGAGTTTTGCAACTTTGTAGCATTTTAGATAATGTTGTGTTTGTACTTTGTTGTGTAGACTAAAAGAATTGTGTTGAATAAACCTAGGATTAGAGTGCAAAAAAACAAATAAACAAAAAATAAACAAAGTTTCCCAAAATATACAAATAGCTCATATAGCTCAATATCAAAAAACAAAAACAAATAACTCAATCAAAAAATGGGTATAAGGGGCTTCCCTGGTAGCACAGTGGTTGGGATCTGCCTGCCAATGCAGGGGACACGGGTTCGGGCCCTGGTCTGGAAAGATCCCACGTGCCGCGGAGCAGCTGGACTCGTGGGCCACAATTGCTGAGCCTGCGCGTCTGGAGCCTGTGCTCCGCAACAGGAGAGGCTGTGATGGTGAGAGGCCTGCGCACCGTGATGAAGAGTGGCCCCCGCTTGCCACCACTAGAGAAAGCCCTCGCACAGAAACGAAGACCCAACACAGCCATAAATAAATAAATTAATTAATTTAAAAAAAATGGGTATAAGACTAAATAGACATTTCTCCAAAGAAGACATAGAGATGGCCAACAGGCTCATGAAAAGATGCTCAACATCGCTAATTATTAGAGAAATCAAAACTACAATGAGATATCACCTCACAACGGTCAGAATAGCCATCATCAAAAAGTCTACAAGTAGTAAGTGCTGGCAAGGGTGTGGAGAAAAGGGAACCCTCCTACACTGTTGGTGGGAATGTAAATCGGTGCAGGCACTATGGAAAACAGTATGGAGTTTCCTTATAAAACTAAAAATAGAGTTACCATGTGATCCAACAATCCCAGTTCTGAGCATATGTCTGGAAAAGATGAAAACTCTAGTTCAAAAAGATACATGCACCCCAATGTTCATAGCAGCATTATTTACAATAACCTAGACATGGAAAAAACCTAAAAGCCCATTGATAGATGAATGGATAAAGAAGATGTGGTACATATATACCATGGAATACTGCTTAGCCATAAAAAAAGAATGAAATAATGTAACTTGCAGCAACAGGGATGGACCCAGAGATTATCATACTTAGTGAATTGTCAGACAAAGACAAATATCATATGATATCACTTACATGTGGAATGTAAAAAAATGACATAAATGAACTTATTTATAAGACAGAAACAGACTCATAAACATAGAAAACAAACCTATGGTTACTACAGGGGAAAGGTGGGGGAGGAATAAATTAGGAGCTTGGGATTAACAGTTACACACCACTATATATAAAATAGATAAACAACAAGGACCTACTGTATAGCACACAGAACTATACTAAATATCTTGTAGTAACCTATAATGGAAAACTTACATGTATGTATAACTGAATCACTTTGCTGTACAGCTGGAACCAATACAATATTGTAAATCAACCTTACTTCAATTTAAAAAAACCCAAAATTTAAATTCAATTATTCTGTCACCTTAGACTCACTTGAATCACTTAATAGTTACATGTTACTGGATACCATATTGAACCACTCAGACCTAACCCCTTGTTAAATCTTTCAGCAAGACTTTGAGAGGAGCTTCAAGATGACGGAAGAGTAAGATGCGGAGATCACCTTCCTCCCCACAAATACATCAGAAATACATCTACATGTGGAACAACTCCTACAGACCACCTACTGAACGCTGGCAGAAGACCTCAGACGTCCCAAAAGGCAAGAAACTCCCCACGTACCTGGGTAGGGCAAAAGAAAAAAAGAATAAACAGAGACAAAAGAATAGGGACAGGACCTGCACCAGTGGGAGGGAGCTGTGAAGGAGGAAAGGTTTCCACACACTAGGAAGCCCCTTCGCGGGCGGAGACTGCGGGTGGCGAAGGGGGAAAGCTTCGGAGTCGCGGAGGAGAGCACAGCAACAGGGGTGTGGAGGGCAAAGCGGAGAGAATCCCGCACAGAGGATCAGGGCCGACCAGCACTCACCAGCCTGAGAGGCTTGTCTGCTCACCCGCCGGGGCGGGCAGGGCTGGGAGCTGAGGCTCGGGCTTCGGTTAGATCCCAGGGAGAGGACTGGGGTTGGCGGCGTGAACACAGCCTGAAGGGGTTAGTGTGCCACGACTAGCCGGGAGGGAGTCCGGGAGAAAGTCTGGACTTGCCGAAGAGGCAAGAGACTTTTTCTTGTCCCTTTGTTTCCTGGTGCGCAAGGAGAGGGGATTAAGAGCACTGCTTAAAGGAGCTCCAGAGATGGGCGTGAGCCACGGCTATCGGCGCGGACCCCAGAGATGGGCATGAGACGCTAAGGCTGCTGCTGCCGCCACCAAGAAGCCTGTGTGCGAGCACAGGTCACTATCCACACCCCCCTTCCGGGTAGCCTGTGCAGCCCGTCACTGCCAGGGTCCCGTGATCCAGGGACAGCTTCCCCAGAAGAACACACGGCGCGCCTCAGGCTGTTGCAACATCACACTGGCCTCTGCCGCCGAGGCTCGCCCCGCATTCTGCATTCCGTACCCCTCCCTCCCCCCAGCCTGAGTGAGCCAGAGCCCCAGAATCAGCTACTCCTTTAACGCCGTCCTGTCTGAGCGAAGAACAGACGCCCTCAGGCGACCTACACGCAGAGGTGGGGCCAAATCCAAAGCTGAACCCCAGGAGCTGTGCGAACAAAGAAGACAAAGGGAAATCTCTCCGAGCAGCTCAGGAGCAGCGGATTAAATCTCCACAGTCAATTTGATGTACCCTGCATCTGCGGAATACCTGAATAGACAATGAATCATCCCCAACTGAGGAGGTGGACATTAGGAGCAACGATATATATATATTTTTTTTCCCTTTTTCTCCTTTTCTGAGTGTGTGTATGCTTCTGTGTGTGATTTTGTCTGTATAGCTTTGCTTTTACCATTTGTCCTAGGGTTCTGGCTGTCCGTTTTTTGTTTTTTTTTTTTATTTACAAAAATTTTTTTTCTTAAAAATTATTTTTTGTTTTAATAATTTTATTTTATCTTCTTCTTTCTTTCTTTCCTTTCTTTCTCCCTTTTATTCTGAGCCATGTGGAGGACAGGCTCTTGGTGTGCCAGCCAGGTGTCAGGGCTGTGCCACTGAGGTGGGACAGCCAAGTTCAGGACACTGGTCCACAAGAGACCTCCCAGCTCCACGTAATATGAAATGGTGAAAATCTCCCAGAGATCTCCATCTCAATGCCAAGACCCAGCTCCACTCAACGACAAGCAAGCTACAGTGCTGGACACCCTATGCTAAAAAACTTGCAAGACAGGAACTTAACCCTGCGCATTAGCAGAGAGGCTGCCAAAAATAATAAGGTCACAGACACCCCAAAACACAACACCAAAATTGGACCTGCCCACCAGAAAGACAAATCCAGGCTCATCCACCAGAACACAGGCACTAGTCCCCTCCACCAGGAAGCCTACACAACCCACTGAACCAACCTTAGCCACTGCGGACAGACACCAAAAACAACGGGAACTATGAACCTGCAGCCTGCAAAAAGGAGACCCCAAACACAGTAAGTTAAGCAAAATGAGAAGACAGAGAAACACAGAGCAGATGAAGGAGCAAAGTAAAAACTCACCAGACCTAACAAATGAAGAGGAAGTCGGCAGTCTACCTGAAAAAGGATTCAGAATAATTATAGTAAAGATGATCCAAAATCTTGGAAATAAAATGGAGAAATTACAAGAAACATTTAACAAGGACCTAGAAGAACTTAAGAACAAACGAACAGTGATGAACAACACAATAAATGAAACTAAAACTTCTTTAGAAGCGATCAATAGTAGAATAACTGAGGCAGAAGAACGGATAAGTGACCTGGAAGATAAATTAGGGGAAATAACTACTTCAGAGCAGAATAAAGTAAAAAGAATGAAAAGAATGGAAGACAGTCTCAGAGACATCTGGAACAACATTAAAGGCACCAACATTCGAATTATAGGGGTCCCAGAAGAAGAAGAGAAAAAGAAAGGGACTGAGAAAATATTGGAAGAGATTATAAGTGAAAACTTCCCTAATATGGGAAAGGAAATAGTTAATCAAGTCCAGGAAGCACAGAGAGTCCCATACAGGATAAATCCAAGAAAAACCATGCCAAGACACATTAATCAGACTATCAAAAATTAAATACAAAGAACAAATATTAAAAGCAGCAAAGAAAAACAACAAATAACACATAAGGGAAACCCCATAAGGATAACAACTGATCTTTCAGCAGAAACTCTGCAAGCCAGAAGGGAGTGGCAGGACATATTTAAAGTGATGAAAGAGAACAAACTACAACCAAGATTACTCTACCCAGCAAGGATCTCTTTCAGCTTTGGCGGAAAAATTAAAAGTTTTACAGGCAAGCAAAAGCTAAGAGAATTCAGCACCACCAAACCAGGTTTACAACAAATTCTAAAGGAACTTCTCTAGGAAGGAAACACAAGGGAAGGAAAAGACCTACAATAACAAACCCCAAACAATTAAGAAAATGGTAATAGGAATATACATATCGATAATTACCTTAAATGTAAATGGGATAAATGCTCCAACCAAAAGACATAGACTGGCTGAATGGATACAAAAACAAGACCCGTATATATGCTATCTACAATAGACCCACTTCAGACCCAGGGACACATACAGTCTGAAAGAGAGGTGATGGAAAAAGATATTCCATGCAAATGGAAATCAAGAGAAAGCTGGAGTAGCAATTCTCATGTCAGACAAAATAGACTTTAAAACAATGACTATTACAAGAGAAAAAGAAGGACACTACATAATGATCAAGGGATCAATCCAAGAGGAAGATGTAACAATTGTAAATATTTATGCACCCAACATAGGAACATCTCAATACATAAGGCAAATGCAAACAGCCATAAAAGGGGAAATCGACAGTAACACAATCATAGTAGGGGACTTTAACAGCCCACTTTCACCAATGGACAGATCATCCAAAATGAAAATAAATAAGGAAATGCAAGCTTTAAATGATACATTAAACAAGATGGACTTAATTGATATTTATAGGACATTCCATCCAAAAACAGCACAATACACATTCTTCTCAAGTGCCCATGGAACATTCTCCAAGATAGGTCATATCTTGGGTCACAAATCAAGCCTTGGTAAATTTACAAAAATTGAAATCATATCAAGTATCTTTTCCGACCACAACAGTATGAGACTAGATATTAATTACAGGAAAAAATCTGTAAGAGATACAAATACATGGAGACTAAACAACACACTACTTAATAATCCAGATATCACTGAAGAAATCAAAGAGGAAATAAAAAAATACCTAGAAACAAATGACAGTGAAAACACGACAACCCAAACCTATGGGGTGCAGCAAAAACAGTTATAAGAGGGAAGTTTATAGCAATACAATCCTACCTTAAGAAAAAAGAAACATGTCAAATAAACAAAATAACCTTACACCTAAAGCATTTAGAGAAAGAAGAACAAAAAAAAACCCCAAAGTTAGCAGAAGGAAAGAAATCATAAAGATCAGATCAGAAATAAATGAAAAAGAAATGAAGGAAACAATAGCGAAGATCAATAAAATTAAAAGCTGGTTCTTTGAGAAGATAAACAAAATTGATAAGCCATTAGCCAGACTTATAAAAAAAAGAGGGAGAAGACTCAAATCAATAGAATCAGAAATGAAAAGGAGAAGTAACAACTGGCACTGCAGAAATACAAAGGATTATGAGAGATTACTACAAGCAACTCTATGCCAATAAAATGGACAACCTGGAAGAAATGGACAAATTCGTAGAAATGCACAACCTTCCAAGACTGAACCAGGAAGAAATAGAAAATATGAACAGACCAATCACAAGCACTGAAATTGAAACTGTGATTAAAAATCTTCCAACGAGCAAAAGCCCAGGACCAGATGGCTTCACAGCCGAATTCTATCAAACGTTTAGAGAATAGCTAACACCTATCCTTGTCAAACTCGTCCAAAATACAGCAGAGGGAGAAACACTCCCAAACTCATTCTATGAGGCCACCGTCACTCTGATACCAAAATCAGACAAAAATGTCACAAACAAAGAAAACTAAAGGCCAATATAACTGATGAACATAGATGCAAAAATTCTCAACAAAATACTAGCAAACAGAATCCAACAGCACGTTAAAAGGATCATACACTATAATCAAGTGGGGTTTATCCCAGGAATGCAAAGATTCTTCAATATATGCAAATCAATCAATGTGATACACCATATTAACAAATTGAAGGAGAGAAACCATATGATCATCTCAATAGATGCACAAATAGCTTTTGACAAAATTCAACACTGATTTATGATAGAACACCCTCAAGAAAGTAGGCATAGAGGGAACTTACCTCAACATAATAAAGGCCATATATGACAAACCCACAGCCAACATGGTCCTCAATGGTGAAAAACTGAAACTATTTCCACTATGATCAGGAACAAGACAAGGTTGCCCACTCTCACCACTATTATTCAACATAGTTTTGGAAGTTTTAGCCACAGAAATCAGAGAAATAAAAGGAATACAAATTGGAAAAGAAGTAAAGCTGTCACTGTTTGCAGATGACATGATACTATACATAGAGAATCCTAAAGATGCTACCAGAAAACTACTAGAGCTAATCAATGAATTTGGTAAAGTAGCAGGATACAAAATTAATGGACAGAAATCTCTTGCATTCCTGTACACTAATGATGAAAAATCTGAAAGGGAAATTATGGAAACACTCCCATTTACCATTGCAGCAAAAAGAATAAAGTAACTAGGAATAACCTACCTAAGGAGACAAAAGACCTGTATGCAGAAAGCTATAAGACACTGATGAAAGAATTTAAAGATGATACAAATAGACGGAGAGATATCTTGGATTGGAAGAATCAACATTATGAAAATGGCTCTACTACCCAAAGCAATCTACAGATTCAATGCAATCCCTATCAAACTACCAGTGGCATTTTTCACAGAACTAGAACAAAAAATTTCACAATTTGTATGGAAACACAGAAGACTCCGAATAGCCAAAAGAGTCTTGAGAAAGAAAAACAGAGCTAGAGGAATCAGGCTCCCTGACTTCAGACTAAACTACAAAGCTACAGTAATCAAGACAGTATGGTACTGGCACAGAAATAGAAATATAGATCAATGGAACAGGATAGAAAGCCCAGAGATAAACCCACCACATATGGTCACCTCATCTTTGATAAAGGAGGCAAGAATATACAATGGAAAAAAGAGAGCCTTTTCAATAAGTGCTGCTGGGAAAACTGGACAGCTACATGTAAAAGAATGAAATTAGAACACTCCATAACACCATACACAAAAATAAACTCAAAATGGGTTAAAGACCTAAATGTAAGGCTAGACACTATAAAACTCTTAGAGGAAAACATAGGCAGAACACTCTATGACATAAATCACAGCAAGATCCTTTTTGACCCCCCTCCAAGAGAAATGGAAATAAAAATAAACAAATGGTACCTAATGAAACTTAAAAGCTTTTGCACAGCAAAGGAAACCATAAAAAAGACAAAAAGAGAACCCTTAGAATGGAAGAAAATATTTGCAAATGAAGCAACTGACAAAGGATTAATCTCCAAAATTTACAAGCAGCTCATGTGGCTCAATATCAAAAAAATAAACAACCCAATCCAAAAATGGGCAGAAGGGCTACATAGACATTTCTCCAGAGGTGATATACAGATTACCAACAGACACGTGAAAGAATGCTCAACATCATGAATCATTAGAGAAATGCAAATCAAAACTACAATGAGATATCATCTCACCCCAGTCAGAATGGCCATCATCAAATAATCTACAAACAATAAATGCTGTAGAGGGTGTGGAGAAAAGGGAGCCCTCCTGCAGTGTTGCTGGGAATGTAAATTGATAGAGCCACTATGGAGAACAGTATGGAGGTTCCTTAAAAAACTAAACATAGAACTATCATTCAACCCAGCAATCCCACTACTGGGCATATACCCTGAGAAAACTATAATTCAAAACAAGTCATGTACCAAAATGTTCATTGCAGCTCTATTTACAATAGCCATGAAATGGTAGCAACCTAAATGTCTATCAACAGATGAATAGATAAAGAAGATGTGGCACATATATACAATGGAATATTACTCAGCCATAAAAAGGAACAAAACTGAGTTATTTTTAGTGAGGTGGATGGACCTAGAGACTGTCATACAGAGTGAGGTAAGTCAGAAAGTGAAAAACAAATACCGTATGCTAACACATATATATGGTATCTAAAAAAAAAAAAAATACTCATGAAGAACCTAGGGGCAAGATGGGAATAAAGACGCCGACCTACTAGGGAATGGACTTGAGGATTTGGGGAGGGGGAAGGGTAAGCGGGGACAAAGTGAGAGAGTGGCATGGACATATATACACTGCCAAACGTAAAATAAATAGCTAGTGGGAAGCAGCTGCGTTGCACAGGGAGATCAGCTCTGTGCTTTGTGACCACCTAGAGGGGTGAGATAGGGAGGGTGGGAGGGAGAGAGATGCAAGAGGGAAGAGATATGGGGACATATGTATATGTATAACTAATTCACTTTGTTATAAAGCAGAAACTAACACACCATGTTAAAGCAATTATACTCCAATAAAGATGTTCTTTTAAAAAAAGGGCATTAAACCCTTAATGAAAATAAATTAATTAATTAAATCTTTGCCCTTTAAAAAAAAAAAAACAAGACCTTGAGGACATTATGTTAAGTGAGGTAAGTCAGACTAAGAAAGACAAATACTGTATGGTATCATTTATATTTGAAATCTAAAAAGGTCAAACTTAGGTAAAATAAAATAGTGGTAAAATAGCGGTTACTGGAGACAGGGTATGGTGAGGAAATAGGAGAGATGTTTTAGGGTACAAATTTACAACTAGCAGACAAATAAGTCCTGGAGATCTGTTGCAAAGTATAGTGAATATAGACAACAATATTGCATTATAGTCATCAAACTTGCTAAGAGTAGATCTTAACAATTCCCACCACAAACAAGAAAGGATACTAATGGAATGAGTTAGGGGTGCCATTATCCCTGCAATGGCAATCATGTTACAGGAATATCTCATTTTATTGTGCTTCACTTTATTGCACTTCAAAGATATTGCATTTTTTTACAAACTGAAGTGTTTTGGTAAACCTGTATCCAGCAAGTCTGTCAGCAGCATTTTTCAAACAGCATCTGTTCACTTCCTGTCTCTGTGTCATATTTTGGTAATTCTCACAATATTTCAAACTTTTTCATTATTATTATTATATTTGTTATGGTGATCTGTGATCAGTGATCTTTGATGTTACTATTGTAATTGGGAGGGGGCACAAACTGCGCCCATATAAGATGGCAATCTTAATCAACAAATGTGTGTGTTCTGACAGTTCCACCAATGGGCCATCCCCCCATCTCTCTCACTCCCTATTCCCTGAGATACAACAATATTGAAATTAGGCCAGTTAATAACCCTACAATGGTCTCTAAGTGTTGAAGTGAAGGGAAAAACCACACATCTCTCATTTTAAATCAAAAGCAAAAAATGATCAAGCTTAGTGAGGAAAGCCTGTCTAAAGCTGAGATAAGCCGAAAGCTAGGCCTCTTGTGTCAAACAGGGAGCCGAGTTCTGAATGCAAAGGAAAAGTTCTTGAAGAAAATTAAAAATGCTACTCCAGTGAACAGAAGAATGATAACAAAGTGAAACAGCCTTATTGCTGATGTGGAGAAAGTTTTAGTGGTCTGGATAGAAGATCAAACCAGCCCCAACATTCCCTTAAGCCAAAACCTAATCCAGAGCAAGGCCCTAACTCTCTTCAATTCTGTGAAGGCTGAGAGAGGTGAGGAAGCTGCAGAACAAAAGTTTGAAGCTAGCAGAGGTTGGTTCACGAGGTTGAAGGAAAGGAACCATCTCCATAACATAAAAGTACAAGGCGACGCAGCAAGTGCTGATGTAGAAGCTGCAGCAACTTATCCAGAAGATCTAGCTCAGATCATCAATGAAGGTGACTACACTAAACAACAGATGCTCAATGTGGATGAAACAGCCTTATATTGGAAGAAGATGACATCTAGGAGCTTCATAGCTAGAGAGGAGCAGTCAAAGCCTGGCTTCAAAGCTTCAAAGCACAGGCTGACTCTTTTGTTAGGGGCTAATGTAGCTGGTGACTTGAAGGTGAAGCCAGTGCTCATTTACCATTTTGGAAATCCTAGGGTCTAAAGAATTATGCTAAATCTACCCTGCCTGTGCTCTACTAATGGAACAACAAAGCCTAGATGACAGCACATCTGTTGACAACATGGTTTACTGAATATTTTAAGCCCACTGTTGAGACCTATTGCTCAGAAAAAAAGATTCCTATCAAAACATTACTGCTCACTAGATTACATTTACTTCTCAAGTGCACACGGACCATTCTCCAGGATAGATCACATCTTGGGTCACAAATCAAGCCTCAGTAAATTTAAGAAAATTGAAATCATATCAAGATCTTTTCTGAGCACAATGCTATGAGATTAGAATTCAATTACAGGGGAAAAAATGTAAAAAACACAAACACATGGAGGCCAAACAATATGTTACTAAATAAACAAGAGATCACTGAGGAAATCAAAAAATACCTAGAGACAAGTGACAATGACAACACAACGATGCAAAACCTATGGGATGCAGCAAAAGCAGTTCTAAGAAGGAAGTTTATAGCAATACAAGCCTACCTCAAGACACAAGAAAAATCTCAAATAAACAATCTAAACTTACACCTAAAGGAACTAGAGAAAGAAGAACAAACAAAATGCAAAGTTAGCAGAAGGAAAGAAATCATAAAGATCAGAGCAGAAATAAATGAAATAGAAACAAAGAAAACAGTAGCAAGGATCAATAAAACTAAAAGCTGGTTCTTTGAGAAGATAAACAAAATTGATAAACCATTAGCCAGACTCATCAAGAAAAAGAGGGAGAGGACTCAAACCAATAAAATTAGAAATGAAACAGGAGAAGTTACAACAGACACCGCAGAAATATAAAGCATCCTAAGAGACTACTACAAACAATTCTATACCAGTAAAATGGACAACCTGGAAGAAATGGACAAATTCTTAGAAAGGTATAACCTTCCAAGACTGAACCAGGAAGAAATAGAAAATGTGAATAGACAAATCACAAATAATGATATTGAAACTGTGATTAAAAATCTTCCAACAAACAAAAGTCCAGGAACAGATGGCTTCACAGGTGAATTCTATCAAACATTTAGAGAACAGCTGACACCCATCCTTCTCAAACTCTTCCAAAAAATTTCAGAGGAAGGAACACTCCCAAACTCATTCTATGAGGCCACCATCACCCTGATACCAAAACCAGACAAAGATAATACAAAAAAAGAAAATTACAGACCAATATCACTGATGAATATAGATGCAAAAATCCTCAACAAAATACTAGCAAACAGAATCCAACAACACATTAAAAGGATCATACACCATGATCAACTGGGATTTCTCCCAGGGATGCAAGGATTCTTCAATATATACAACTCAATCAATGTGATACACCATATTAACAAATTGAAGAAGAAGAACCATATGATCATCTCAGTAGATGCAGAAAAATCTTTTAACAAAATTCAACGCCCATTTATGATAAAAACTCTCCAGAAAGTGGGCATAGAGGGAACCTACCTCAACATACTAAAGGCCATATATGACAAACCCACAGCAAACATCATTCTCAATGGTGAAAAACTGAAAGCATTTCCTCTAAGATCAGGAACAAGACAAGGATGTCCACTCTCACCACTATTATTCAACATAGTTTTGGAAGTCCTAGCCACAGCAATCAGAGAAGAAAAAGAAATAAAAGGAATACAAATTGGAAAAGAAGAAGTAAAACTGTCACTGTTTGCAGATGACATGATACTATACATAGAGAATCCTAAAGATGCCACCAGAGAACTACTAGAGCTAATCAATGAATTTTGGTAAAGTTGCAAGATACAAAATTAATGCACAGAAATCTCTTGCATTCATATACAATAATGATGAAAAATCTGAAAGAGAAATTAAGGAAACACTCCCATTTACCATTGTAACAAAAAGAATAAAATACCTAGGAATAAACCTACCTAGGGAGACAAAAGACCTGTATGCAGAAAGCTATAAGACACTGATGAAAGAAATTAAAGGTGATACCAACAGATGGAGGGATATACCATGTTGTTGGATTGGAAGAATCAACATTGTGAAAATGACTATGCTACCCAAAGCAATCTACAGATTCAATGTAATCCCTATCAAAGTACCAATGGCATTTTTCACAGAAGTAGAACAAAAAATTTCACAATTTGTATGAAGACACAAAAGACCCCGAAGAGCCAAAGCAATCTTGAGGGAAAAAATCCGAGCTGGAGGAATCAGACTCCCTGACTTCAGACTCTACTACAAAGCTACAGTAATCAAGCCACTATGGTACTGGCACAAAAAGAGAAATATAGATGAATGGTACAGGATAGAAAGCCAGAGATAAACCCACATGCCTATGGTCAACTAATCTATGACAAAAGAGGTAAGGATATACAATGGAGAAAAGACAGTTTCTTCAATAAGTGCTGCTGGGAAAACTGGACAGCTACACGTAAAATAATGAAATTAGAACACTCCCCAGCACCATAAGCAAAAATAAAGTCAAAATGGCTTAAAGACCTAAATGTAAGGCCAGACACTATAAAACTCTTAGAGGAAAACATAGAACATAGAGAACACTCTATGACATAAATCATAGCAAGATCCTTTTTGACCCACCTCCTAGAGAAATGGAAATAAAAACAAAAATAAACAAATGGGACCTAATGAAACTTAAAAGCTTTTGCACAGCAAAGGAAGCTACAAACAAGATTAAAATACAACCCTGTGAATGGAAGAAAATATTTACAAATGAAGCAACAGACAAAGGATTAATCTCCAAAATTTACAAGCAGCTCATGCAGTTCAATATCAAAAAAACAAAAAACCCAATCCAAAAATGGGCAGAAGACCTAAACAGACATTTCCCCAAAGAAGATATACAGATTGCCAACAAACACATGAAAGGATGCTCAACATCACTAATCATTAGAGAAATGCAAATCAAAATTACAATGAGGTATCACCTCACACCAGTTAGAATGGGCATCAACAGAAAATCTACAAACAACTAATGCTGGAGAGGGTGTGGTGAAAAGGGAACCCTCTTGCAGTGTTGGTAGGAATGTAAATTGATACAGACACTATGGAGAACAGTACAGAGGTTTCTTAAAAAGCTAAAAATAGAATTACCATATTACCCAGCAATCCCACTACTGGGCATATACCCTGAGAAAACCATAATTCAAAAAGACACATGCACCCCAATGTTCACTGCAGCACTATTTACAATAGCCAGGTCATGGAAGCACCCTAAGTGTCCATTGACAGACGAATGGATAAAGAAGACGTGACACATATATACAACGGAATATTACTCAGCCATAAAAAAGGAGCAAAATTTAGTCATTTGTAGAAACGTGGATGGATCTAGAGACTGTCATACAGAGTGAAGTAAATCAGAAAGAGAAAAACAGATATCATATATTAACACATATATGTGGAACCTAGAAAAATGGTACAGATGAACCGGTTTGCAGGGCAGAAATTGAGACACAGATGTAGAGAATAAACGTATGGACACTAAGGGGGGAAAGCGACGGGGGTGTGGTGTGTGATGATTTGGAAGTTGGGGATTGACATGTATACACTGATGTGTATAAAATGGATGACTAATAGGAACCTGCTGTATAAAAACATAAATATAATAAAACTCAAAAATTCAAAAAAAAATATTACTGCTCACTGACAATGCACCTGGTCACCCAAGAGCTCTGATGAAGTTGTACAGTGAGATTAATGTTTCATGTCTGCTAACACAACATCCATTCTGCAGTCCAAGGATCAAGGAATAATTTGACTTTCAACTTTATTACTTAAGAAATACAGTTTATAAGTCTATAGCTGCCATAGATAGTGAATCTTTTGATGGATCTGGGCAAAGTAAGTTAAAAACCTTCTGGAAAGCTTTCACCATTCTAGATGCCATTAAGAACATTTATGATTCGTGGGAAGAGGTCAAAATATCCACATTCACAGGAGTTTGCAAGAAGTTGATTCCAACCTTCATGGATGACTTTGAGGCGTTCAAGACTTCGGTGGAGGAAATAAGTACAGATGTGGTGGAAATAGCAAGAGAAATAGAATTAGACGTGGAGCCTGAAGATGTGGCTGAATTGTGCAATCTGATGATAAAACTTTGGTGGATGAGGAATTGTTTCTTATGTACAAACAAATTGGGTTTTTGAGATGGAAGCTACTCCTGCTGAAGATGCTGTGGAGGTTGTTGAAATGACAGCAAACGATTTAGCATATCCAGCAGAAGCAGGGTTTGAAAGGATTGACTCCAATTTGGAAAGAAGTTCTACTATGGGTAAAATGCTATCAGCAGCATTGCATGCCACAGGGAAATCGCTTGTGAAAGTAGGTGTCAATCAATGCTGCAAACTTCATTGTGTCTTATGTTAAGAAATTGTCACGGCCACCTCAGCCTTCAGCCACCACCAGCCTGATCAGTCAGCACCCATCAACATGGAGGCAAGACCCTCCACCAGCAAAAAGATTACAACTCTTGGAAGTCTCAGATGATTGTTAGCATTTTTTAGCAACGAAGTATTTTTTTAATTAAGGTATGCGGTTGTATTTTTAGACATAATGCTATTGCACACTTAATAGACTACAGTATAGTGTAAAGATAACTTTTATATGCACTGAGAAACCACAAAATTCTTGCAACTCGCTTTATCATGATACTGGCTTTATTGCTGTAGTCTGGAACTAAATCAGCAATATCTCAAGGTCTGACTGTACAATATATAACACATTGTACACTTTAAATTTACACAATGTTATGTTCAAAAATATTTCAATTAATCAAAAAAGGAAACATAGCAGCTAACACTGTTACATGACAGGCACTGGTCTAAAAGTTTCCATTTATTAGCTTCTTTTAATCCAGTTGTCACAGGACAACAATTCTATGAAGTAGATACTATGATGTCTCCATCTTACAGAAGGCAAAATCGAGGCACAGAGATGTTGAGTAATTTTCCCAAGTTCACAGAGCTAGAAAGTAGTAGAGCTGAGGTTTGAACCCAGAGAGTCATGCCCTAGAACTTGTGCCCTTACCCACAACAATCTTGATTGCCTCAAATTCTTAGAGCTCCAAGAAGCTTCCTCTCACCTCGAGGCTGTCACATCTGTTTCTCCTATGTGCTTTAGTGATTCTCCAGTAAGGGCTTAGGAATGCATATTGACTCCTTCAGATTGGGAGGGTGCCATTTCCCACACTGCAGCATTATTTTTCTGGTAATTATTTGGTACTTATCTATGTAGATTGTGGAAGTCAGTGTATTACTAAGAAAAATGTCAGGTTCGTAACAAATTCCAGGGCAGAAAAAAATATTTAATCAGATGTGCTTATCAAGGCTCTTTTCCTCCTTTCAGAAATGTCCAAGCTGCTTTTAAGCTGATACTGTCCCCCTCCCCTGACTAAAGCATTTGACATACCCTCTGGGTTACATAACTTGGTGTGAACTCGCTTCCTCTGGTCGTAGGAGACTATGGTTCTCAGAGTGTTGACATGAACATTTCCTGTCCTTCCCAGCTAATGCAGAACAGCCTTTCCAGGAAACATGTGCTTTGTGGAGTCTGCCATTAAGAGCGCACTAAGTCAGCCTGAGAATGGGGTGTAGTTAAGTATGATTAAAAGTAGAAGATTACAAATATTACAAAAATATTATAACAGGAAATGGAAAAGAACGAGAATTATGAGCAAGGCAGCTCTTGTTGGACTTTGACCTCAAAAAGGAGGTACCTAGTTACATGAGAAGCTAAAGGGATGCAGTGACCATAAATCACTATTAAAATTCACATTAACAAAATTATGTTTAAAAAAATTAGATGAGAAGAGGGAATGCTAATTGGATTCTGGTATAGTCAAACGAATTAGTATTCTTTTCACAGGCAGAGGATGGGATTTGTACAGAGATGCTGCTGACATATTAATGGCCGTTGGTGAACAGCACCAAATGGTTTGGTGTAACTACTAGAGATGAATCAGCTTCTTAATTTGCCACATAGACATGAACGAAGAAAGATTATCTTCTAAGACACTTGTAGCCAGAATCTGGCCTTAACTTAGTGCCAGGTTGTAAGAAAAAGATTTGAACATTTGTGAGCCTCGAAACCATGGGTGGATAGCCTATGACAAAAATCCAATGACAGGGGCTTCCCTGGTGGCACAGTGATTGAGAATCTGCCTGCTAATGCAGGGGACACGGGTTCGAGCCCTGGTCTGGGAGGATCCCATATGCTGCGGAGCAACTAGGCCCGTGAGCCACAACTACTGAGCCTGCATGTCTGGATCCTGTGCTCCACCACAAGAGAGGCCGCGATAGTGAGAGGCCTGCGCACTGCGTTGAAGAGTGGCCCCCGCTTGCCACAACTAGAGAAAGCCCTCGCACAGAAACAAAGACCCAACACAGCAAAAATAAATTAATTAATTTTAAAAAAATCCAATGACAGCATGAGAGATGAGTTTTAGTGAAATAATATGTGGGTAGGGTTGTAAAAAGCAGCTTCTAAACGTGGAGAAAAAATTAACCCTTCCTTTCCTTCTCCCCTAACCTGTCTCCATACACACCAGGGTTTCTCCTTTATCCGTATCCACTATAAAGAAAGGAAAGAATAAACATCAGCATGCTACTTCAGCAAGGTTGCTGATGTCCACTCAAAATGTTTTGCCTGGGGCTTCCCTGGTGGCGCAGTGGTTGAGAGTCCGCCTGCCGACGCGGGGGACACGGGTTCGTGCCCCGGTCCAGGAAGATCCCACATGCCGCGGAGCGGCTGGGCCCGTGAGCCATGGCCGCTGAGCCTGCGCGTCCAGAGCCTGTGCTCCGCAATGGGAGAGGCCACAGCAGTGAGAGGCCCGTGTGCCGCAAAAAAAAAAAAAAAAAAAAAATGTTTTGCCTGGAGACCAGAATTCTGCTTCCAACCAAGATGGAGTAACAAGGACCAGAATGACTCTCTCTCTTTCTCGAAACAACCCAAACCTTTAAAAGTATGTGAAACAATGGTGTTCAAGATACTGAATATCAGGCAACAAAGGATAGTGATCTATGTGAGACAGGAATAAAACCAAGTGAGACCTGTCATTGTCCCAACTCACTGCTTTGAGATAATTTACAGGACATAGTGCAGGGAAGGGAAACCCAGAGGACACCCTGGGTTGAGGAGATGCATCTAAGATACGGAGGAGAGCAAAGCAGCCGGAGTTCTCAGGGCAGAACACTAGAGAGGAGAGACAGATCCACAGAGAGGAAACTCCAGAAAGATGCTCCTCTGAGTGTATTTAGCTGATAAGTTCAGGTATGTGATAAACTACTGGAAGCCACAGGAAGAACCATCCCAAAGGGCAAGAAGTGACAATGTTCATCTCCCATATGAGGCCAGAAATAATGCCTGTTCTTACATTATAGACTGAACACCATCCTGATTCATGCGGAATGGGGTGGGGTACACAGATGGGTCTTGCCTCAGTAGTGAGGACTAATTCGCTTTAATCATTGAACACTGAACACTGTTCCACTCCCACCTAACACATCTTAAAACGCATATCCACAAGGCTCAAACTCTTTCCAAGTAACTCTGTTGGAGTTTAACTCTGTCCCAAAACAAGCTAAAAATGTTTATAGGAATACAAAAATATCCAACAGGGTAAAATTCACAACGTGTAGCATCTAATAAAAAAGTACCAAGAAGCAGGAAACTTTGAGGAGAAAAAGCAACCAGTTGGAACTGACCCAGAATTGACAATGACCATGAGTCTATTTCATATGTTTGAAGAGTTACGTAGAGATGTAGAAGATATAGTAAGGACCCAAATTGAACTTTTAAAGATGAAAAGTACAATGAATGAGATGAAAAATGCACTGGATTGGATTGATAGCTAACTGGACATTTTAGTGGAAAAGATTAACAAATGTAAAGACAGAACAAGAGAAATGATCCAAAATGAAGTACAGAGAGAAAACTGAATTAAAAGACAAAGAAACAAAACAGAGCATCACTGAGCTGTGACAACTTCAAGTGGCCTAATAAATGTGTAATTGTAGTTCCCGAAGGAGAAGTGGGCGTAGTAGGCACCTTCTAGGATGGCTCCCCCAGTGACCCTTGCCTCCTGGCATTCATGACCTTCTTTAATCCCCACCTATCGAGTGTGGGATTCACTTATTACCTCACTTCTAATAAAGGAAATATGGCAGAAGTGATGGGCTATAAATTCCAAAATTAGATTCCAAAAAATTCTGGATTCTATCTTGGGAGGTCTCTCTCTCTCTCTCTCTCTCACCCTCTGGGATGTCTTTTCTCTCGAGAAGCCAGATACCACATCATGAGGCATTCTTGTAGAGAGGTCTACCTGGCAAGGAATGTAGACTTCCAACAAGCATGTGAGTGAGCTTGGAATCAGGTCTTCTGACATCTGCCAGTAGCTCCTTGGTTGTAACTGCATGAGAGCTTCAGAGCTAGAGGCACCCAGCTAAGCTGTACCTAGATTCCTGACCCACAGGAAGTGTGAGATAATAAGTGTACATTGTTTTCAGCTGCTAAATTTTGGAGTTATTTGTCACACAGCATTAAGTAACTCATATAGAAAAAATATTGGTAGAAATGATGACCAAAAAGTTTCCAGATTTGGTGAAAACTAGAAACCCACAGATCCAAGAAACTCAATTAACTCCAAGCACAAAAACAATGAGGAAAATCATGATAAGACACATCGTAATCAAATTACTCTAAACCAGAGACAATGAGCACATCTTAAAAGCAGTCAGTAAAAAAGACACATTAACAAAGATAAGGATGGCAGCAAATTTCTTGTTAGAAAAAATGTAAGCAAGATGTCAGTGGAGCAATACCTTAAAGTCCTGAAGCTGTCATTAGCAACGTTGTCTTTCTAAAACAAAGGTGCAATAAAGACTTTCAGACATAGAAAAATTGACAGAATCCATCACCAGCAGACCAGAACTTCATCACAAGAAGTGTTCACAGAAGTCCTTCAGGCGGACGGAAAATGATACCAGATGGAAGTACAAATTTATGCGAACAAACCAGGAAAACTGGGACTCTCATACACTGCTCCTAGGAATGCGAAACAGAACAACCGCTTTGGAAAATAGTTCGGCAGTTTTTTCTTCTTCTGTTTTTTTTTTCTTTTATGTGATTGTTTTTCACTTTATTGAGATATAATTGACATATAACATTGTGTAAGTTTAAGGTGTTGATTTGATACACTTAACAAGTTAATTTGATACGCTTGTATGTTGCAAAATGATTACCACCATAGTGTTAGCTAATGCGTAATAGTTAATTCTTTTTTTGTGGTGAGAACGTTAAAGATTTACTCTTTTCACAACTTTTCGAGTATATAATAATTATTAACCAGAATCACTATGCTGTTCATTAGATTCCCAGAACTTATTCATCTTATAACTGAAAGTTTGTGCCTTTGACAAACAGCTCCCTTTGTAATGAACCAAACTAACATTACATCTGAATGGCAATACAAGCTTACTTCGAGCTGTAAATGCTTCTTTTGTCATCTTGAAACTGTGATGAAACCAGCAAGGGCGAGGTCATCCCATGTTCATCACATATGTTACACGTGTGGGGTCTTTGAGGTGCTACCATCACAGTTTTGGTACTGCTAGTGTTAGAAGACTCTCTCCATTCCTGGGAAGACCGCCTTTCTTGACTCTTTGGGTGTGGAAGTTATTAGGAGAAACAGTCATTAAATTAGATTTTCATACAAATTCCTGTGCCAGGTACGACGTCTGGTTCTTTTAAGAGTTTAATTAGCATTCCCTATGAAGTGCAATTAAAAGAAAACAGACAAGAATTTTAATGGGATTCAAAATCATACTGGGTCCACCGGTCTTGAAATGACATTGGACATGGTACCACTCCTAGAGGCAATTAGGGGGCAAGAGAAATGACAGGGGCTGTGCAGCTGCCAGGGAAGCAGCACTCCACCGGCTTCCCCAATGCCATGGGAGGAACGATGCAACCAGAAGGCAAGTCACCTGGTTCAGGCGGAGGTAGGGACCTGCCTTAGCAGGGAATTATTCCTCTACAGCTGGGGATGGCCCTCATGTTACTCTGCTAATAGTTTCTTCCTATAAGTAAGTGAGTATACATCACTATTCCTAAAGTCCTTGTTCCAGGCTCTGTGCTAAGAATGTCACTCATATAAATTCTTCACACCAACCTTGATAGGTAATCTATCAGCCATGGTTGCATTTGGCTACATGTGGCTTGTCTTAGCAGGCGGCAGCGTCCTCCTCTTCTCCTTCCTTCCCTTCCTCTCCTCTCTCCCTTCTCCATCTCCTCCCCCTCCTCCCACCCTATCCCCCTCTCCCTCCTCCCGCCCTATCTCCCTCCCCCTCCTCCTTCTCCTCCCACCCCTCCCCCTCCCCCTTCTCCCACCCTTTCCCCCTCCTCCCACCCTTTCCCCCTCCCCCTCCTCCCACCCTATCCCCCTCTCCCTCCTCCCACCCTATCTCCCTCCCCCTCCTCCCACCCTTTCCCCCTCCTTCCACCCTTTCCCCCTCCCCCTCCTCCCACCCTTTCCCCCTCCCCCTCCTCCTTCTCCTCCTCTTCCTTCTTCTTCTCTCAATATAACAAGGACCTCAGGAATAGGCAATCCAGAATATGTGCAACTGCTCAAGGAGCAAGGCTTCTTAAGCCTCCTTGTGCCTTCGCTCTTAGGATGTGACCTCATTTCTCAGTGGCTGCTCCATCTCTGAGTGCCATAGCACGTTCCAGGCAGGGAGAGGGGGGATGTGAAGAGCAAAAGCGTTTGCCAGTTGAATCTGTCTCCATCGGGAGAGTCCCACTCAATGACATCTGCATGTGTTCATTTACCAGAACTGAGTCACGTGGCCACCCTAACTTTATCAAAGTCTGGGAAACAAAGTTCTAACAAAATATCACAAAACTGAAGAAAATCATGCTTCTGAAAAGGAAGAAAGGGAGCATAGATTATAAGTAGGAAATAGCAGCACCTTCAGAGGATGATATTAATATCCCTGTTTTACAGATGATGAAACTGATGCTGAGAGGTTAGCAAAGTCAGAAACTAGCGGAGATGCGATTTGAACCAGCTGCCTAACTCTGGCCTCTGTGCACTTTAGCGCTACAGCAGAAACCACCTGCTCTGAGCGCTGGGCCCCTGCACGTCATTGGTAGTGACATTCCATAAAAACAGGTACGAGGATATTCTGGCCTCCTTTTTTTGCAAGATCAATAAAGATTGTTCTTCCAGTGACTTCCTTCCTGTAGGTAAGTCAGCTAATTTTATACCCCATATATGCTAATAAATTGATTCAAGCTTTACTGGAATAAGTATTGGGCTTTGTTTCATGTTGTGCTATTTGCTTAAGAAATGCAGGGTTTCCCCTACCTCTGGAATTAGGAACAAGATCTCAACTGTGTCTTATTCGTGGAGTAGGCCAAAACATATCTCAGTTAGTGACCAGGCTGTGAGAATAACCTAAATTCCTTGTTTAAGACCAGACCTGTGAGTTCACCAAACATGTTATGCCTGCTGTTCTCATACCAATGGGAGACTGTTTCCTCACATGGAGAGATTGAATCTGTAGGCCTCCCTGTTACTTTTATATAAGGTGATGCATGGAAGAAAAGATGCCGGTTTCCATTTCCTCCCTTCTCAGAAAAGGTACCAGACCCCCGATCCCATAGCCTCTCCTCTCAGTGGAATCCCTGAGTTTCATGGGTATAGAACAAAGTAATGCCAAACCCGTTTCACCAGTTTCAAGGGCCACAGAGTTGGCACAGGCAAATTCCAGGCTCAACTCCAGCTCTTTGTACCGATACCAGGTCGTGTCTCCTTGGTGATAATCATGTCGGATCCCCATGTACTTTACAAGCTGCACATCTGTCATCTCTGGGATTCAGGAGTATGCGGGTCCTACTATTACCCTCCTTGCTAAAGCATCATAAAGGCTAAGAACACCTATGTTTGAAGCATATACGCATGTGTGTGTATGTTTATACTCAAGTAAACAATTTTCTTTGTATAAAAGGAATCTTAATGATGCTTTATAGGTGTGTGTAAATAGACAGGCATGAGTGACAATAGGAAAGCATTCAAGCTCCTAAAGACTGTTGGCAAAATACTAAAAATTCCAATTCCTTATTAGACTTTTTTTCCCCTCAGTTTGCAGTGTGGGTGTCCACAGTGCTCACATTAATTGGGTAAGTAGCAACTCCCCTTTAACTTGGTGTCCGCTAAGGGACAACCTTAAATTAGCATTTGAGTAAGTCTGGTCCTGAATTTCGGGATTTTCTTTCATGTGTTGAAGAGGCCATGTGGAAGGACTGTACCGTGTGAGCTGAGGAGATATTTCTTGTCTCTGGTTTGGTTTGATTGGATATTTTTGGCAGCGAACACTTGTGTTTGTTCGCATGTTTATAAAGTGGCCTTTATTTCACCCTGTGTGAACTTGACATTTCACTTTTAATATAAATAAATTGCAAATAAAGCAGTAGTCATTTAACCCTGTGCCAACCAGAGTAGCTAAATACAAAAGCCGAAAGTCTAGAAGCTTCCAAACACGTCTGCTTTTGTTGGAATAACAACCTCCCTGCAGTAGCACAAAGCTAAATGGTTCAAGGAAATGGTAAAGGACAACTGTGTTTTCAGTTTCCCATTCACTGCCTCAATTGTGGTTCGCAAGAATAGGAATCAAGCCGTTTTGACATCTTGGCTTTGTTAAATGAGCTTAAATAATAGAAGCCCATATGTTCCTGGTTCTGAAGTCATTGGCCAATGACTTCTCGTCTCTTTTCTCCCTCCCCTTAAACTCACACAAACATACTACCTGTGTGTGTTCGTGCAAAACAACTAACTTTTTGAGACTTTTTCTCACCTGTGGAATGTTGGTAGTATTTCTCTTACAGCGTGGTTATGAAGATAAAATGAATTATGAATGTCTTGCCCTGTGTCTGCAATATAGTACATTCCCAATAGATGTGATATCCCTAAGTTTTCTCCTGTCCCCAGGTCTGACTTCATGGGCATGTGACCTGTAGAGCCATATAGGGCCCCTGCTTAGAACCACCCCTGCACTTGGCTTTATGCTCTGCTGTCATTATCTTGAAATTCTTAATACTTTTTGAACAAGAAGCCCATCCACATTTCCATTTTGCACTGGGCCCTGCAAATTAGTAGCTAGTCTGCCTATCCATTTTTGTTCTTCCTCCTCTTTTTCAAACTTTTTGGGTTTGCATAATTAGAAGTTCTCTTTGTTGGTGGGATGGGTACGTTCTGTTAGTTGCACACAAGGTGTTCTGGTGGCCACCTTGCTGCCCAGGGCTGAACTCCATTTTCCCAACCTTGACCTAGGCTTTTCCCTTCTTTTGCACAATGTGGTCGCCACTTCTGGCTGAGGTGCATGTGAATAGGTCGAGAAGTAGCTTTCAACAATAAAGCTTTTCTTAAAGACTCTGCCACAACTTCTAGCTGACTCAGCACTCAGTCGCATCAAAAGGCCCCATCAGGAGTCAAATTGTCAGGTCGCTGGGGGCTTTGATTTCATGCTCTGTTCCTTAATTTTCTCCATCAGAGGTAGAGCTAGATTCTCTGAGGCTTGAGCTTACATAATTTGGGGATCCTCTCCAAAAAAAGTACCAAATTTCCAAATACAAAATTATATCCAGGGCCTTGTAAGGGGTCCGTTGGTACTAGTGCAGGAGCTGGAAGATGTGCTTCCTTAGCTTCCCAGGAGTCTGCCCCACTTCCTGTCTTATGGATCAAGGACGTTTCTGTTTTCTACTCCTTCTGCTTATGGAAACAGACAACAGTCAATGCTGTACCCGGATCAATCCATTCCCACCGCGTTGCTTCCTATACGTGGTCACATGAAACCATTCAGGGACCTCGAGCAGAGCACATGAATGTTGGGATCACTCGGGACAGGGCTCCCTCTCAGTCCAATTCTGTAACTGACTTTTCCTCTTTCTATTCTTTGACACCAGGCCATTGCCAGAGGCTTGTTCATTTTTGTCTCCAGCTCTGAGCCCTTTCCCGAGCTTCAGGCATGTGTGTGCACTGACCTCCTTGACACCTTCAACGGGAACCTTCTCTTTCCCTTGCTCTCCCCCCATCCGTCACAGTCCTACTGCTTCTTTCTTCAAAATAAACCTCAAGTCCAGGGTGTTTTTTTTTTTTCTCGGATTCCCACTGCCACCAGCCCAGTCCGGGTCACTCAACCTCCCCTATGGCCTTCCCAGAAACACAAATGTCCCACTTGAATACAGTCTCCATTTAGCACCCAGAGGTATTTGCTAAAACCTAAATGGATCCTCACCATCCCTGATTGAACAGCCTCTAACGGCTTTTCCTTGGGCTTTATATTACATTTTATTCCACGGTGCACAGAGCCCTGTGTGCTCTGCCGTCAACCTCATCTCCACCCCACTCCTCTCTAACCATGCACCTGATTGAGGCCCCCGACACACCACACTCCCTCCTGTCTCTGAGGCCTAGCCCGTGCTGTGCCCCCTGACCTGGGGGCATCTCACCTCTGCTCTTGGCATGATGAGCTCGTCTGAGAAAACTTTCTAGGGACCACTTCAAGAGTGTAGGTCCAGGGCTTCCCTGGTGGTGCAGTGGTTAAGAATCCGCCTGCCAAGGCAGGGGACGCGGGTTCGAGCCCTGGTCCGGGAAGATCCCACATGCCACGGAGCAATGAAGCCCGTGAGCTGCAACTACTGAGCCCGTGTGCCACAACTACTGATGCCCATGCGCCTAGAGCCCATGCTTCACAACAAGAAAAGCCACTGCAATGAGAAGCCTGCGCATCACAACAAAGAGTAGCCCCAGCTTGCCAAAACTAGAGAAAGCCCGCGCACAGCAATGAAAACCCAACACAGCCAAAAATAAATAAATAAATTTTTTTAAAAAAAGTGTAGGTCCACCTCTTCCATTGTCACTGCAACCTGTTTGTTTCCTTTATAGAACTTACTATTTTTACATACTGTTCTTGTTTGTTCATTCACTTGTTTATTGTCTATTCTTCCATTAAGCTGCAAGCTCCTTAAGGCTAAGGATCGTTTCTGTTTCTTTCCCCAATGTATGCTACATGCCTGGGATACTGACCAGAGGAAATAGGCACTAAATACATATTTGTTAAGTGAATGAATGAATGAGCTACCTCTGAACACTGAACAGACCTTATTGTACGTTTATCACAGTGTACCGCAATTTAATTACTTCCATGCATTTTTCCTTGCTTGACTATGAGCTACATAGGCAAGTTATAGGTACTCTCTGTATTGCCAGCATTCAACACAATGCTTGGGATGTGCGTATCCTACTAAGTACACAGTTCATGCATATTTAATTAAATTAACTGCCAAATTATTATTATTCTCAAATTAGAAACATTCACTGGAACATTCACAGGAGAGGTGATCACCTCAGCCGGTGCAGATGACAGGGAGAGAATTTCTAGAATTACCCAGAAATAGGAGAAACAGATGTTATTTCCACAGCAGTAAGTTAGGTACTTGAAAGATACTTGAGACAGTAGATAACACCAGGCCACAAACTGCAGTGTTAATGGAGTGTGTTACTGAAGTCTATGTAAAGGAAAAGTTTCCACGCTCCCTAAACCTAGCAGCACTGTTACCTGTGATATTCATTAGGTTAGGATCTAATTCATGCAATAGGTTTCCAGTAAATGTTCACTGATTTAATGAAATACCAGTTGGCATTTCTAAATGTTTTTATCTGATGTGACTGTATCTCTCCAACCAAGTTACAATCTTATTTATAGTAAAACCTGGGAGATATAATAGCTATTTCTTTGAATTCTCCATAGCAATGCCCCGTATTTTTCATAGCAAGAGGGCTCAGTAAATATTTGTTGATTGCTATATGCCATGTTTCCACGCTCTATGCCAAGGCAGAAAACCAGGCACCTCATTGTTATTTAAAGTTGCCTTCTTGCTGATTCCTTAACTTGAAAAGGATTTTACCTGTCACCTGGTGGCACCATCACTATACTGACTCAGAAACAGTCTAGAGAAAGTGACTTGCTAAAGTGATACCGTGGTGTGAACTTGGCTTCAGGCGTCTCAACTTGGGGTCCAATGTTTATTCTACTCTAGAATGCTGAGTGTGTGGCTGCAGGAGAATAAGGAAGAAACTGAAATCAGATATGATTTACTTAAGTTACAGATTATTTAATGGGATTCTTAAGCATTGAAAAGTATTTTTATTTTATCAGTTTCATCAGTGAGAGCACAGTAATGATTCCAAAGTTAATGCTAGATGAGTTTGCCTTGTAAAGACTCCATTGTTTTGAAACAGGGAGGAAATGTCCAGAATTAGACTGGCTATATTTCATAGAGACAATGTTTGTGACTTGATACTATCCCGTTATTTGTCATAAGCCATAATTCATCTTAAAGCTTTAATTTAGGATTATTTTATCTTTCTGCAAGAGGAAAACGGCATTTTTTTCCCCAAGACAAATAAATAGCTAGCAGGAAGTGCTTAATTATGAAGATAGCTTTTAACCTTTGATTTACTGTCTTTTCCTGATTTTGATAAATACTAAAAATTAGAGTAAACCCCAGTGTGAGATATAGAAGGACTTTGAGTAAAGACCCTCAGACAATCTGCATTTGCCCAGATGACCAAGGCTGACCGCACTGTTGAAAGAGTTCACTCCTGCTGGGAGACTGGATGGTCTATAATGCTAAAAGGCCCCAGAAGAATAATTTCCCACAGCTCTTTGGGGAGGTTTGCTCTCCCCGCCATGATCAGGCTGCCAGCCCAGGGGGTTATTAGCCCTGGCTGCACGTTGGTATTATCTGGGGGGGTTTAAAAAAAATATCACCCAGACTCCATCCCCGACCAATTCAGTTTGAGTTCTGAGTATCTGCATTCTAAATATTTAAAATATTTGAAATGACATGGATGTGTGATGTAGTCTGGTTTGAAAACCATTGGTCTGAATGGATTCTTCTGCCCAGATGGAGCCCCTCTTTCCCAATTCCTGCCCAGGAGAGAGAAGAACCCACATGAGGAATGAAGATGCTGGTTCTACAAGATCCTGCTTGTTTTCTCCAGTCTTGAGCTGAGGAGTGGGGGAAAGAACAGTGGGTTCCACTGTGTGTGCCAGGAGGATAGATTTTTGTTTTGTCTTGTTTCGTTTTGTTTTGTTTTTCTGCCAAAGGTACCAAAAGAGAATAGAGGCCTCCACTATTTCCCAGAGCAGGGTTTTTCAACCTCGGCGCTGTTGATATTTGAGGCTGGATACTTCTTTGTTGCAAGGAACTGTCCTGTGCATTGTGAGGAAGTTTAGCAGCACCCCTTTACCCACTAAATGCCAATAGCACTCCCCTCCCCAAGTTGTGACAACCAAAAACTGTCTCCAGACGTTGTCAAATGACCCCCAGTGGGGTGGTGGGTAGGGCGTGCAAAATCACTCTTGGTTGACATATTTTAGAGATACAGCAGCAGAAGCTCTGATGGAGAATTTGGTGGTGACTGGGAGGGCATGGCTTTTGTAAGTATTGGCAAAGGAAGGCAAGTATGGCTGTGTCAGTGTGAAGACATTGCTGGAGATGGGGATTTTGGCCAAGGCAGCAAGAAGAACCCTGAAGGTGGTCATAGTGGTGTGACTGTGGGCTAGAGGATGGTGGGAGAGACCTCAGCTGGTCATGCTAAAAATCTGGATTAAGGGAGCGATGCCACGCAGCCAGGAGGTGGTAGCAGTAACAGACTTCAGGAGGAGGGAAGATGTCGGTTCAACCTTGGGACTAATGGAGTGAAACATGGGAGTCTTGTAGAAGGGTTGGGAGGGGACTCGAATGCCACTTTTAAAGGACGAAACAGTTGTATTTGGGTTGGACTACTGAGGACAGCCAATGAGAAGGAGCAATCTTTGATAAAGTGGGGACCCCTGGATGGTTAGTTAATGGAATGAAAAGAAGAGCAACTTTGTTTTGAAATCTCCTGAGGATTTATTTAACACCATAATGAATGTTTCATTAGTCATAGGTATTAAAGGAGGACCTTAAAGTTACACTGTATTTCCTTCCACTCATACATTTAGTCATATTTACCTACCTCACTCTCCTTAGATAAAAGAGGAGAAAGAGGTTAGAGAAGGTAAGAGGGAGCAATTGCCAAAGCCTATGAGATTAGTCCTGACGCCACAGTTTGAATCATAGAATTCTACCATTTAGACTTGGAAGGGACCGTCACTTTATCTGTGCTTCTCTATGCCATTCTCATACAGAAAGACCCCTCATTATGCCTCTACTGACAAAGGGGATTATGGCTTTTGGCAAAACAATGGATAGTACTATATATACACACATTTATTTACATATGTACAGTAAACTCTTTGAAACAAACAAAAGCAACTCAGTAACACTTTTCAGAGTTGGTTCACATATTCACCAGGTTTCCCAGGTTTAGGGAGCAAATGACTTTATTTTTATACAGAATCATGCATTTTAAAGCAGAAAGTGATGTCCGAGCATTAGAGGTTATCTGGTCCATCAAATATCAATCTTGGGCTTCCCTGGTGGCACAGTGGTTGAGAGTCCGCCTGCCTATGCAGGGGACACGGGTTGGTGCCCCGGTCCAGGAAGATCCCACATGCCGCAGAGCAGCTGGGCCCGTGAGCCATGGCCGCTGAGCCTGCGCGTCCGGAGCCTGTGCTCCGCAACGGGAGAGGCCGCAACAGTGAGCGGCCCGCATACTGCCAAAAAAAAAAAAAAAATCAATCTTAATAAAAACTATGGACTATGATAATGTTGCATTAACGATTCTAACCTTAACAATGCATTTGGCTAAATACAAGGACTGTTAAAATGTGCCTATTCTTCAAAGTAAAAAAAAAATTCCATTAGCTATTTTCCCTTCTGATATATGTTAACTACCATTTTACCATTGCTCCTTCAGTGGAGTAGGAAATGTACTGCAGGTTCATCATCTTCAAGTGTCTCGATGGAAATAAACCAATTGCCACTTGGAAAAATGGCTGAAATGTGTTTAGAGAACCCTACACCAGGGTTTAGCTGCTCAGGTCCAGGTCCCATATCATGTTGCAAACAGGCTGCTTTTAGACCAGTTCAGCTTGTGCTTCCTTTTTTTTTTTAAGGTCATGGAAGCTGAAGGTTGAAAAGGCAAACAGAAAAAAAAAAAAAAAAAGAAAAGAGAAGAACACACACTCATTTTCTTCAGCTTAGAGATAAGCAGGAAACCCAAAGAACGTGTTCTTAACAATAAGACCTCAGTAATAATACGGAATAGAAATTCACCCAAGTGCATCTGACAGAAGCCCAGGCAGGCATCCAGGAGATTCTAGTGGTGAGCTGCTGAGTCACTCACTGTACGTCTTTTTCCTCATCTGTGCATTGGGGATGAAGCCTGTAGCACTATGAAGCTATGATCTCATTTGTCCAGTTAAAAAAAAAGTTTATGAATGCATAGATTATGTCTGAAAGAAACATCCTTTCTAGAGACAGAGGTCGGGTTGATGCGCAGTCCCATATTCTGATTGGCAAGTTGAAAGATAATGTTGATATCATCATGATCACCTCTAAGTCAATTCCAAGTTGTGACTCTTGTTACCTATACTACTGCATATAACCCCATGCACCTCACTTTACCAGTCTTCCAACAATCCTGGTTCTACCACTGGCTTGCTGTGGGATTTGGGGAAAGTTACTTACCTTCTCTGGGCATTGTTTTCCTTGTATGTCAAATGGAGAGGAGGAGATTTAGTCTTCATAAGAATCCTAGGAGGTAGCTACTAGGATTATCATCCCCATTTTACAGATGAGAAAACACACAGAGAGGTCAAGTAATTTCCCCAGAGTCACAGAGTAGCAAGTGGTGAAGCCAGGATTGCAGTCCATGCACTGAGCACAGCCCTTGCCCTAAACCCCTATGTGGTGCTGCCTCTGTGCAAAGCTGTAAATACAGCTTGATGTCTTTAAAATGATTGGCCTTCTTTGGGGGAATGTGCTGGATATCCAAGTCACAGATGCTCCTCTGCCCCTTTCTCCCATCCATGGATCTGGGAGTTAAAAAATTGGAACTAGTGAATTCACTTTCTTCTGGGTAGAAGCAGGGCAAAAAGTGTCTGTCCCATCCCCCAGGGCCCCAAGTATCCAAGCTCAGGTGCTGTGTTATCACATTTGCATTTTTGCTACCTCAAATATTAAATTATGCTTGTGTTTACTACATTCAGTAAACATGCACTGAGTACCCACTATGTGCTTGGGACTTTCAGAGTCTGCAGGAGAACAGTGTAAATAACCAATACCTGCCCTCAGGAAGCCTAGAGTATTGAGATTAAAGACCACTAGGTCATACACAAGAAAATATAAACAACCATAGGGTAATAGCTGGAAGGTGTGAAGTGACTTGAGTTTGGGGATGGGGTTCAGCCTGGGGAAGGCCAGTTCCAAGTTGATTCTGACCACAGCATTGAAGAGAGGGGGGGCCATCCTGGAGGACTTGACTTGCTTTGCATAATGAAATGCTTCTGATATTCACATTCAATTCTGAAGGTCATTCTCTGGAAGTATTAGAATACCAGAGAGTTTCCCTCCTGGGGGTTAAATTGGTGACTATCCTATTGTGAGAGTTGGAGATTGCTTCCTCCAGATGTGCTCCTGAGCCCCTTGAGCCTGGTTCAGCCCCTTCTCTGTTCTCCCGTGTCACCCAAGGCACATCTCCACATTTGTCCCTTGCACATATGTTATAAGGATCTGTTTAAAGGTCTCCTCTTGCCCTGGAATTTGAAGGGACTGAGTTAAACCAGATCAAACAGGTTTCTGCTGAAAGCCTTCCCTGAGCTCTTGTGTATTGTCAATACGCAGCTTTCCCCAAACATATTTGACCCTACATCCTCCTGTGAGTAATACCTTTCAATAGCTCACGGGACTAGAATTCTGAAGAACACAGTTTTAGAAGCCCAGTGCTAGCTGCGGAGTACAGAGAAATCGCAAGACAGGGTCCCGCCCTCCAGGAGCTCAGATTTTAGTGGGGAAGATGAAAGCCTCAAGGAGAAATTACAATTCAGTCCACTAAGGGCTAGATTCCAGGTATGTACAGGAATGTGGTGGCGGAAGGGTGTAGAGAAATAAGAAGACGAAGAAATAAGAGAAGGCTTCAAAGAGAAGCTGATACAAGAGCTGAGCATTCAAGGATGAGTTGGCATCCACCAGGATAAAGGAAAAGGGCATGCCGGCTAATGGCACACATGCACAAAGGTATGGAATTAGGAAAGAGAAAGGCTCTTGGGGAGATTGCCACTAGATGTAGATGAAGCCTGAAGTGCTACTTGGAAAATGGCTGTAAAAACCTAGGAGGAAGAGGGCAAATGAGGAAGGAGACTGTGGGCCAGGCACTGTGTTTACATGTTATCTGGCCGTGTGCAGTGAGAAGTTATTGAAACGTGGAGAGAGCTCATCAGCTTCCCTCTTTGAAAAGGAAGTTACAGAGTGACCTGGAGGACAGACTGGGGGGTTGGGAAAAGACACAAGTGACTGGTTAGGAAACTGTTGGACTATCCAGGTGAGAGATGATGGGGGATAACCAAGAAATTGGCAGTGGAGAAGGAAAAGTGTGAAAAATGAACAAATGATTAAGAGGCAGAGTTGACTTAGGAATGGAAGAAGGTAGGTGAGTCAAAGATGACTCTGCAGTTTCTGGTTTGAATAACCAGGTGGCCGATTGTATCATTATCAGGAGAGAGAGGACCGGAAGAGGAACCAAGTCAGCTTGGAGAAGACAACAGCTTCCATTTGGGCATGTTGATTTTTTAGGTTTTTATGGAATCTATAGGTAGAATGAATGGTCTGGATTTTAGGCTAGAGATATATATTTGGGAGTTGTCAACCTAAAAATAATGTCTCAAGCCATGGGATGGGGTGAGATCACCCAGCAAAGTGAAATTGGAAATAAAAAGAGGAGAGCCAAGTGCAGAACTCTGCAGAACAGATGCCAAGTGAGCCTGAAGGAGGAAGGAGGTCCCCGTGCAGTGGTGTGGCAGAGCCTCATGGAAATGTGATCTGGAAATCAGTACCTAAGTGTTGGTTCTGATCCTCTCAGGGGAGCACTAACCCATGGAAGAGCTGTGCCATGGCCAGAACTCCAGGTCCATGAGAGAAAACTTGACGTGACACCAGATCTGCCTGTACCTTTCACCTCTTCCTCCTCCCATCTTTACTCCAGTCCTTCAAGTTTGTGTCCTAGTTGACTGGTCCCTCCCTCTAAGGTCAACCTTCCTGCTGCATCCCCCCCCCACTCTGCCTCTGTCCTTGTCTAGTCCACCAGACCAGTGTTGTCTTTCAGCATTAACCCAGGGCTGCTGGCCACTTTGTGAAAGGGAGCCTGCACTCTGCTCCTTCACTCAAGTCCAGAGGACTAGGTCCAAAATGATCAGGAAAGACATCAGGGTTTGAGTCTTAGATTCAGAAGTCTTCTTCATAGAAGCTGTCCCTAAGACCATGAATGCCATTGTCAAGGTAGAGTTTGGAAAAGGAGAGAGACAAAAAGAAATTTAAGTTAGCCTTTGCTTTCAGGGGACTAAGAGAGGAACAAGGCCAGCAAGGGAGGCTATACAGTAATATTCAAGAAAATTGAAAAAGAACCAAGAGAACGTGGTGATATGGAAACCATGGGAGGTGAGAGTAAATGAAGGAGGGGTGGTCGCAGTGCTGAATGCTGCAGAGTTTGCAGAAAATGATGAAAGCGGCTCTTTTGCTCTTTTCTTGTTTGCCCATTTCTATTCTCCTCTAACCTGAAAAGAACCTATTATAGGAATGAGATCACTAGGCAATTTAACCTAACTCCTGACTTATGGGCTCCTGAAGGCACACCATGCCTTGCTTAACCTGTTGATTCTTCTCCTAGATTAAAAAGAAGAATGAAGAACGAAGCAGTTAAAAAAATGACTAGCTCCTTACCCCCAAGAGCCCCCTTAGCAATCCTGCAGGCAGATCACACAGGCAAGATAATATCTGAAGAAAGAGTCAGCCAGTCTGCATGCAATGGATAATGATGCAGTATCCGACCTCCTGCCTCAGTGACTCACTGGGGTTCTTTCCCCTTTTTGCCCTTTAAAGACTGTCATGGCTGAGCAGAATCTTCGGAGTTAGTCTCAGGACACGTGTCCACCTTCTCCCCAGATTGCTGGCTTTTCTGATTAAAGCACCTTTCCTTTCTATTGACATTTGCCTCTTGAATTTTTGGCTTTTGAGTGGTGAGCAGCTGAACCTGAGTTTGGTAACTGTGACTCGAGAAGAGGTCAATGGATTTGGCAACACAGAAGTCATAGGCAACTTGCTAAAGAGACATGTCAGTCACAAGACGGTGGAGAACCCAAATTGTTGAAAGTAAGGGAAGTGGAGGCAAAAAGATAATTCTTTCCAGAAGTTTAATGATGGAGGACACAGTTTTAATTCATTCATTTATTTAATTCTTAAGCATCTACTTGGTCCAAGGCACTAAGATGACCAAAAAACAATTTTTTTTAAGTGTCCAAAGCTCCCCACAACACCAAGGAGTCTGCGATCTAATTGAGACAATAAGCTGCACCTAAAAAATTAACTGAAAATACAAGACATTGAGTTTGCCGTCTTGCCCACTCAACCCTGTTGTCACTATAAACTTTCATCCCTCTGTGATTGCACCCACGCCCACAGTTTCAAGGACCACCTATGACTCAGCCTTCTCTCTACTAATGACACCACGGAGCCTCACCTTAGCTCGTGACCTGCCCTCCACTCTCCACGTGGGCACTTCTGCCTGCCCACTGAGTCCTTCCATCTTTGCTGTTACTACTCTGCCTGAAGGACTATGTACTTGGGCTGGTGACCCTGTTAGTACTGGTGCCAGAAGACTGACAATCAAATTTCGGGGCACTTTACCAAAAATGCTTATCTTAGCTCTAGGACTTTAAGGCAATGATTTTCAAACTGTGTTAAGTGGAACCTCAGCATGGTCCCTGGTGTATCCTCTAGACTTTATTGACTGTTTCCTTTCATGTTAGGGAAGTTTTCAACTATAATCACTTCAAATATTTTCTCAGGCCCTTTCCCTTTCTCTTCTTCTTCTGGGACCCCTATAATTCAAATGTTTTCCAGAGGTCTCTGAGACTATCCTCAATTCTTTTCATTCTTTTTTCTTTATTCTGCTCCTCAACAGTTATTTCCACCATTCTATCTTCCAGCTCACTTATTCATTCTTCTGCCTCAGTTATTCTGCTGTTGATTCCTTCTGGTGTATTTTTCATTTCAATCATTGTGTTGTTCATCACTGATTGTTTGTTCCTTAGTTCTTCTAGGTCCTTGTTAAACATTTCTTGTATCTTCTTGATCCATGCCTCCATTCTATATCTGAGATCTTGGATCACCTTTACTATCTTTACTCTGAATTCTATTTCAGGTAGATTGCCTATTTCCTCTTCATTTATTTGGTCTTGTGGGTTTTTACCTTGCTCCTTCATCTGCAGCATATTTCTCTGTCGTCTCATTTTGTCTAACCTACTGTGTCTATGGTCTTCTTTCCACAGGTTGCAGGGTTGTAGTTCCTCTTGCTTCTGTCGTCTGCCCCCTGGTGAGTGAGGTTGGTTCAGGGGCTTGTGTAGGCTTCCTGGTGGGAGGGCCTGGTGCCTGTGCTCTGGCGGGTGGAGTTGAGTCCTTTCCCTCTGAAGGGCAGGGCTTTGTCAGGTGGTGTGTTTTGGGTGTGTCTGTGAGGTTAGTACTTTAGGCAGCCTGTCTACTGATGGGTGGGGTTGTGTTCCTGTCTTGCTGGTTGTTTGGCATGAGGTATCCAGCACTGGAGCCTGTAGGCAGTTGTGTGGGGCTGGGTCTTGGTGTTGATAGAGATACCTCCCAGAGCATGCACGCCAATTAATATTCCCTGGGCCTGGGAATTCTCTGGCAGTCCAGCGTCCTGGACTCTATGTACCCACCTGGGAGACCCAGGCCCAACCCCTGGCTGGGTAACCAAGAGCCCGCAAGCCACACAGGGCAGCCCAAGCAAAAAGAAAGAAAAGAAAAGAAAAGGAAAAAAAAATGAAAAGAGAAAAAGACAAAACCCAAGACAAATAGCAAAAGCAACAGCAAACAACAGCAGCAACAACACAACACACACAGAAAAAAGAAACAAAACACAGAGAAAAAACAAACAAACCAAAATATCTAAGGGAACAGACAAACGAAAGAATTTTAATATGAGAACAGTCAATAAGGACTAAACTAAAAAAAGCAAAGAGTGAAAAATAAAACAAAAAGCAAACAAACAAAAAAGTGAAGAAAACATAAAATAGACATAAAAACAATGGAAAAAAAGAAAAAACAAGAAAACCACAAAGCAACAAAAAAGTAAAATAAAAATAGAAAAAACTTTAAATTATACAAATATTTAAAAATTTTTTAAATAATAAAAATTTAAAATAACAGATAAAAAATAATAAAAGCAAAAATACCAACAACTGAGCAAAAAGAAGCAAATAAAGAAAGAATAATAGTAATAAGACTATTTTCCTGGGGCCTCCTCCATCAGTGTCCTTGCTCCCACAGTGAGCCAGAGCCTATCCCTGCCTCCCCAGGAGGAACTCCACTACCTCTAGGTAGGTCTCTGCACCTGCTGTGAGCACTGTAGGGGCAGCTCAGACTCTGACCTGGCCCGACTCCGACGTGTACTTGCCCCCAAAGTCCACTGCTGCAAAGGCTAACCTGGTCTCAGAGGTGGGAGCACTTGTTGTCTATTCAGGTATGCCACAGAGGTGGGATTTACCCAGCTGATCTCAGGGATTTAATCCATAGCTTGTGCAGCTACATGGAAGGATTTTCGTTCCTCTTCCTTAGTCGCACCGCCCTTGGGACTCAGCTTTGGTTTCGACCCCACCTCTGCATGTGTGCCGCCCTCAGGCGTCTGTTCCCCGCCCAGGTGAGACGGAGAAAAAGCAGAGGCTGCTTGGGGCACACTTACTCACGCAGGCCGGGGCAGGGGTACCGTGGCCACAGTTGGAGTGTCTGCAAGTTGCCTGCGACAGTGGAGACCAGCAGGGAGTTGGAACAGACTGTGGCATGCTCGCTCTGGTGGGAGTCCCTTCCGGTGTCTGCGGAGGCAGGAGCTGGTGTGTGGGAGCTGTGGCGTCCCCTATCCCCAACCTCTCAACAACGGCACCGTGCTTCATCTAGGGGCATTCCTGGCTGCAGAGCCCCTCACTCCCGTCCCCTCTGTTGTATCCATGCAGCCAACGGTGTTCCTCTCCCCAGATCCTTTCTCCCAACCCCATGCTTTAACACTCAGTCCCTGCCAGCATCAGTGGACCCTCGTCCCAGGCAGGGGCGCCCAGGGCTGATCCCCAAGGAGGCTTTGGGATGGGCAGTGCTCAGGCCCCCGGAGCCCACGCAGGTGAAGGAGACCCTGGCCCAAGGGGGGAGCAGGTCTGCTCAGGGGGAGCCCTCCCAGTGCCCGCAGAGGCTGAAGAAGCCAGCAGTTGGGGAAAGGGCTCCACCCCTTGTGTACCACTCAACAATGACACCTTGCTTTTATGGTATCTCAGGCTTTTTCCTCAGACTTTCCTGGTTGTGAAGTTCCTTACTCCTGTCCCTTCAGACTGTCTTTTCACAGCCAACAGCTGTCCCCTCCCTGGGTTCGTGCTCCAAACCCCACTTTCCAGCAGCCAGCTTCCTTCCACAACAGACGACTCATGATTCAGCCTGGAATGCGCAGAGCTGCGGTGTAGACCACGCGTGCAGTTCTTACCTTGTCCTACCTTCCGTGGACTGTCGGCTGTGTTCTCCTTTGATCCCCTGAAGGTCCTTTTCTGTCCCAGCTGATTTCCCCACCGTGAGGGAGCTTTTCTGAGTGTGGAGACCTCCCCTCACCTTCGGCTTCCTGCCAGGGTCGCTGGTCCTTTTTATGATTCCTCTTTTCTTTTTTCCTTCTTTCTTTCACTCTTTTAGGTGTCAAAAGTCTTCCGCTAATGTTCAGCAGGTGCTCTGTGGGAACTGTTCCATTTGTAGATGAATTCTTGGTGCACTTGTGAGAAGCGACAAATTCCGCGTCCTCCTATTCCACCGTCTTGACTCGTCCCCTGGAGTCAAGAGAAAGGATAAGCCTTGAATTTTAAAACTCATATCTCTGACTCACTTTCTGTCCTTGCTCTTTGTTTTATCTGTGACCCATTTCTAAGTGATGCTCTTTCGCTGGAAGCACAGCTCCTGGGAAGCCTGCTCTTCCTCTCTTTCTTGGCCAAGGTCTGGGTGAGGTTTAGGACCCAAAAAGGGGCATGGAAGGGCACACCCATTCCTCATCCAGGAAATCCAGGCAGCTCTCTGTCGGATGGGGATGCTCATTGCTATCTCAAAGAGGGTAGTGAGTGCAAATTCTCTCATATTTTAACAAATAAGTACTGACGGTCTACTATGGGCCAGACATTGTATTGGGTGCAGATGCCTGCCCTTGAGACAGTGAGTTATTACAATAAAGTGGAAATGATGCTACAATAAAAATAAACTACCTTTCTCCTCTAGGGAAGCACAGAGAAGGGGCAGGCAGCCAGGGGCTGAGGGAGTTAGAGCTGCTGTCAGTCCTTTGCCTTCGTGGAGGAGCTGCAGTTAGCCCCTGAAGGATGTTGGGGGAAGGAGAGGAAAGGGCCCAGTGAGGTGGTAGCACAGGAGTGATTCACTGTTGCTGAGAATAAGTGCTGACTCTCGCTGTGGTGGTGGCCACTGGGAAAGTGTGCCTTCAAACACAAGGCTATTTCTATTTTATCCCTAAGGCAAAAAGGAACCAGTCTTAAGTCGCGGAGCCACGGCCACCCATTCATCTCTTAGAAGGATCCCACCACGTGATTCCTGGATGCAGCTACAGGGTGCATGTCCATCCAGATTCTAATATAGACCAGTGTTTCTTGACCTTTCTTTCATTATCATCTCCCTAAGGAGCCTTGTGAGGCATTTTTTTCCCCTAATCACTTTGCTGCTTCCCATGAAATTTTAATATCACAAAAATGCTGCTCAAGTGTTCAGGTACTATAGACATACTGTGCTTTATACATAAATAATTATGTGTCTTCATTCCCCAAGAATTAGTTTTCACCTCCTGGGGAGCGATAACATCTCTCAAGGTTCAGGTTCCATAAATGCTTGCGCACTCTTCCCAGCGCCCCTCCCTTCCCTCACCCCCCCCTCGCCCCCCGCCTCTTCCCCCTTCCCATGCTCAGGATCCAGCTTGTCATGTATCAAAATCCTATCTGGATTCCATCTTAATCGCTCCAGCACAGGTGTTCTCAGGCATTTGGGGCTGGGTAATTCTTTGTTGGAAGGGGGAAGCTGTTCCCGTGCCTTGTATGACTTTGAGCACCTTCCCTGGCCTCTACCCTTAGATGCTAATAGCACCTCCTGACCAGTTGTGACAACCAAAAAATGTCTCCAGACATTGCCTGTGTCCTCTGATTGAGAACCACTTCTTTGTTTTTTTGTTTGTTTTTTGCAGTATGCAGGCCTCTCACTGCTGTGGCCTCTCCCGTTGTGGAACACAGGCTCCGGACGCACAGGCTCAGCGGCCATGGCTCACGGACCCAGCCGCTCCGCGGCATGTGGGATCTTCCCAGACCGGGGCACGAACCCTCGTCCCCTGCATTGGCAGGCAGACTCTCAACCACTGCGCCACAAGGGAAGCCCGAGAACCACTTCTTTAAGGCTTTAGCTGCAGGTTCTTCTGCTCCTGCAAAGCAGTATTTGCAAGCACACTATTGTTTCAGTCCACAAGAGATGGCATCCTTGGTCCAGAGGGGTCCAGGAAGGGAAAGCCCCTGCCCTTTGCTTTGTAATCCTCTCACCCTACAAGCTACTTCTGTGTCTTTTCCTTATGCAACACTGAACTCTCCAGCGCAGACCTCCAGGTCCTGAGTTGATAATCTCATTACAGCTAATCCTGTTTACGGCAGTTCTCTTGGCAGAACAATCTTGTCAGGACCGAGGCTCTTTCCTTGCCATCCACTGTGCTCGCTGCTCCATTGTTCCTGGGCATGGAGGCCTGGCTGCGTATAAGCTTTCATTGATAGGGCCTATCCTGTTTACAAGGAGTCTGCAGAAGGGCCTCATCAAATACTTCCATCCCTTCCTTCAATAAATGGCTCTCTTTGATCTGTGCAAGGCAAAATAGTGTTTGTCAGCATCTGGGCTTCCTCTAGCTGATGATGGGGACATCCTGTCCCAGAAGACTCCCCAAAATAACACTTTTTGAATTTCAGAATATTTTCAGGTTCCTCTTTTTTTGTAAGCAGTTTTCTTTTTTTGCAGAGTATCTCTTTATGGCAAGTAAAGAAAGGGGCTGATCTTAGTTGTTGAAGGCCAGAGTAACACAAAGCTGAATGGTTTTCTGCAGGTCACCACCAAACAGGAGAAAAGGACAGGGCTGATAATAATATAAACATTTGGAAGCAGGACAAGAGGCAAGATTAGGGCTGGCCAGGTGAGATCCCTTTTCATGTTGTCAATTTAAAGCTCCAAGTTATCTAACAAGGTGAGAAGGAGGTCATGGGTATTAGTCACCTGAATAACAAGGTGGTAGGAACTAGTTCAATTATGCGGATGAATGATAAGTGGAATTTTCTACTTCCGTAGCTTTTAAGAAATTACCAGGTAAAGAGAGATTCTCTATGTGCTGCTGTGGTTCTCCAAGTGTAGGCCCTAAATCCAGCAGCATCACCTGGGAACTTGTTAGAAATATAGATTCTCTGGCTCCACCCCAGATACTGAATCGGCAGCTCTGGAAGTGTGGCCAGCATCTGTGCTAACAATTATCTCCAGGTGATTTTTTGTTTGTTTGTTTGTTTTTGTTTTTGTTTTTTTGCGGTACGCGGGCCTCTCACTGTTGTGGCCTCTCCCGTTGCAGAGCAACAGGCTCCGGACGCGCAGGCTCAGCGGCCGTGGCTCACGGGCACAGCCACTCCGCGGCATGTGGGATCTTCCCGGACCGGGGCACGAACCCGTGTCCCCTGCATCGGCAGGCGGACTCTCAACCACTGCGCCACCAAGGAAGCCCTCTCCAGGTGATTTTAATGCACGCTAGAGTTTGAGGAGAACCAGTCTCTATCCATAACCTTCAAACTTCCGAGTACCTAACAATCACTGAGGGAGCTGATGAAAATGCAGGTTCCCAGACTCCATCCCTAAAGATACAGCTTCATTTGGTCCAGGTTGGGCCCTGGGGAGTCTGCCTTGATAATAAGTATCCCAGGGTGATTTGGATGCAGGATCCAAAGCCAGGCTTGAGGAAGATCTGACTTAGACACACAGGGGCAGGAGAAATTTTCCACAGCGCTCCACTTCTGTTCTGAAGAGACTCCCCTCGTGGCTGAGACAATTCAGCTTCCCTTCCCAGTCATTCCGTGAAGCTGGCTGCTAGGGTTACCTATTGTGACAGGTGGTTCTTTTCAGGATTACTCAAATACTAGAAGGTCAGACTGGCCCCATCAGTTCCTTTCACGCTGACATCTGAAGCACGTTGCTAACTCCTCACCTGGGTTGGGCTCGCACAGATAGCTTAGAAGGAAAAGCTCTGTATCCCCTTACTAGTTCCTTGAACCACAATCCAAGACACAGCTTGGTTTTCCCAGGAGTTTTGTTTTGCACAGCTGATGCATTCCAGGCATTGCTGGGATGCATTTTTCTTCTCCTCTTTCCCTCCAGCCCCCAGCCTATGCCATATGAGCATATATAGCCTCCTGGGGTGATCATCCTCAAATCCTAACCCTCTCTCCCAAAGCTGTCTCTCCCACCAGATACCCGGCCCTTCACCGTGCAGAACTGAGTTTGCCAAGACCACTATCAGCTCCAAATTCCAGCTCAGAGAGGGAACTGTTGCTGCTGCTGCATCTCAGATGTAGGCTTCAAGGTACAGTATTGGCTCCTGTCTTCCTGGCTTTGTTTTCTTTGTCCCTTTTGGCATCTTACCACTCAACTTTCCTAGCGCTTCTGAGTGTTGGGCTCTTTATTTCTTATATAGTTTACTGTGATCTATTCTCAATAGACTCTTCCTCCAGTCAGTCACTGGCACCCTAGAGAGAGGGTCCTTCTTTGTCCCCAGTCACTGTTTGGAGCCCCACAATAGCAATGGATGGGGTCCACTAGAGCCACTGTGTACAGTTGTGCAGTTCGTGCACTGCACAAAGACACCTCAGGAAGGCGGCGAGTGTGGACTGAAATTCAGCTCGTGTTCTGCTCACCAAGATGAGTGGGTGACATTGTGCTGTGGACAGCTGGAAGAAGGTACACTGTTTTGTTTTGTTTTCTTTTTACATGCCAAGTCTATATATATATATATATATATATATATATATATATATCTCAACACAATCACATTAGGTTATCAGCTGACACTAGATTAATGTGTTTTATTGTCATCTCAGTGTTTATGTGAAAATGAAGACTTTTAGAGTGCTTGAAACTATTTTACGAGAAATAGTTAATTCTTAGGTTTTATTTCTTAGAGCATTTTAGGTTTACAGAAAAACCGAACAGAAATTACAGTGTTCCTACATACTCCCACGCACTCCCTCCCACCCCACCTCCCATTTCCTCTATTATCAACACCTTTCATTAGTTGGGGTACATTTGTTACAATGGATGAACCAATATTAATCCATTATTATGAACTAAAGTGTTCCCTCTTTGTGTTGTACATTCTACAGGTTTTGGCAAATATATAATGCCTTGTACTCACCATGTTTGTATTATACAGAAGAGTTTCACTGCTCTAAAAACTCCCTGTGTTTCACTTCCCCACACCTCCCTCCCTTGCTTCCCCTCCCCAGGCCCTGGGAACCACTGATCGTTTTACTGTTTTATAGTTTGGTGGAAGGTATACTTTTCTTTGTACAAAGGAATATCTACCAGCTAAAACCACAGGGTCTTTTTCTGCACAGAGACACACACGATTTTTTTTTTTTTTAATTTAGCCAATGCCTTGAGTCTAAGAGCAAACCTAATTTAGGTTCCTTCTCTGGATGACTTCAGTGTATCCCATCTCCCTTGTTTCTCTTTAACTAGTACAACCTTATTTGTTGGTAAACATTACTTTATGGTCCCCTTTCTCCATTCATCCATTCTCCCCTACTATGATACATCTTTTATGTCAATGCTGACCCAAAGACCTTTCTGCAATGATGAAAATGTTCTATACCTGTGCCACCCAATACAGTAGCCACTAGTTTCATGTGGTTACTGAGCACTTGAAACGTGACTAGTGCAATGGAGGAACTGAATTTTTTTTTTTTTTAGCGGTACGCGGGCCTCTCACTGTTGAGGCCTCTCCCGTTGCAGAGCACAGGCTCCAGATGCGCAGGCTCAGCGGCCATGGCTCACAGGCCCAGCCGTTCCGGAGCACGTGGGATCTTCCCGGACCGGGGCGCGAACCCGTGTCCCCTGCATCGGCAGGCGGACTCTCAACCACTGCGCCACCAGGGAAGCCCTGAATTTTTAAATTCTATTTAATTTTAATAATTTCACCTTAGCCCCGTGTGGCCAATAGCTACTATTTTGGACAGCACAGGTTTAAGTTTTTGCCTATGTCAGATCACCCATCCTGATAGCATTCATAAACTTTCCCCTGCCTTTATACTTGAAATCTTCCCTTTCCTCTTGAATCTTCTCTGACAAATTAGAAAAGCAGCTAAATTCTGCCTGACCCCGTTCATTGCTGAAATACACAGCTCCCACATCTGTCACGTTTATCACCATCCAATATATTCTTTTCTTACACAAAACATTAAGGTGTCTTGTAAAATTTATTTATGAGGTTCTCTCATGTTCCTTGTCTCTGCCTTTATATGTCTCCAGCTGTTAAGTGTTTTCTGTTTAATACCCCTGGAAAACAGAGTAGAATTACATAACTCATGCTTTAGTTGGCAGTTTCTACAAGCCATTGTAAGTGGGTTAATACACGCCATTTTAGATGATTGTGACACAACACTTAAGGGCTGAAAGAGTGGGAAGAGAAGAAACAATGACATCAAAGGAAATGAAGAGAATGAAGAGTTTCAGTCCAGCACTCAGCACGTCATGAGTAAGGAGATGTGGATGGTGGCTGTCGGGAGGCTGGCATTCTGAGCACATCTGTGTCACCAGCAGGCCTGTGACATTGGTCATATCAGGGACTCAGCTTTCTCCTTCATGGAATGAAGGGTTTGGACCAGAGGCTCCAGTTCGAGGTGTCTCCCAGCTTAGAATGCTCCTTGAGTCAAAAGTAGCCTGGGAATGACTGGGACATTGGAAACAGACTTGGTCACGTGGAATATTTCACAGAATCTCACCCCTACCACTGCTTCCCCAGCTAGCAATGTTTGTGATGAACACATTAACTTTGCTAAGGACAAGACTGAAACAATATTTTAAGAACCAACAAAACCTAGTTCAGAGTGAGTCATTGGTCCTGACTATAGTGGCTCAACTGACCACAAAAGTTTGTGAATAATCTATATGGTGTCCTTAAAACATCTGCACAAACCTTTTATTTCCAGTGCTTTGAACAGAAATGAACAGTCTTTAACCCAAAGTCTAAATTCCACAAAACAGATGAAAATTTAAAGTATAAGTACGGACTCCCTGGCTGAGTGTCTCTTGCCTGTGTGCCCATGTGAGTGGTCAGTTAAATGGCTGGTCTCCGTTATATAAGTAGGAGGAAATCTTTGCATATAAAAATAGGGCAAGTTGTGCTAAAGTAAAACTCGTGTTCTGGAACTCTTAATGTGCACGTAATTGTAATTACCGCTTAGGCTTGCAAGCTAAATGATTTGCTAATGGCAACTAAAATGTGACATGCCCCCAGAAGAAATAATTGATTCATAACTTGGGAGGGTCTGAGTCAATTGTCCTCAGCCAAACGCTTAAATATTTTTTCTTTCTCTCCCTAAACCTTGCTTCTGCAGTGAAGAATAGGAATAGTGTTGTTGTGATGACTAAAGGAAACTAGGGCATAGCACTGTAAACCCTTCAGAGTTCCCAGCACCGTCGCAATTACACATTTGTTTATATCATCACTTGCCTGCTCCCTCCCTGCTAGACTGTAAGTTCCAGGAGGGCAGGGGTTTTGTCACCTTTCGCTCAGAGCCTGGCATGTAGCAGGGAGTCAACACAAATCTTTTGAATAAAACATGTGAATCATTTAGAGTCACTGGAGTCAAATCCCCGGGCTTGGCTCCTGTGTTCTTGGACAAGTAGCTCTTCGGCCTGTGCCTTCGTTTCCTCGTCTATAAAGGAGGATAGTGATGGTATATCTGTGAATAACTGTGAGAGTCGAGTGGGATTATATACGCAAAGCTCTTAGAACAGTGTCTGCTACATAGAGAGAAATCATTAAATGTTAATGATTTTTAATCATTAAAAATCGATGATAGTTGATGTGTCATAAGCACTTCATAAATGACAGTTCTTATTATTTACTATCATTTTTGAAACAGTGTTTGCCCTTTGAAATAGCAGTTATATGGAGGTCCTCAGTTACATGTTCTACTATACTAGGACGGCTGCTTTCCCTTTGTATGCTATGCCAGGCACAAGTGTGGACACAGCATGTCAAAGGAAGCACCAAAATGATGTTCACAATGGTACATGGGTCTCTAGGGTCCAGGGAAAAGTGACAAAATGTTTTCCCACCTCTGTATGTTACAGGATCCCTCTCCCACCTCCTGGTACCCTCCCCTCATCTCTACTTCGCCAGTTGTCCCAGGAAGTCCCCAGCTTGCAAATCAACCTCCCCTATAGGATCTGTCTCTACCCATCACCGTTAAAGGATGCTTTACAGCAATCTATTCTCTTGTGGAAATAATTTATTGCCAGAAAGTAAATGTTAAAAGCCTATATTTTTATATTCAGGGCAGGAAGGGAAAATAAGAAAAAAGACTAATTCTAGATCTTGCCTTTACTAACTGAGTCACTTCTGGTAAGTTACTTGATTGTGTCTCAGAATAGTATAAGTTAGACGGGAATAATCAATATGTGATCTACCTCTGGGCTTATGAAAATTAAATGAGATAAGCGTGCAAAGGACTTAGTTCCAATTAAGACAGGAGAGTTTCTAAATTGTGAAAAGAACAAATTTTGCCACCCTTCCAACTCCAGTCATTCTGAGTGTCCAAATTGATCTGGGAGATCTAGCGAGGGTTTTTTTCCTTTCCCTAGGGACTCCACTTTTAAATGGTGGGGCTACTTCCTATCCTAGGACAAAGGAGAGGTGGAGAAGGACACACACACACTTTCTTTTCTTTTTTGTCCTCTGACCTTTTCTCTAATATGTAAGTAAAATTTGAATAATGCTATAATTCCATTCCAGTATTTTCTATATACTCTTCTTTAACTGAATAAGGTAATCAACTCTTATCCTTACCCTCTTCCCTAATTTTCTGAATTTAATGACTCTAGATTTGAATTTTACAGCATTTCAGGAACAGGTTTTTTCCCATATAATTTGAGGTTCAATTTCATTTATTTGAGAATTGATTGTTTTTAAAAATCTAATTGTTTTCAATAAGCAAAATCACTTTGATCCATTTTATATATTTTTTTTTTACAATTAAGGAGCATTCACTTTAGTATTCATAGTTCTTTGAAATATAACACTACGCGTTACTATTTCTTGTTTAAACACGGTCTAGCAAGATCAATAGTTACTTGTAAAAAAAAAACATGGGAGAGGGATTAGCATGACATTTAAAGAAGGCAGTATTCCAAAGAACGTAATTGTAAAACATGACAACAGTATCATAGATCTCCTCAATGCAAAAGCACAATTAATATTAAGAAATATATGCATAATCTGATCCATTTAATTCTGATAGGTAGAGTATATAAAAACATTGCTAACCTGTAGTAAATGGTTGAGATGATGGGGTAGATGATCTGAAAAATAAAGTGAAAAGCTCAGAGCATTTTATAAAGCTTGCCAAGGCAAACCTAGTTCTAAAGAAAAACATTCAGGCAAATTCCCAAGTTCAGGTCTTAGTATACCTTTTATCCTATTAGAAGCCATTCCTTTGCTGAGCATTGAAAAGACAACATCTGAGAGGTGCTTGATTAATCCACAGGGATCTAAGGCCTTTTTAAAAAGGTACTCAAAGACCTAAGCAAATATTACCTCTGAATTTTGTAAATATTTTATGCCTTACTTATTTGTCTGAGCAAAATCGTATGTCCTACTAACAACCCTAACTAGATACAACTTTTAACCTAAAGAAAAAAAAAATTGGAAAGTAAAAATGTGCTTTGGGATTTAGTTAGAATTGAAAATCCATTTCCTTTCTGTGTAGTAATGACTTTTATGGGGCTTTATAACAATAGGGTTGGTTAAAAATATTTAAAGCCATGGAGAATAATTGGACAGTCTCATACCACACTTTATACAATATTCTTTGTGTTAAAATAATTTCCCTTAAGCCCCTTCCTCTTCCCATTGTCTCCCTACCTCCTTTGTCAGGAGTGAACTAATCAGAGAGAAACTGCTTGACTGTGTAGCCCTGAGAGTTTGATTCCGAGAGGACAGATGCTGGTCTCCCAGTTCTGGAACTTTCTACCTGTGTGACCTTGGGCTAGTGACTTAACCTTCTGAACCCCAGTCTACTCATCTGCAGCAGGGTACCCACTTCCCAAGGTTGTTGTCAGAATTCAATCAGATGGTGGGTATTTTGCTAGCAGGAGAATGCTTTCCTTCACTGCCCCCAGCTGCAGTTAACTTTCACTCTGACATAATGTTGCTATCGGTCAAAAATAAAATGGGCCTTGGTCGCAGCATGAGGACTTCTTAGTCGCAGCATGCGAAGACACGGCGCAGCCAAAATTTAAAAAAAAAAAAATTGGTGCATATTAGTGTACATAAATTTTTAAAAAATAAAATGAGGGACCTCCCTGGTGGCGCAGTGGTTAAGAATCCACCTGCCAATGTAGGGGACACGGGTTCGAGCCCTGGTCTGGGAAGATCCCACGTGTCACGGAGCAACTAAGCCTGTGCACCACAACTACTGAGCCCACGTGCCACAACTACTGCAGCCCACGCACCTAGAGCCCGTGCTCCGTAACAAAAGCCGCCGCAATGGGAAGCCCGTGCACTGCAACAAAGAGTAGCCCCTGATCGCCGCAACTAGAGAAAGCCCACGCACAGCAATGAAGACCCAACACAACCAAAAATTAATTAATTAATTAATTTTAAAAAAATTTAAAAAATGAGCCTTGGGACATGGATAAATGGATGGGGTCAGAATACAGATTCCAAATTCCACTGTCACCACGGAGAAGGAACAGAAGGCAGAATCCCTACACCTTATATACATAGTAAGCACTCGATGTGTGTGTTTTTGAATGGTCTTCTGGTAGATTCGATAGAAATAAGGTACCCTGACTAGCATGAAGCTGGTGAAGTTAAAAGATGGTAAAGAATGATGGGTTAAGAGCAAAGCATGGGAATCAAGCACGCTGGGATCAGATCCTAGCTTTGGAGTAACTTTGGACAAAGATGCTAATTTCTCTGAATCTGCATTTAAATCTATTTAAATCTGATCATTCTTCTCCCTCTCCATCCCCCGCCCCACTCACATTCCCAGTCACACAAAACAGTGACAGCTACCCCTCTAGATAGCTTCACCTTGCCGTTAGGATAAAGTGCCAAGCACGGCCCACGAGATCTTGTCCCTCTCACCCTTCTATCCCTGCTTCTCTTAGCTCCGGCAATAGTGCTCTTTTTCAGTCCCCTCGGAAGTGCTGTCTGGCCCTGTCTTGCCCCTGTGTGATCCAACAACATCTTGTCTCATCTGCCTGGAATGATTTCATCCCCAGCACCAGTACCTCCTCCCCCATTAAGTGAGTAACCCCGAATGTCTAGGCTTAAACATCATTTTCTGAGTGAGATTTAACCTCCCACCCCACCCTAGGTTAGGGCTCCTCCTGTGCTCTTTGTTTCCCTCTTTCTTCAGTCTTGCTGCACTGTGATATCTCTTCCCACCGCATTAGACTCCATGAGATATCCGTGTACATGTAGAAGGTGGATCCAGCGTAGAGCAGGGAGCATTGGGTTTACCTTGTTCTCTACTGCAGTCCCAGAGTCCAGCCCAGTGGCTGCTTGTAACACACACTGACTGGATGCGTGAAGGACTGAGTATCAGGAGACTGAGATCTCCTCCCAGACTTGTGAGGACTAAAGGAGATGATGTCTGTATCAAGTTCAGAACCACTCTTGGCACCTGGTAAATATCTCAGCCATTGTTGGCTATTATCATTAATAGAAATGTTTAAGTGATGAATTTGTTTCATTTCTGAATTCTTTGGTGGGCACTTCCCCAGATGGGAGAGTTAAAGGAAGATAAGCAAGCTGCCCATTGGTACCCATTCTTCTAAATACAATTGGAGAGTTTTAGAGCAGAACAAGATGAAACAATGTGCCAAACCAAAACTGGAGCCAGGACAGAAAATGGCTTTGATGTGATGGATCGAGTGTAATTGTATGTTTGCCTGCACCTCGGGTCTGGCTATGCTCCAGGTGCAAACATCCATAACCCAGTCCATCAACCAGATGTTACCAGTTTGGAGAGTTTTTTTTAAAACAGAAATAGGATCTATGCCTATAGAAACCTACATGTTAGCACATGGAAAATGACTGTAGTCAATATCATATAAAAATACAATTTGCAAAAGATAATTATGGAATCCACATGAAAGTCTTATACCTGAGTCTTAAACTTGAGTAATAAAAGGTGAATACTGTACCTCTAGCTGGAATTTAAAGATAGGATTTTCATAATGGAGACCAGATTATATAAAATTTGATGTAATAAAGTTGTATCTTCTTTTATTAAAAATTATAAATAAGTGTAAGACTTCTTTTATTTTCAACTGACCAGGCCTCCTAAGTTACAAACTTTGCTGAAGTCTAACATGGGTAGGATAGATGCTGATGATTCTTAGTATTGGAAGAAACTTCATGATTCAAAAAAATGAAGTCATAATGTTGGTATGTCATGTATCAGGACTGATGTTTTAAAGGGGAACTTTTAATTCCATCTTCTATGACTGGTCCAAAATTTCATGAGTATGTTGCAGGGGAAATGAAGGAACATTTGGAAAGGGGGAGAAAAATCTATCTGCTACCTCTTCTAAACTATTAGCTCTCTACTACTAGTAGCCTGAGACTGGCTTTTCTCTGAGCATCCCTAATTGAGCTTCTGTTAATAGACTTGGAATATAAGTTAGGGATATGTTTGGCTGCAAGTAATAGAAAACCCAAACAATAGTAACGTCAACAAATAGGGGATTCTTTTTCACACATTACAAAAATCCAGAGTTAGGTGGTTGCTGGCACTGTTTGCAGCTCACAATGCCATGAGGGACCCAAGTCATTCTATGTTTCTGCTCTGCTATCCTTATAGCCTCATGTTTCAAGACGTTCCAAGATGTTTGCCATAGTTCAGACGTCACATGTGCTTTGAAAGCAGGAAGAGAGTGTTATCTCTGTCTCCTTTTAACAGGAAATCAGAGGCTTTATCAGAACTCCCAGGCAAATATCTACTTGTGTTTTATGGGCTGGGAAAGAGAATATTTAGCTGGACAAGTGTTTAGTGAGGAAAAAGAGGGAAGTGGATATTGGATAAGAAACTGACAGTGATGCTACACTTGGCTTGGTCTTCACACTATCCTGGTTGCCGATGGGAGGTGGGGAAGGGCACTGACACTCCTGTGTGATCTGTCATGCTCTCTTAGTAGGGCTGGGTGAATAAGTGACGATTGGACAGGCCATTTGGAAGCAGGGAGCTTCCAAATCTGAGCTCAGCTAGCAAAGGAACTCACTAATAATATTTTGCTTGTCTAATATTTTAGACTTTCAAATTCATGATGTTGGGCTTCCCCGGTGGCACAGTCGTTAAGAATCCTGCCAATGCAGGGGACATGGCCCTGATCCGGGAAGATCCCACATGCCACAGAGCAACTAAGCCCGTGTGCCACAACTACTGAGCCTTTGCTCTAGAGCCCACGAGCCACAACTACTGAAGCCCCCATGCCTAGAGCCCATGCTCCGCAACAAAGAGGAGCCACCACAAGGAGAAGCCCGCGCACCGCAAAGAAGAGTAGCCCCTGCTCGCCGCAACCAGAGAAAACATGTGCACGGCAACAAAGACCCAGAGCAGCCAAAAATAAATAAAAATAAATAAATTTAAATAAAAATGATGATGTTATTTAGATTAAGGTAGATAGCCATTGTGAGCTGAGCTAGATGCTTTACTACACAGAAGACGAGTGACTAAGTAACCATTCACGATGGTTCCTAGGTGACTCTGTGTGACTGTGTGTCCCCGTACTCTAGAAAATAGCTGGATCTTCCTGATGTCCAGCGTGGCATCTCTTGCCAAGTCGGAAAGAGATCTGAAAATTCCCATTCCATTCCATTTGCGGAAGATACCACAGCATTTCTTCTTCCGACCCTAATGGGAAGCACATGGAGATCACTGAACGTTGGGAGCTCTTTTTTGTTCAAATTATGTTTTTTAAGCAAGGGCTATGATAAAGTAACCTCTAAACATGACCCTGGCAAAAGTCAGTAGCCTTGCTTATTCTGGCCACGTTCCTGGTGCAATCCAGGGTTCTGGGAAGATTTACTTTAATTACAACCTCCTTCACCCTTTTTCTCTCCCTCTTACACTCATGATCTCTTAAATAAAATGTGTTAGAGTTACCAAAACTGAAAATTTCATTCTTGAGCTAAATTAGGTAAATGTAATTTGCACTTGGCTTCCTTTCTCTCAGAAGATCTGGTCAAATTAGCATGTTGTACTGTTTTTCTAAGACACACATAGCTTAAATTCTCTTTCTGTAGTTTTTACGTCTCAGTAAAATTTTTGTTTTTGGTGGCAAGGATAATAAAGAGACATTGTATCTTCTAAATTTCTGTAGCCATACAGTGTCCTATGAAGAATATTTTTTAAAGACTTTTTTCTTAGGATACTAATAAATTCTCATAAGAATTCGTTCATTTCCAAAATGTTTTCCACAGAGCTTATATATAAAAGTTAAAATTCATATTAATTAAATCAAAACATAAGAAACACTACATTCTTCATGAATCATGAAAATATTATCACACATTAAAACACCAGATCGAAAAAGGGTTTTCAATTGTACTGTATTACTTAGCACAAAATGTGTAAGCCATAATTTTTGCCTTCAGTTCAACAGCAACTCAGTGTAACAAACATTAATTGAGCACCTTATGTATGTGCAAAGGCACTCTGCTCTGATTAAGAACTGGACACCACAACACCTGCTGTTAAAAGACTCATTCCATTAAGAGGAAACAGATGCATAAACAAATAATTACAATGCGATGTGATAAAACACAATGATAAAAAGATATACAGGGACAGAATTTAGCCCCGTTGGTGGATGCTAAAGAGAGGGCATTGGAGAGAGTTCAGAAGGAAGGTGATGCCTGATGCAAAGGCATCTTTCATCAATCAAGGCATTCTTGATTGCAGGAGAGTATTCTGGGCAGAAGGAAGCCAAGTAGGACTCTGTAGTAAAAGTGCAGGTAAGGAGAACCCAAACTGAGACAGTGCTGGAGGAGAGAGATGACGGGAGATGAGTTTGCAATACTTAGGAGGTTAAACTGAATATCTTAGCAATTTGATTTAGTATCTTCCCAGAAGGTTACCAAAGATGATACTTATTGATGGTTCATCAAGATGGTTTTTACTGGTATAGTCTTTTCAATAGATAACTGGATTTGAAACAAAGTTTTGACAAATACTATATAGGCATAATCTGTTTTCATTTGAATATTACATGTATATAAATTTCTAAGACTATATGCAGAAATAGTATCTTTCCAAGGCATTTTTTCTTGGTACATAGCAATGGACTAAGAGCAAAATAAGAAAATGACATAATATTTGGTGGGCATGGAGGAGAAAAAACACACTGGCTTCTCACTGGTCAAGTCTTGTTTCTGCCTGCATGAAGGAGTTCCTTAGTTACTTGGTCATTTACCACTGCATATTAGCAGAAAAGCTTAACCAAACTTGCCTATAAATGGCCAAGCAACAAACTGCCTCATTCATTCATTCTGTTGACATGTTCTGAGTCCTCGGAGGCTTAGAGCCAGGGATAGAGAAATCAAGAAGTTGTAGCCTTTGCCCATGAGAGAAAGGGGGATGTAAACAGATACTCTTAGTATGGTCTGACAAGCACTTTATTAAAAGTGGGAGTGGAGTCCTGTGAGGATGCTGGGAAGTGAACTAACTTCCTGGTGCAGGGACATGTGATGGCATTTCAAATATAGGGAACGACGGGAGACTATATTATTGTTTCTAATTATTTGTTTCATGTCCCTAGTATAGGGAGAGATATACAGGGACAGGAGAGGTTTATACTTCCCCGCCCCAATTAAGGTCACACTTGGCCACGTGACTTACTTTGGCCAATAAAATTTGAGTAGAAGTGTTTTGTGCCACTTCTGAGCAAACCCTTAAAATCCATCATGACATTCCAAAGACACTCCTTTCTCTTTGCCACACGATAAAACCATTTCCAGAAAGGGACTGCTCATTTAGTGTGGATCTCAGAGTAAAGAAGACTCCTGGAGTAGAGCTGAAGCTACCCTGAAGACAATATGTAATGTAAGTAAGAAATAAACCTGTGTCGTTGAAAAACCTCTGAGACCTGGGGATGGTTGTTATAGCATCATAACTTAGGAGAGCTGACTAACACAGAAGCAGAACATGCAAAGGTGCAGAATTATCCCTGAGTATGGAGTGTTTGAGGAATGGTGAGAAGTTTAGTGTAGACTCAGCGTTTAAAGCCTAGGTGGCCAGAAATAAACCCAAAATGGTAGTTAGGAAGAGATTTTTGAAGGGTCTTAGAGGTCCTGCTAAGAAAGTTGAATGCTATTCTTTAAATGGTGGAAAGCCAGTAGAAGTTAAGGAGTGACGTGATAAGATTTGCTTCTTAGGAAGATGAGTCTAATGAGAGTGGAAAAATACTGTTACCAGTGAAATTAGCTAAAAAGTTGTTATGATACTAGAAACTAACATTTATTGCGTATTTACTCTGTGCCAGGCATTTTGTATGTATTTACCAAAGCAATCTTCACAACAACCCCACTTGGTAGGTACTGCAATGATCCTTCCCTGTAGAAGAGGAAATTGAAGCACGGAGAGGTTAAATAACTTGGCTTGGTCAGTCTACAAGAAGCAGTTAGAGTCAGAGTTCCATCCCAAGCTGTCCGGGTGCCAGAATCCATACTCTTCACCGTGACACCACACACTCAGAATCCAGGCAGATGGGGGCCAGTGTCTGAGCCAAGGCTGTACTTGGAGACAGAGAGGAAGTCTCAAGTCTCATACTTCTGAGATTGCACAGAATGTGGGCATGAGTTGGAGCTCTGGGTAGAAGAAATGGGGAGGTCAGAGATAACGTCCCATTTTATACTCAGGAGACTAAAATAGGTAGTGAAACAATGAATGGAAACAGGGAATACAAGAACAAGTTTGGGAGGAAAATGAAGAGTTTTGTTTGGGATACATTCATTGTGAGGCCGATATGCAGCAACAGGTGAAGATGATTCGTCAGCACTTAGAATATGGTACCAAAGCAGAGGAGCAAGGTGGAGACAGATCCAGGTGGGGCAGAAGGCCAAGAGAGTGGACTCATCCATCTTGGCAGGTGTAGAGTGAGTTGAGAGAAGGGCAAGGGAAGAATCAGAAGAACCCAATAATTTAAGGAGTAGATCAGGAGGAAGAGCAAGGGGAAGACTGAGAGGCAGTGATACAGGAGAGAAAAGCATCAGAGAACAGAGGATGCGTTTTCATAAAGGTGTTCACCAACAGTGAACACCTTAAAAGTGTTAACACTGGAAAAATTGGGAGATGGCCACAACCACCTCTGCTTGTGGCATATGCTCCAGCCAGGCAATGACTGAGAAACAAGAACCTCCACTTACACAGCAGTAAAAACCTCATACATCACCAGCATCCCAGTGGAGGTGCAAGGATGCATTGGGTGGAGGTAGAGAGAAAGCAGGAAATGATCTCCCCCATCATGACACTCATAGAATTGAGTACTTTTATGCTTATTAATAACTGCAGAAATGCTTATGATCTTTTAAAATGACAGGTTCCCGCAAATGGAAAAAAAAGTGCATTGCTTCAATTTACAGGAATTGCCTAATTCCAAACATGGTAATGAGAAAGATTTAAAAGTAAAATCTTTTCTGGAACACTCTCATCATACCTGGAAGAACTGGCTTATTAGATTCACTCCTTAAGTGCTCTCCAGTAACGCTACTAAATTTCAACAGCCTGTAACTAGTTGGAATAACGTGAAGGATATTTGCACAGACTTAGTAAAATACTAAGGTTTTTTGATGACTTAGTAAAATACCAGAATTTTTTAAACGCATGAATAGCTTGAAGCTACACAGAAGTTATTACACAATATTTGGCTGGGAACATCCCACATGCATGCTTTGTAGTAGGAGACGAAGAAAATGTTATTTTTTCTACCACACAAATGACGTCTTTGTCCAGTGAACTTCAGATTGTTGAGGTGTGTTGAGATGGTGTTCAAAAAGGCATCCATGGAAACAAAGCTTGGAAACATGGGGTTAAATGATCTTAACTTTTTTTTCCATTGCAGGACTTCTGAGAGTCCTTAGCAGCTCCAGGGAGGGCTCGAGTAAGCAGCAGTCCCCAGACTTACCTGACCATAGATCCCCCCATTATTTTTTTCAAGAACACATGAAATTCTTTATCAAATGTCCTATGTGGTGGATTATATTTCTGTTCAAAATGTTTGCTGTTCCTCCCTTTAGTATCCTCTTCTATAGGATTATCCTTCCTTACTCCACTGAACACAGGAATGGTGATGTGACCTGCTTTGGTCAATGGAATATGGCTGCAAGTAACGTGTGTCACTTCCAAGCAGAGACTTTAAGAGCCAGTCTGCAGTCACCCTCTTCTCTTTACCTTCTGTTACAAGACCGACTCAACTATGTCCTAGAGAAAGGTTGTTCCAATAGCCCTGAGTTCTGGAATGTCCTGTGTTGGAAATGGAAATGCATAAGAAATAAACCCTTCAAGTTGTAAGCCATTAATATTTTAGGTTATTTGTTACCACAGTGATGTTAGCCTGAGCTGACTACATCTGGCCTCTAAGCATTTATAAATTACCTGAAACTTACTGCTTTTTATAGGTGCGCCCATTCAGTTTCAGTCTTATCAATGATGAGATGTTCTTTGAATTATTCTTTAGGTTCAGACAGTAACACTTGAAGTTTTATTAAATATTTTATATATATATATATATATATATAATATATATATATGCAATAAGACTTAAAGCAAACGGTGCTCAAACTCTTGTATGCCTAGAAAATTACCTGGAATTTCATCCAAAATGAACATTTTGAGACCTAATTCCCAGAGATTGCGATTCAGTGGCCCTGGAATGTGTCCAGGGAATCTGAATTTTAAACCAGTCTCCCAAGATATTACCAGTGCAGGTGGTCTGTCAGCCACAATTGAGTGTGTTGCTCTAAAGCCACTCATTTAATTACCAGTTGTATGATAACATGTATTTAAAGAAATGCCATTTCAATTTAAAGAGGCACCATAGAGACTCCTCTTTTGTATTACTAGATGCATGTATAATTAGTTTCATCACATTTTAGTTTATATGCATTATATTTCATTATATTTTACTGAAAAATATTTTGTGCACAAAATGCTACTCTGTGCTTGAATGCCTGTAATATTCAAAAAGCCTGACTCTAGGTAACCCTTGACTCTTCCAAAGAAATCAATCTGCTCGAAAAAATTAAGTTCTGTTACCTATGAAGATCAAGCACTTTCAAGTTGCAAGTGACAGAAACCGAATTCAAACCGCCTGAAGCAAACCAAATGTATTGGTTACAGAACTAAAATGTTCATGGTGTTGAGGGAATGAAGTTTAGTTGCTGGTTGAGCATGGTGGACATGTTGGAACTGGAGACCAGACCTGCCTTTGGGAAGGTGTTGGGAGTGGGAGATGTTGCAGGTAAGAGGGCAAAATGAGGGTAGTGTGTAGGTCCTCATGGGAGGAAGACCCACCAGGCAGGGCACTACCTGGAGGGTCTGGGGACGGGGGCAGGGGGGAGTCTAGGCAGGTGATTTGCACCAGAGAAGTTTGGCAGGATGTGATCAAGTAGAAGTCCTGGAAGTTGGACAGGGAATGACCAGCAGGTAAGGAATAGGGAGGTAGACAAGAGTAAAGAATGTCAGCCAGAATCAGGGTTTCACTTATAGTTGGATCTAGATGCTCAAAAGATAGCTTCAAGTACCTGGGGGTTTTTTTATTTTTGTTTTTGTTTTTTTTCCATCTCTCAGCTCTGCTTTCCTCTGTGTTAGCTTCACTCTCAGGCAGATTCTCCCATGAGGAACAAGATGGTGGCCACCAATTTAGTAATCCCCAAACTGGGTCTCATTGGTCTGGCTTGGGTCAAGGCCAATCTTTGACCCAGTCATTGTGGCCAGAAGTGCCCTATTGGGCCATGTGTTCATCTCTGGAGACAGGAATGGGTTACAGCTATTGAATCACAAATGTTCCCCCAAAGAAAAAAGTTCCTGCTATTCCCAGCAGGAAGGGGATAATGAAAACCGGGCAGGGAAAATTCAATCTGTCTACTATAGACTTGATGATACTTCTCCTGCTCTGGATCAGCAGTCTGACAGGGAAGGGAACTCACACACTGGATTTTCCTTTCCCCCAAAGGGGATTTTTTTTTTCTAAAATGAATAAAGCAAGCAATTTTATTCCAAAGTGTTTGATTTAAGCAACCTGTGCCTATTCCTTCTTGGGAAAATATCAGAAAGGAACCCAATGTTACAGGCTGCAGTTAGGTCTAAGTGCAGTCATAGGAACCTGTGTTTTCTACTTCAAGGTTGCGTGTTAATGAATTTTTTCCACTAGATATGTTGAGCCGACATACCTAATTAATTTTGCTTGAAATTCACAATTATTTAGTTTGATGGAGGCCAGATTTTCTATAGATGCATAAAGTTTAAGGGGAAAAAATGCTGGCAACCTCTTCTCCCTTTAAGTCAATTACCAAAGGCTGAGATCAGAGCTGTTTGCTACAGAGTTCTCAAAATATCACAGAGAAAAGCAGTTCAGTCTTTATTATGACCTTTACTGACTCACTTATGAGTATTAACCAAGATGCTCTGCATCAAGTCTCTTGACAAAAACAGGTTTTGGATTTTGCTGTGTCTTTCTATTTATAGCTTGTATTTTCACTTATTCATTATCACGGAACAACGTTAAGGTAAGGCAGTTTATAAGTAAAGTTGTTTCTCCATTACCCTTTTCCTTTTACCTAAAGAAAGCTTCCTCTGCTTGTCCCCCTGGTATAATTAGGCTCCCTTTCTCTTATTTTTGTTTGTATACTGTGTTAGTATGTTGCCTTGTATACAACGAGTGTTCAATAAATGTCACTAATTAATGACTCAACACAGGATCAACATGTTTTGCATTATGCCACCATTCACTGAAGCACTGTGGAGACGTTTCTGAGGCAATTTGGAACTCTGCCAAGATCTAGATATTTGGGCATTTTACCAGAGACTTGGGAAATTCCAAACATGAGATTTTTTTTAAAAAATATCACTTCCTTTTTTTAAAAAATGAAAACATAACACTTTTATTTGTTAATGCTCAAAACATAAAGGGAGCACAATTAATAAAATGACATGTATTTAGGAAGACTATTAAACTCTATCTAGATGTTGACAACCTTAGCACTCAAGATTTCAACATCTGACTGCAGAGAAGTAGCTGCAACGTGTATAATCCATACATAACTTTGTGATCACAGAGATTGAGCCGTTTCTGCCCTTTCTCACGTCACATTTCCTCCTCTGCAGGCCTGATACAGTAACAAGGGTATTTATCATTTTCAGATCAGTGTAGAAAACAGAGAACCAGCCAGAAAAGCAGACTCTTGTCCTGCCCCCGCAGCCTCCTGGCCATTGTGAGGGGGATAGATGGCTGTCCTCCCGCATAGCGCTCAAGCACTGAAAAGTTCAAGGGCATGGAGGGCTTATGTCTGTCAGCTCCTTCCTTTGGTAGCTTGTAGGAAAACTGTTAGAAGTCATCATGGGAAGAGAGAGGAGGGAGGAGGGAGAGTGGGTTGGCGGGATCTCATGGCCAGATGTCCAGAAACCAAATCATAATCATCTTTTCAACTAGTGTCCTTGAATTCCTTGAGCTATTCATGATTCTTATAACCTCGAGTATCTGTTTATGTCATCAGTGTCAGTTCAAATCATGGATTCCATGGACAGGTTGATAAATGATCTTCAATTTTATCACAGGCAAACGCATTATGGTTCCAGCAATGGTTTTGTTTGTGTGAGCACTTAGGGAATGTGTCCACAGATCTATTTCTAGGTAAAAATTTAGTTTTAAGAGTGCTGCCTTGCCAAGTTTTACAGGTTTCTACTTTGGGTATATCTGGATTTTTGCCCCAAATGCCTCCCCCCAACAGGCATGCAAGCGAACCAGAGGTAGAAATATTATGTGTCTGGTTACTTGATTCTTGCTTATCACAGGCAACTAACTACTAACTACTAACACCAATGCCTAACTAGCACCCAGATCAAGAAACAGAACGTCATCGGTGTCATGAAAACCTTCACCATTTCCTACAATCTCCAATCATTACTCTTCCAAGAGTAGCCACCATCCTGACTTGTAATACTATAAATTAGTTTGCCAGTTTTTGAACTTTTTATAAATAGAATCATATAATACGTACTTGACTTTTTTCCCTCAACATTATGTTTGTAAGATTCACCCATACTGTCACGTAAAGTTGAAGTCCACGCTAACATTATTGTGATGTCTGCCAAGGAAACTGTCTGTTGTCATGTTAACGCAACAAAAACGATGACCAACCTTGACTCCAAGTTCTCCTTCACTTGAGGCATCTTGACTCTTGGCATTTACAGTTGTTCGATTACTGAACGGTATCAGATTTCTATGGCTCTGAGTGCTGGCTCGCATTACAGTTAAGTGGAAGCAAGAAAACTCCGGCAGCCTTTCATGGAAAGAAAGGCCTGCCACAATTTCAGGTTTTGTGGTAAACAAACAGAGAAACGAGAGATGTCATCTCTTGAGTTTTCCAAGATTTTGACAGAAGGAAGTTGTGGAGTTGGGGACATCGGTAGGTCATGTCAGAACGGGGGATCAGACCCATCTCTACCTCTGGGAAGGTGGTAGGTGAGGGTGTTGCTGGGAGAAGAGGAGGGATGAGGACAGTGTGCAGGTTCAGGGCAGGGAAGGAGAGGCAACAGAGGGTCCCAACACCCAGAGAATCTAGGGGCAGGAAGGTGGTGATCCAGACAAGTAGCCTGCACTAGGAAGGTGGATGTGAGGGATGAGGAGGTGAATATCCTGGCAGGTGGGCTAAGCATGACCAGAGGTGGTGGGAAGGAAGGAAGTAGTCACAATCAAGAGTGCTAGTCAACCAAAGTCATGGTGCCATCTGGAGTTAAGGGGTAGACCCTAATCTTGGGGGATGGGGGTTACAAGAAGAACAGTAAGACAGAAGAAGCACAGTGATTAAATCCTAAAGCACTCTGGATGTCATTTGAATGTCAGACACTGAACTGGGCTCTAGATTGTATTCATTTATTTATTTATTCATTCATTTATTCAACAAGTTTTAATTGAGCATCTACTATGTGTCAGGCACTGTTCGAGGCATGGGATAGAGCAGTGAAGAAAACAAAATTCTTGCCCCTTTGGATCTTATATTTTCATAAGGGAGACAGGCATCAAACAAAATAAATAAACTTTTTGCCAGGTTATCAGGCAATAAGTGCTCTGGAGAAAGATAAACCCAGGTGGAGAGACAGGGAGTATGGAGGATTCAAATTTTAAATAAAGAGGCCAGGGAAAGCCTCACTGAGAAGGTGACCTTTGGGCATATCCTTGAAGGAGGTGAGGGGGTGAGCCCACAGATACCTGGAGGGGACTATTACAGGCAGAGGAAACAGCTGGTGCAGAAGTGAGTGAGAGCGTGTCTGGTGTATTCAGAGGACAGCAAGGAGGCCAGATGGCTGGATTTGTACAAGTGAGGGACAGAAAGGAAGTCGAGAGAGAAAGCCGGTGAGGGATGTAGGTGAGGAAATCATCTAAGCCATTTTAAGCCGGTCGTTCTCAACTGGGGTCAATTTGTTTCCCAGGGGACATTTGGGAATGTCTGGAGACATTTTGGGTTGACACCACTGGGGGCTTTTTTTTTTTCCAAGTGAGACTTTAAACAATTCAAAGTGAGCTCTTTATATGCACAGGAAGCTCCCATCTGGGCAAATAGTGGCCAGCAGGTTGGACACTAGCATTAGATTTCAAAATAGTCTCTGTAAATTGAAGTAGTCAGAAACAAACAAATATGAAGTTGTTTCATAAAACCTGTTATTGAAGTCTATTATACATAAAGAACAGTGTACACATTATAAATGCACATACTGATGCATTTCCACAAGCAAAACACCAATACCTAACTAGCACCCAGATCAAGAAACAGAACGTCATTGGTGTCATGAAAACCTTCACCATTTCCTCCAATCTCCAATCATTACTCTTCCAAGAGTAGCCACCATCCTGACTTGTAATACTACAAATTAGTTTGCCAGTTTTTGAACGTTTTATAAATAGAATCATATAATACGTACTTGACTTTTTCCCCTCAACATTATGTTTGTAAGATTCACCCATACTGTCACGTAAAGTTGTAGATTGTTCATTCTCATTGTCATATAATATGCCATTGTGTGAAGATAAAATAGTTAGTCTATTCTATTTGGATGGGCATTTGGATAATTTCCAGTTTCAGGTTATTACGAGTAGCGCTCTATGAAAATTCCAGTACATGCCTTTTAGTGAACACATGTACACATCTCTGGTGGGTATACATCTAGGAGTGGAATTGCAGGGTTGTAGGAGAGAAAAGATGTCTTAATAAGATGAAATGTAGCATATTATAGCTAGACCAGTAAACAAGTTGTATAAATATGATAGGGAAGATTTGGATTAGTTCAAGAATGAAAGAAAAAGCCCAGAGCCCAGGATAGAAAACACTGCGACAGCAAGGATGCAAAGGAGAGTGTAGTTGAAGCTACAGAGAACAATGTATGTAGATAGGCATGTAACTTGCAGAAATCAAGTGGCAGCCATGTGGGGTAGTAAGGGGCTTGGGTAGGAGTCAGAAAGACTTGAGTGTGAACCTCGCTCTACCAAATATGACTGTGTGACTTGGGTGCATCACTTGACAGCTCGAAGCTTTGACTTTTCCATTGCAGGAAATACAGGCTGTTGAGAAGATTAAATTCATTCATTCAATACCTATTGAGTGAATACCTACCTATGTGCAGGGTACTGGGGACTCAGCGGTGAACAAAAAAGAAGGGTCCTTGTCCTCATTGATTTTACTGGGAATAATACACTGAACGATGATCAGTTAATTACAATTATGGTAAGTTCAATGAAGGGATCCAACCTAGTCTGGGGGTCAGGGAGGCTTCTCTGAGGCCAAGCAGACATGAGCCAGGACAAGGGTTGGGGTGAGAATTGCAGGCAGATGAAACGGCACAAGGGAAATCTAAGGAGGGAAGAAGCTTGGCAGGTGTGAGGAAAAGAGCCAGTGAGTGTGCAGACAGAAGGCACACAGAGGAGCAGGGAGAGATGAGATGAGGGGCAGGCAGACTTTTTAAGTGATGAAATTTATAACAATTGATTTTTTTTTTTTTTTTGCGGTACACGGGCCTCTCACTGTTGTGGCCTCTCCCGTGGCGGAGCACAGGCTCCGGACGCGCAGGCTCAGCGGCCATGGCTCACGGGCCCAGCCGCTCCGCGGCATGTGGGGTCTTCCCAGACCGGGGCACGAACCCGTGTTCCCTGCATCGGCAGGCGGACTCTCAACCGCTGCGCCACCAGGGAAGCCCAACAATTGATTTTTAAAGGTTTTAAACTGAAAGTAAGGAGAGAGCTGGGAAATTGACAAAATCGGATAAGTGCAAAGATACAGATTGATTTGTGCATTTCCATATTTATCCATGAATTCATTTACATTTATGGGATGTGGGACTATAAAGTGAATCTCATAGTGTATGAAATTATTTCAGTATCCATAACTATTAAATGGATGAATACATAAATAGTAATTTATGAAGTTTACACAACTTGAAAAAAATCTGTTTAATATTGTTTAATTCTTTTTGCGCTGATATTAACTTAGTTTGAGTAGATCTCCACTCTAGTAACAGTAGCTAATATTTATTGCGTTACTGTGTACCAACTTCCATTCTAAGCAGGAAGTAACAAGTATATATTCTCATTTAATCCTCATCCCAACAGTCCAGGGAGGTATGTTTTATTACTATCCGCGTTTTACTGATGGGGAAGTAGACACTGAAAGGAACACTGACCCACTTGCCTGAAATCACCCAGTTAGTAAGCACAGAGGCAGGATTCACACTCAGGCAGTCTGATTCCAGCCCACAAGCTCTCAATGACTACTCTTTATAGCTTCCAGAAAGAGGTCACAAACATGCCAACACGAACATCTGGTCGGTTGGATTGCTCCACTTCTCATTGTAAATTAACAAATTAACATTGTGCAGTACACATTCATCTCTGGCGAGTTGATTAGCATGACTCGATTCCCTAGGGCTTCACTCCCTCATAGTGGACTAAGAAGGCTGAGCTTTCAGACTTGCCAATCCAGCTGTGGATCCATGACTGCACCTCAGGAGAATGATAGGTGTAGAGATTGGGGAGGGTCCAAATCCTGCTGGCCTTGGAGACCATGGAAGTGTTTCACATTGTTCTCTTAGTGCAGAAGGAAGCAATATGATTGGTTAGGAGGTGACTGAAATAGTCTGGGTGAGAGATGCTGGCCAGTGTGATGGCAGTCAAAATGGAGATGAAGTGAGGGATTCTAAATGAAAGGACTCACAAAATGCTTGGCACGTAGCAGGCACAGTGTAAGGGGTGGATATTGTTAACAATGAAGGCAAGATCATTTCAATCTAGCAGGCCAAATTTCACGGATCAGAAATTGTTGTCTAAAGCCTGGCATTGAGAAAGATGTCGTACCTCTTTCAGATCTGCATGGAAAGAGTTCTTTGATGGATTGGAGATGTCTGCCGTGAGAGCTGGATCAGCAGCTGGTAGCACATATGCAGAGGAGTGCTTTAATAATGACCTTCAAGTACAGATAAGATTCTTACACTGATGATTTTGAGTCATTTTTCTCTATAAAAATAATATTAAAATATAACATGAAATATTATATGATATGAAAGATAGGCTTAAACTATAAAAGGATTTCTTTTTAATTAAAAAAAGCAGTACCTAATGGATGGTGGATTATAGAGGCTTACAGAATTGACCTTGGGTTCAGAAATATTCACGGACAATGCACTGCAAACAGAGGGTTCCAGAGGCAAATTAATTTGACTTAGGTCAAATACTTTATCCCCTCGTGGAGATCCATGATGCATGTTAAAGGTTCAGGAAATGAAGCACACTGCAAGAAACCTCTTCAATGCTCTTGCACCAGAAGTTTCCAAATTGATGTGACCGTGGAAATTTTTTTTCATCTAACACTTATTAACATATCAGAGAAACATGATAACATCTGCACTGATATTGTGTTATAATAACATGATGCTGTGCTACAAAAAATTTGGAATGCCATCTTTTTTGGTCCTGGATTTTGTGGAGCTCAATCAGTGGGAGAAAGAGAGAGAGGGAGGAAGAGACCAGTCTGCAGCATTTGCTTGTTTTTAGAGAACCATCCTCACTTAATAAGAATCGGTTGTATATATGGTCGTATGTTGATTGTATATTGGTTGTATATGTATGACTTTGCGACTGACAATATTTAACCTTTGGCTGATAAAGGTCAATTCCTAGCCTGAACCCATGTTCTGAAGTTCCTTGAATTTGAATGACCCAGCAGACACACAGATTCCACAGATGTGGGCCAGTCTCAGAACACTAGGGCTGATTCATTTTAAAAGTTTCCAACTTTCAGTTCACTGCTTGGTACATAAAAGGCACTCCACAAATATCTTTTGAGTAAATGAATGAATACGTAACTGAATAATAATGGACACTATTTGTTCTCACAAGAAAAGCTAAGTATGAAACTACTAGGTATTGTACCAAATCAGGGAGAAATTTTCAATTAAACAATAAGTCTGAGAAATAAACAACGTTTCTTTTTTTGTTCTATGGAGAATTAGCAAGTTAGATCTACTTTTGTTTGAGTTATACATACTGAAGAAAGTAGTGTCTTTGGGCAAAAACTGGTTAATGTTATTGAGTAAATTTGTCCTTTAATAACTGGGATATGTTTATATTATCAATTAGACAAGTCACATAATCTCCTTGTTTTCTTGTCTCCTGGACTAGGTGATCTCTAAAGATCTTTTCAGTTCAAAAGTGTCTGTGAATCTGTTCACTTAAAAATGTTATGCTTTGCGCTTGCAACATTGGAAAAGTGCATAATATTCATTATAAAACCAGGTCTGAGTCCAGATTGAAAGAGCCCCAGGAAAGCAGAGAATTCCAGAATATTTTGCAAGAATATCCTCACTCATTAAAGGAATGTTCATAAGAGGAAAACAAGAGCTCTGTTAACAGATTTCCCTGCAGAAGAGCTGTGTGAAGGCCCCTTCACTAAATATATCATGCTTAGAGAGGCCAACGGTCTCCTCTGTGTCTGTCTTGATGAGCACGGGTATGCACGGGTCAACAAGGGCACTGGTGTGACACGGACCCTATTATGAGCCAACACTTATATGTGCTTATTAGGTAGCAGCCACTGTTCTAAATGCTCTAGTTATACTAATTCGTTTAATCCTGACAACAACCCTATGAAGTAGGTGTAATGATTATGAAAATGAGGATTTTACAGATGGGTAAACTGGGGCATAAAAGGTTAAATTTGCCCGGGATTATGGACCTAGTAAGTGATAGAGCCATATTTGAACCCAGGTAGTAGAGATCTTGAAGTCCTGCTTGACCACTCTGCTCTACTGCCATCTCAGGATATTGTCTAGCCTTTGATGAAAGCTGACATAGTCCAAGTCACCCCACATTTATGGAGAGCCCACTCTGCTAAATGCTGCTGGGGACTGAGGGGGGTGAAATGATGAGGACTTCATTACTGTGCTTACCCAGCTAAGAAATAAGCAACACTGTCCCGGCAGAATGGAATGAATTACTAGAACAGAAATTCTGGGGAAAGAAGAAGGTAGAATTTGAGCGAGCCCTGAAGGATGTAATTTTGATAAAGTGGGAGGAGAACATTTCAGGTTCAAGCAACAGCATGGATTATATGGTGTGCCAAATGGGCTTGTCTGCATAGATTGTGAGATGGGCAGTAGGGAGATGATGGGTGGCTTTTAGAAGGTTCTGAACACTGTGCTAAGACTAAATGTAATTCTATAGGCAACAAGGAGCAATTTGGCTTTTTTTTTGGAGTATAATTCTGGAGATAACATGGTGGCTATAGCCTAAGCAGGAGGAATGAGAAATTAAATCAGGGCAGTTTCGGTAACAAATGTAAAAAGGGATGGTGTAGTGGATATTGTGATATAGTGCCCAGACCCCTCTTCAGGAACAAAGGTCTTACTCTGTAAGTTACCGGGAATGCTGCCATCAGAGAGCCCTCAGCTGTCAAGACCCTTTATCCAAGGTCATGCCCTCTTGCCGGGATGACCGACATCCAGTGACTGATTGCTGCAGGGGTATAAAGGCCCCTACCCCTCACTCCAGCTGGGGACAGCTCTGAAGGATCATCCCAGCTTCAGAACTCCTTGCATTGCAGTTGGACTTTTTTCTCTGCCCAATCCTGCCTCCTTCCTTTTCTCTTCGAAAGACTGTTATCCCAAGAGCACTCCCTAATCAACCTCCTCCTTCCTGCCTTAAGTCTTCATCCTGGGAAACTCAACCTGCTTCCAATGGCTGCATGGTGCTTTGCAGGAACAAAACCCACAGTTGGGCATCTCTGCGGGTATGAAGCAAGTGAAAGAGAAGGCAAGTCAAAGATGCCCAAACAAGGTAGCTAGAAGAATCACGGTCTAAGCTATCATGGTGTCTCCACTGGACAACTGTAAAAGGCCCATTAATGACCTCCCTGTTTCTCTTCTTGACCATCACAGGATGATCCACTCTTCACACATATGCCAGAGGGATCACATACAGAAGAAAATAAAAAGTCCTTATCCTCCCTACAATGCACCCCCTAACCTGGCCCCCTGATGCCTCTCCAACCTCTCCATGCTTCCCACGCTACCCACGTTCCAGCCACCCTGGCCTCTTTGCATTTCTGGAACATTCAGCCATGCACATATTGGTCCCCAGATATTCCCTAGGTTCCATCTCTCATTTAATTTATACCTCTTTGTTCAAAAACTCCTTCTCTGGGAAGCCTCCCCAGTTACCCCATTTAGAATAGCAACCTCTGTCATTTTCTATCCCTCAAACCCACTTTATTTTTTTTCCAAAGTACTTATTTCAAGTTGACATTGACATTGCATTATTTACCTATTTGATGGTGTGTTTTTCGCTCTAGAATGAGAGCTCCATGAGGACAAGAATTGTGTCCTTCTCTGTTATATCTCTGGCCAGGAACATAATTTGTGTATAAGTTAATGAAAACCAGGGACATAGGAGGAGTGTACTTTCAGTAGAAAGAAAAATGAGTTTCATTTTGAATATGTTGAATCTGAACAGTCTTTAGAATAGTCACATCAGAAGTTTAGAAGACAGTTACCAATTCAGGTTTCTAGGTAAAGACAGAGAAGTGGAAGTTCCTCAGAGTGTCCAGTACCCCGTAAAGTGAATGGGGGAGAATAAGCTAGAACAGCAGTTCCCAAGTTGCTCTGGGGAATATTAGTCTCATGAGAGGCTCTTTGAAAAAAAGAATAGCATGGCCATATTCTTTCAATGGAACAGAACCCAATCCAAACAGATGTAATAAAAGAAAAATAAATAAATAAGCAAAGAAAGAGACAGAGACAGAGAGAGAGACAGAGAAAGGAAGGAAGGGGAAGGGGACTTAATGGCTCACGTAACTGCAAAGTCCAGAGGCTCAGGCTGGTCCAGATCCAGGGACCCAAAGAGCGATACCAGAACTTGGTCTCTCTTCACCTCTCAGCTCTGTCCTTGTCTTCTCTGAGTTACTGCACTCTCAGCCAGCCTCCTTTGAAATGGACCAAATGGCAAGTAGATCACGAGAACTGGTTCCAATTCCTTCAATCAGCAAACCCAGCTAAACACACTGCCTCTTCCACAACAGTTTCCCCCCACCAAAAAAAAAAATTCAAGGAATCAGACCTAAGGAGCTGGTCTGGCTTGAGTCATGTACCCAGAGGGATGTGTTCTGATTCTGAGTCTGGTATGTATCTGATATGGTGTGCTAGAGGCCCCTACAACTCAGCTCTGCACATCTCTTCCCAACTCCACATTCAGTAATTTCACTTGGTAGCTTGAAACTGGCCACGGTGGTATTTACACCATGGAAATTGGCAAATGCTATAAATCAAGGCTTTTTTTCTGTGGAGAATTGGTTGTTAAATACTTACCAGCACATCACTCATCTTATGACCATTTCTAAAGCAAGGCAATGGGAAATGAACCCCCAGAACTGAAGGACTAAGAATGGGGTAGGGGTGGCTCTCTAATGGGAAATCAAGATATTGTTACAGAAAGATGGGAGAATGAATGTTGGGCGGTGTCCTCTACACCGTATATTATGTTATATTGTATTATCACATTGCTTCACATCACATTATATTATAATTGGAGATCTGTAATGAACTAATGGCTCTACAATGGCCTATAATCTAAAAAGCTGTTTGACTTTATTTAACCCATTGTCACCCAAACTTCTCTGATTAGGGAGTCCCTTTTCTCATAAAACTCGGATTAACTTCTTAACATCTTTGGAAACTAGTGAGCCAGAGTATAGAGACAGCAGATAAGGGAACTAAGAATAAAAATAATATTAACATGTAGATCTATTGCTGTGTTAGTGGCTGGGAAAAACAAAAAAAAATTCTTTTGTTTCCCTCTCCCTTGAATAGCAATTAGAAAATACCTAAAGTAAAGAAAGCGTTGATTTAAAGCCAGCTAAGATGTATGCATATTTTATTTTGACTTTTAGCCAATAAAAAAGGTTTAAAATCAAAGGAACAACAAATTTCCTATATATTTTAGGCTGGATAGTACATGTTAATTTCTAATACTTTTGTGAGCTGTAATTAACCTTGGGTCTTTGAGAAATCAGATGTTAAGGTTTTAAGCATTTAAGTATGAAACTTAATCTAGTGATACGATAGGAACAAAAAATGAAAAACAGAGAGCAATAGAAAACTATTTATATTTAACTAATAGGAAATTGATTACCCTCTGACTATGTTTTGAAAGGGTCTTACAACGCAAACTTCATGAGGATAAGGGCTCTGTTTGTTTTGCTCACTGCTGTATCCTTAGCACTTGTATGTAGTAAGCGGCTCAATGAATATGTATTGAATATTGAATTTAAAAATCTAAAATTGATGACAGAGGAATGTCTTTATCCCATCTTATGTTTCCTCATAAACCTGCCCGTCACGCATCCCTTCATTTAGGATTGATCTTCCTTCCACAGATCTCCACGGCCATCTAAAAGATTTTATGTTTTTTCATGCTCTCTCCCCAACCCCTTTTTTGCCCTACATTGCAAACTTAGTAAGGGTTGCATTTCTACCATTTGCAGGAAAGGAATCGTCATTGATCAATCTTCACTCATATTTATTATACTGAAAACTGTATTTGTGAATTATTGATATTCTTTGTTCTTTAACTGAAATTTCTTATTTCCTAAAGATGGACAAATGTACTGAAAATCCAGGGTTCAATAAATATAATTCTTGTGTAATTCTAAGAAACTCCTAGCAAAACTGCTGTGTGTAAAGATGTTGTCGTACGGCAGAAGCAAAACCTACACTCTCTTTAAATCCGTTGGAAGCATCTGGGGATGCTCTGGCTGTTGGGGTTTTGAATACAGAGACACTTTCATTTGGAGGGAAGCCGTAACCCCACAGAGGTAAACGGTAGTGTGAAAATCTGATCGTGGGGTCTCAGTGCAGAGGGGAGAAGCTTGGGGACAGTGGGATGGGTCAGGCCCTGCAGACACAGTCCTGTACGAGATGGCAGAATGCAAATAATACCCAGAAGAAATAGCACATCATCTATCTCACTGAGTAATAAAATCCGAAACAGAGATGTAATGAGAGAAAGAGTTAGATTCATGCCGACAGAGGCAGAGGAGAGGAGCAAATTGCGCTAAGGAGAGACTGGAGAACATTCAGACCAGGCCTTCAGGTTGAGAAGGGCTCTGTATAGCACTCGGTCAAAGCTCAACTTTGTCAGAACCTCACCTACAGCAGCAACAAATTGTAGGTGAGATCCTAGTGAAGCTCCTGAAACTAGAAGCGGCAAAAGGGTTAGCAGTCAGACTGGCACTGATAGTGGAACACAGCGTCCAGTAATTAGGAGTGTAGGTTTTGGAGGCAGACTGCAGGGGCTTGAATGACACGGTTGTCAAGGTCCCTGTGGCCTCCTTTGTAAATGGGGTGACAACCCTCCCTGCAACTCGCAGGGTTGCAGAGAGGATGGAGTGAGTTGGTACACGGTACCTGGCACTCTGTAAGTGCTCAATAAATGCTCATTGCTGGTATCTAGCAAGTAAGTGTTCTGAACCCTACTTTTAGCCGGTGTCTTCTAAATCACTATAATGACTTTCGAATTAGACTGGAATTCAAATCTTTGTTATTTTACTTCTTTAAGCTTCGGTCTCTTCACCTGGAAGTGGGACTAATACCTAGAACACAAAGAAAGTGCCCAGAGCTGAGACTATTCATGTTAATCACCAATCAATACTCATCTCTCAACTTGAGGGTCACAGGTACACCTGTTTCTCTTTCCTAGAGTTAAGAAAAAAATCTAGCGAGCTTAGATTAATCGATGTAGTCCAGGTTAGGCCTATCTAGGTGGGTAGAATGAGATTCTATGAGCACTCGGGTTTGAATTGAATGGTATCTTAATTTAGGTAGCGTTAAGGTTTCTGTCAGCTCTTTGAGTGTAAGATTCTGTGATTAAACAACCAGAAAACCCAGATTTCTTGGGCATGTCACAGAAAAGAATCTCAGAGCTGCAGACTTCTTTGAGAGTGGTGTCCTCAGTTACCTTAAGTTTCAGCAGGGAAATCATCAACAGCAATGTCGCTGTTGGCCGGAGCTGCCACAGGGATGGCCACTTCTGTTTTCCAATATGAGACCCAGTCGGTGTACCAGATTAGGTGCCCAAAGGAAACTCCAGGGACATTGCAGTTATTAAAATTAATTATTTAACTGACTTGTTATTTTTCAGCTACCCGATGTTAGAGACCTTCAGTTAATTCTGCTGGCAAATGTGTAACCATTGAAAATTCTCCACATTCAGAAATTGGAAGCAAAAACTCACTCTCTTTCGGTTTTAGATTTTTTGGTCTTGTACAGTACATTGAAGGCTGTGGATTAAGTGCACTAGTTAGAATAATACATTCAAGGATTTAAGGAATCTGGGTCTGATTTCGAACCACTCCACTACCTCTGGCTTGACCGCAGCTCAATTCCTTAATCTTTTGGCTTCTTTTTCCATCTGTGCAAGATGCCTCTGGCAACACACTGAGTGCAGTAGCTGCAGGAACAAATTAAATAATGGGCCTAATATCGCCACCGAGATTGGAGTAAATAGCTCTTTTGTGGGATCCATTAGCTCAACTGAGAATATGAGCACAGGATTCTGGGTCTATGATGGACAATAAGGAATAATAGCATCAATTTGAATGTCTTGTGTTGCCCCTCAGTGATTCTAGACAACACATAAAGAATATAGGGAAAGAAAGAGAAAAGCAAGGACAGAGGAGAGAGCTTGGTAAGTTAAAAGGAAGAGATAAAAGTTGAAGGGATGGAGGACCGAGAGATAAGATGTGTGATGTGAGTGGACACATATGCAGAAAAGAGAAGATGGGAGACGCAGGAAGAGAAACAGGAAAGTGACTGAGTGAGTGGACGGCAAGGATTTGAAATGAAGTTTCAATCAGACAGTAGTTCATTGGGACCTAAAGGGAGGGATGGAGAAGGGGGCAGAGCAGAGGGGGCAGGCAGGGTTTATTCCAGAAAGAGAGGATTTGCTAGTGGCGTCCTCTCCTGCCTTCAGTGGCTCTCTCCACACTCCTGGTACTCCCTCCCCAACCCTAGGCTCCGGCTCTGGGAGTTAGCCTTAACAGCTTAAGACTTTTAACCTCTCAGAAGTATGAGAATTTTAACAGGATTCTTGAGGTGACAGGTCTTAGGACCCAGGGAGTTAACTAAATGTTAGTCTCTCGGGGGAAAGGACCCCCCTTACTCAGTGCTTCTCAAATCAAACAATTTCTAATTCCTAACCTTTACCCACTGAGGATAACAGGATTTATAACCACCTCCCTACTACATGTAGCCCCAAACAAGCTCATCTACCTGCTCTGATAGATTTAGAAGTGGTAATAACGATACTACCTGTAGCTAATATTTACTGCTGACTTTTTGTCAGGCACATACACCATGCATTCTTCCAAGAGGGATTTGAGGTGGTATACCATGAAAGACATTATAAGAGGGGAGGAAAAACTATTATGTACACCCCTTGCCTGAGGAAAACTATAGAATATTCAACGCAGCACGGTAAGAGGTTTTATAGAAATTAACTCATTTGTCCTCTCTGCCACCCTCTGATAGGTACTTTTAATTAGTCCTTTTTATAAAGAAAGAAACTGGGAAAACCAAGATTTGATATTATGTCCTTGGCTTGCCTTCGTAGGGCAGAATAAAAAAAAATAATAACTCTATAGGAGTCTCACTACTTACTTTCAACAATAGCAATTTCAAAGTTATTCACCAGAAAAAATATATCAGCTCTGCCTGTCATCAAAAGATGGCCAAAACCAGTGATGCGTTGTCCAGTGTCCCTGTTAACTTAGACGTTTGAATATCCATCATATAAGGACCCTTATGACAAATTCCTCTCCAAGCTTGAGCTAGAAAAGACTTTCTCCTAAATAAATTCTGCTTTATGATTCCTTGCACTTGACAATGAGAGTTACAAAAACCTTCATTTCCCCTATTTCATTTGGCTATGGGGAAACCTGGAGCTAAGTTTTGTGCTAAGTTTTAAGGTTGGTTTGTTTTTGTTTTTTTGTTTAATATTTGTCTTTCATTGTAAACCACCTTAAGTCTCTTTGAAAGAAGGCACAGTATAAATAAGCAAAAGACAAAATGCAATCCTGTGTGGCCATGATGGGGATATAATAATTTACCAAAATAGTTTACATAACACCCCTGAAATCTTTCTATTTGAAAGAGAATATTTTAAACAGAATCCGGGGAAGATAATATCTTTCATGGTGTCTATCGCATTTTTCATGCCCCTCAAATAACATTCCAAACCACTTTGGGCAAAGAACATAACATCTAGAGAAAATTAGATGATTATTCTCATGTATCTTCCTGTCATATATCTAATTAAAGTTTTGTATCTTGTCCAAAACTGCGCTCTAAAATAAACCAATTTAAATCTACATTTATTAGTCAGGCTTAAAATGAAGCACAGCTTCACTCATTTCAACTATTCGCTGGCTAATAACTATGCTTAATTTGTAGATTTTTATTTGTTTCCAAAATTTCTTCCAGGAACAAAGCCATATCTTGTCCCACTGATTGGTAAACAGTAGGCATGTTAGATCACACATCCCAAGAAGCCTGCGTATGGGCCAAGATATGAGTAATTTAATAACAAAATCCCATCATCTTACATTTGCTGCTTTTGTGAGTGATTGATCCTTTCAAAGGATAAAGCCTTTCATTTCCAGAATTTTCATTACAGGTGTGATTATGATTTTTCTGTCACTTAAAGATTTTTTTTTATATTTAAGCATTTCAAATGAAATCTTATTTACAAAAAAATTTTTTTTAATGAATAAAACAGAAATGCAGGGAGAAAAGAAAAGCCAATAGCTAGAAAGAAGAGCACAAATCTTGGGCATAAAATAATTAACAAAGAAATCAGCAGCTCTGCTTATCCAGCAAGTAGTTTAAGTTCAACATTTTTGCTGCTTCATTCCCATTCAATTTTAGCTTATTATATAATCTACCTTCTTACTTCTAATTATGTAATCATTTCCATTTCATTCTTCATTTGTTCAACAAACATTGAATGAGAACTGTCAGACTCTTCATATTATACAACATAAACTTCAAATGAAACAACTTTATGTTCTGATACTTAGTTTGCAACATCTTAGTTTTTTTTGTAAAAAAAAAGTAATTATTATATAAAATAGTATTTACAACATAGACTGGTCTATGACAAGGGAAATAAAAATGGTGTCAATCCATGGCAGGCGAAATTGAGTTGAAATTCCTTTAAGAATCCACAGTGATTAATTCACCTTTTAAACAATAGTTAAGGAAATTTTACTACTATCAACTCAGATAGCAGGACCATATCAAGTACTGCACACTGAGTTTCTGGTCATAATCCGAAAATTACTAACATACTTTTAAAGCCCCGGTTTTGTTATGGAAATATAAAATCCATTATTTCTCATGAAAAGTGTGTCTAACACCGCTTTTCAAACCAGACCTCAGACCTCAGCATGGTGCGGGAACCGAGATGCTCCTTAGAAGCTGTGGCAAGTTCCTGAGTTTCCTAAGCTATGAAATGAGGGTATACCTTGGAGGCAATTAGCTAATCAAAGCATAAGCTTTAAGGCATCTTTCCAGCCCCACATCCAAGACCCTGGCAGGAGACCTATCAATACATTCAGGTGGTCATGTTTTTGTACAGCTGGCAAAAGTAAGCTATTTTAACCACCATCAGCTGAGACTGAGGTCTCTTTCTATTTGGATTTTCCCTTTGTCACTTTCCCTTGGGTTGGGTAGTGCTGGAGCAGCTTGAGTGTGCTATATTGTTTTGTTTTTCTTTTTCCTTTGGGAGGACCACCCAAATTGTGTAAATTTCTCATAAAACCTGCATCAACCCCTAGGTGTGATAACAGTACCTAGTTTACAGGTGTGTTGTGCAGATCAAATGAGGTGACAGATGGTGCCAGACACAGTTTGTATCCAATAGATGCTAGGCATTATTATTCCCCCAAATGTTTCTATGTCTCTCTTTTTTTTCCTTTGTATCTTTTTCTCTTTATATATATATATAGATAGATAGATAGATAGATAAAACAAAGTCACAGAAGTTAGCGTTCTATGTAATACGCTTAAAATTAACTACAATTTTTTCCTATGAAAGGAATTTCTCAACTGCATCACGATTTTCTTAGACCCTAGGCACTTGTGCCTTCGTTGAACCCCTTCGTCCATTAAAAAATTTAAAAATAAGGTAAGTTTCCCAAACCACCAAGGACTCAAGAACCAGGGTAACGGAAAAAGCAACGTTGTACATCTTAAACAGGGGTTCCAGTACACATAGTAGAAGACTGTTTTGCAAACTAGGTCTTAGGGATAATAGGAAGCATTTAGTTTTGGCGTTCAAAATATGAACACAGATGAAGCTGGCCCTTAGAAGACTAGTGGGGACCATGTCTTACTGTGAAACACATATTTTCATTTAGGGAGCCTACTTTTCAATCAATGTACTTGCTGGTGTTTTGCGCCCATTTTAGTTACATTATCAACAGGGAAATGTTATCTCAGAAAATAAGCTTCGTTTTGCTAATTTAGAAATTGCTCTGTAATTTCATCCAAAGGTCTCTAAAAAACACGTTGGCCTTGGTGCTGGTGCATCAAATAAATCACAAATGAAACAAACAAGCTGGCTTCCTATTGAAGGTGTGTCTGCAGAGCCCTGTGACTCTGCGTGCCAGGGGCTCCATCTGGCACATTTCTGAACGTTGCAAAATTAATTGTGTCGAAGAGAACATCATCAAACGCGTCCGGCATAGAGAGTAAACATCTTCAAACCACGATTCTGCGCCATCAAACGCTCCCCAGCTAATTACATTTGGTGCATTACTCTGGAAGAAAATCGAGGCCAAGTGAAACTGCGGAAATGGGAACAATGCAAGGAGGAAAAATCTCACCCCATTAAGGGATCCGTTTTTTCTCCGCACAAATAAGCCCACCACGCCTTGGAGGCAAGACTAGATGGCTCCAGGATACTCTCAGAATGCTCCCGCGGGCCCCCTCGGGCTGAGGGAGCCCTGCATCGGGGAGAAGGAAAGTGGCCTGAGTGGCAGCGCCCCAGCCATGGGGGCATTTTAGGTAACTCATAAAATCTAAGCCATCGCTCCCCCTACCCCCGCCCAGGCGTAGAGGCTGGTTTTCGTGTGCCCTTACAAAGGAAGCTAAAACACGGCCCCGCGTCGTCCTGTCCTCTATGCAATGTCTGCAAAGCGCACTGACAGCGTTTTGGGAGCTGCTCTCCGCACAGGGCCGCCGCGCGCTAGGCAGGCCTTTCCTGAGCATTTGCACCAGCTGGGCCGCTCCTCTCCCCGACTCTTCCATGACCTCCCGAGATTGGCCTCGCGACTGGACTCTCCGCGGAAGCACCTCCCTCGGTGCTCGGCCCCCGCGCGCGGCCGCTCCCCTCCTGCTCCCAGGGGCGGCCCCGCGGCGAGCGCCGGACGCGCGCGGCCCCGCCGCGGGGGGCGGTGGCGGGGGCGCGCGGAAGGCTTCCGGCGGGGGCGCGCGGGCGGCGGGGCGGGGCCGGGGCCGGGGGCGGGGCCGGGGCAGCAGCGCCCCCCGCCGAGCGGCGTGCAGGCACCGCCCCCGCGCGCCGCAGTCCCCGCTGGAGCGTCTCGCCACTGGCCGTGGCCGTTACTGTTGCCTCCGCGCGGCTCTGGCGGCGGCGGCGGCTCCCGGGGCTCGCGGAGGGCAGCGGGTCGACCCTCGCCCGTGGCCGCCTGGTGCAGCCCAGCGCTGGGACCGGGGAGGCAAGACGGCGGCGGCGGAGGCGGCGGGTTGTGCCCGGCCCCCCTCCTCTACGCCTCCAGACCCGCGCGACTGCGGACTCCTGGCAGCCCCCGGGCGGCGGCCGAGGCGGCCAAGCTGACGGCCGGGGATGGCGAGATAGCGGCGCGGGAGCGGCTTGTGAGTACGGAGAGCGGGTGGGCGCGGCGCAAGGCGCGGGGAGTGGGAGCCGCGGAGCCTGGAGCCCAGTCCCGTGGGCGCGTCGCCGCGAGCGCCCGGCGGCCCGCGGGGGGCGGGGGGCAGCGCTCCGGCCGGCTTCGGCCCGGGTGTCGGGGAGCGTCCGAGAGGAGTGACCGGGAGCGGGGGTGGGGCGCGCCAGGTCACTCCTCTGGGCCACCCTTGGGCCACCCTCGGCTCCCAGAGGACGCCGACTCCCCGGCTGCGAACTTCTACCCCACGTAGGGCAGCGAGTTCTGAGGCCACAGGCTACCTGGGGGATGGGAAGGAGCTTGAATTTTTATTTTTGTTAAGGGATGTAATCAACCAAGTGATTTCGTGACCCCGTGCCTCAACTTTTCATTAAACTAGTTCTCTGTCCCTTCCGTATTCATGGTGTATTTGATTCACCTGTATTTTATGTGCTTTTATCCGAAGGCGCTATACTGATGAAAACCAGTTAAAGAGTTGGCGATCAAAGTTAGGCTTCGTAAAGGATGACACTTTTAATGCGTCATTTCAAAAGACAGAGCTGGAATCCTGAGTTGTGTCTGACAGAAAACTCTGTGCTTCAAATGCTGTGAATTTACGCCTTGAATAACATGATTCTGGCCTCCACCGTCCGCGTCCCCACCTTTGGCTACCAGAAATATATGAGGTGTTTTATTTGCGGTTGGGTACCTGTGTGCTCCTTTTTGTATGGGTGTGTTATTGCAGTCAAATATTGATACAGCATATATACTGATACTGAATGGTGTTTGTATGGAAATGAATTTTTTTGCATTTTTTTAATGTGTTCTTTTAAGATACATTTTTCAACAGAAAGGTTTCAGTTTAAAGTTTGCCTTCTGATTTGTTCGTTTTCAGTTTCAGATTTGTCTTTAAAAAAAAATTTGCTTGGAGTAAAATTAAGTGACTTAAAAGTATCATTTAGTCAGGGGTCCCAAAATGATTCTTAAGTTAAATTTAAAGCAAATTCCCCTCCCCAGAAGAGAAAAATTAAAGCGTTCGTTTAGTGCAAATGATGCTTGCCCCTTCCCTTAAATGCTGATTTTGCCACAGCTCTGAACTCACATTTCACTAGTATCGGAGGGTTCCTCGTCTAAGCCTGGCAGGGGAAAGGAAACCTAAGTATAGTGTGTGTTTTTAAAAACACTGTGCTCTTATTTGTTTTTTACGTTGACTTTCTGTTTTAGAGCCAAGGGGAAACTGTTGATTTGGAGGCTTCATTAGGTAGGTACAAGCTCGATTTAGATTTCCCTTCCAAGGGTTGAACTGAGGCTTATTTGCTTTGTAATAGGTGAGATCACAAGTGCTCCTCTCTAGTTAGTGGAGACTGGGATTCTTTCCTGGGAAATAAGGATCAGGAACTTTGCTGTTGAAGAGAACAAACTTTTGTGATTTTTGAAAGCTTTTGCTTATTGATGGTCCTCACTGAACAATATGTTGGCAATAGTATAAATTATTATGACATCAAGATTTATCATATTAATTTGTGGGACAGGCAACCTGTGCACACTGTAGAAGATTCAGTATGTATAAAAAGCTATAGAGTGGAAAGTATACCTCTCTCCCCACCTCCAGGCCTCATTGCACCCTGTTCTCCCCAGGACCCAGGGTTACTAACTCCTGTGTATATCTTTCCAGATAAAGCCTATGCTAGTATAAACATTTTGTATGTGTTCTTTTTATTTGTGTTTCCACATATGAGGATGCATTGTATACTCTGTTCTGCACCAGCTCCCTGCCCTCCCCTCCCTGCGGAGTACTAAATCTTGGCAGTCTCTACATCAGTACCTAAGAGATGTCTCATTCTCTAACAGCTGCTGAGTACTCCATTAAGGATGAAACGTAATTTATTTAACCTCTTCTTCATTGCGGTAGGTTGTTTCTACTATTTTGCTGTAGAATTATTGTAAAACATTAGTTTTTGAGGTTTTTAAGTGGATTTCAATTATTCCCAAAGGCCCAAAGGCAGTAGTAACTTACTTCTTTGCATCATGTCCAGGAAATATATGCCCCTTCTCTCCAGTGTACACCCTTTCCTTTTATATAATTGCAAAGCAGTCCATAAGGATCTTTGGTGTCTTTGTGGTGAAGCATGAGACATCAAGGCCAGTTACTAAGGTCATATTCCTTGATTAACACCTTAGCTCTTTGTTTCAACAAAAGAAATAAAAGAATAGATGTAAGTTGTTAAGAATAATCTGTAAGAGGGCTTCCTGGTGGCGCAGTGGTTGAGAGTCCGCCTGCCGATGCAGGGGACACGGGTTCGTGCCCCGGTCCGGGAAGATCCCACGTGCCGCGGAGTGGCTGGGCCCATGCGCCACGTCTGCTGAGCCTGCGCGTCCGGAGCCTGTGCTCCGCAATGGGAGAGTCCACAACAGTGAGAGGCCCGCGTACCGCAAAAAAAAAAAAAAGAATAATCTGTAAGAAAAATTCTTAAGAGTTTGAATATTTTGAACATGGAGAAAAGGCTTGTAACTTTGATTAAGTTGAAGATAAAGGCAGTTTATCAGTTGTAAAACTTGTTTGCCATTAGGCACTAACATCCCTGCCTTCTGTAGATTATCACCAGTATCTCATATTTTAATGTTGCTATAGTATGGTTATAAATTGTACACTTTGGGAGAAGGTTATTCATAACTTTTAAGAGGGACTATGCTTTTAGAAAATATTTGGCCCTTTTAAATTAAAATTTGAGGTCTCTTAAGAGTGCTTTTAAAACAGAGTAAATTGTAGAAGTAAGACTAATGCTAGCTAGCACTTGAGCCAAATACAGTATATAATTTGAATATTAGCCAATGTTAAGCTTTATATTTCCATTATGCTTATTTCTGAGAATGATTTTAGGACTAATGTAAGAAACTGTAATAATCCTTTTTTTTTTTTAACTGACCAAACAAACCTTTTCACATTTAAGGTGTTTTCTTTTTCCTTTGTTATTCAGTACCTGTCGTTGTGCTACAAAACTGCTAATATTGCATCTGTTATATTCCAGGCAACTTTCTAGCAACTAAGAATATAGCAGTACACAGGACAGACAGATCCCCTTCTAATGAGTTCACATCTTAGTGAGGGAGGTGGATAAAAAGCAGAGAAGCAATAAAGGCAATAACATTAGAGAGTGATAAGTGCTGGAAAAGTGGTAAAATAGGTTTGCTGTGGCAAACAGGGGCTGCTGTTTTAGACTGAGTGGCCCTGGAAGCGTCTCTGAGGTGGAGAGATTTGAACTGAGAGTTGAGTGTGTTTTTGGAGAATGGTGACTTCAGGCAGAGGGAACAGCACATGCAAAGGCCCTGCAGTGGGGCTGAGCCTTGCACGCCAGAGGAACAGTATTTGATAAGCACAACCTTTGCTTATCAAAGGTTGCTTTGTGGCTGGAATTTATGATGAAAAAGTGGCTGGCAGGAGAGAGAAGTCACTGGGATTAGTGTCCTGGGTATTTGCATATGTCAAGGAACATTTATAGAAGTGGGAAGGAGACCTTGGGTGGTGGAGTTCCTCCACCTGCTGGAAGCTCCAGGAGGGCAGGCACTGATCTGCTTGTTCCTCATTGCTTCCCCCGTGCCAGGAACAGCCTTGGTCAGAATGGGCTGTGAATATTTATAGAATTAATGAATAATTAGAGAGTTTAAGAAATAATCTTGCCTGGTTTTGGTCAAAATACCTAGATTTGGGAGTCTTCTAGTTGAGTTTTCCATCTTGGCTCTGGCCCTTGACGTTACCAAATCTGGTCTCCTGTTAACACATCCTCTCAAATTGTTGCTTTAAGTCAGTTGCATTTGATTTCTATTCCCTGAAATTAGAGTATGAAGCCTTAAAAGCATGCCTAATTTTCCAGGACATTATAGTGATTTCTGAGTAATTTAGTTAAAAGTTCCATCTTTGATTTTAGTAGATTAGCCATTTGCCTAAGGGTAAAAATTTCAGAGATACCTTTTTTGGTATAGTGAATGTTTGAATCCTTTTGGGCAGATGACAGACTAATGAGCACATAAAATGTATGTATTTTATGCAGGTACTTTTATTCTCACAGGAAGAATGTGTGTGTGTTCTATTTTAGGGAGTATCAGGAACTGTGGTATTTCCTCTTCCCAACTTCTAATCTGTTTGTCATTCTGAATATATGTTCCTTTATATTAACTGAAAGCTTGGGAAATGAGTTTTGTGCCAAGCAATTGTTGTAGATGCCTAATTAGAATCTGTTGTTTTTTTCTGAACTGTGACTTTTGAGGTCCTGTTCCATATCAGGAGTTGTGATCTTGCAGAATGAGGGGGGTTGATTTTTTATTTCCTATCCTAATTGGTTGATACCTGAACCCAATAAGTTGTTCCCATATAAGATAATTTTATCTTCCAGCATTCTCTCTTAAGCTCTGTGCACATGCTATGTAAAGGATGGATTCTGTGACTTTAAAATCTTAAATCAAGTTACCTTTGTTTTTCGTCACTCTCCTTGCAGTGAAAGGTCTTCAGGCAAATTGCGGAAGCCCACAAGCATCTGTTTTATAGGTCACTGGTACATTGAGGCTTAGATGCTTGAGTTAAAGTACTTTTACTACTACCTGTACCTTTCCTTTGTGAACTATAGAGATGCAGCAGGTCCAGATTTGTCTTACATTGCCTAAAGATTACGACACATACACATTCCTCACCAGTCCTTGCTGCTGCTGCTGCTGCTCGTGTGAGCAAAGGTTGTGCTTATCAAATACTGTTTTATGCGTTTATGTTGGAAGTTGAAGAAAACCTTCTGGTGGGTGAATTTTTCACGTACTTTTGCAGAGAGGTGAGAAAATCTTGCCTCTACCCATTCTTCTGGTTTGTAGGGCAGGTACAGAGGAAGACTTGGAATCAGTACGTGCCGGTAGCTGAGAATCTGTATCTGTATTATTAAGTGGCAGTATCCTGGAAGACCACAAGAAGGCGCTAATACTCCCATAAAGTGTGTGGCTCTTCCCTAAGGGTGACTTGGGATACTGAGGCCCCTTGCCTTCTTCTCACTGCTTGCAGGAGCAGCCTTCTCCAAGGAAACGCTGGATCGGAGGACAGTTGAAACAGCGGTGGTGGGAGCATGGGGTGGAAAATAACAAGGGGTGGCAGAAGTAATGCTTCCCATTTCTCATATTGAAAATGCTGGTGGGGCAGTGAATTGTAGACATTCTGTAGACAGAATGTGCCTTTGAATTGGGGATGAGGGTAAGCTGGAGAGAGGTGAGACTCCACCATCACGACTTAGTGCTGCAGCTGCCAGCATGCCACCTTAAAGCTGGGTGCCAGCCTTCCCAGTCCCAGGCTTGGAGACCTGCCGCCACACCAGTGGGTCCTGTTTCATGTTTCATGCTGTAGTATTTATAGTGCAGTTCAAAAGCGAAGGAGGCAAGAACATCTTAGGATCCTTTTCAAACACACAGTTAAAATTGGGAGCAGAAGTCTTCATCTAACACGAACCTTATCCTGTATCATTCCTTGAAGTTACCTGGATCACCAGAGTTTTACTGTAGATGTAAAATTTGGGAGGGAGGGGGCTGAGAGCTTCATTCTGATTTCTAAGGAAGGACTATATATAGTCCTGTATATAACTTAAAATGCAAAGCATTTACGAGTAGTAGGGGCTTAAGCATTCAGACAAAACCAAAGAAGGTATAGAATTTAAGGGGCAGAAGGGGCCTCGGATCATCTGGTCAACTTTAAGTTTACTGATAAACCAAGCCCCACAGGTGTTCTAATTTGCCTAAGAATCCAGTAGTTCCAGACTGGTGTTTGTAACCATGATTTGCTGATTCCTAACTGCAGGGTTCTAAGCTCCCCTCTGGAACAGCAGGAAATTTGTGGGGTTCACTGCTGTGTCTCCATAGAACAGTGCCCAGCCCAGATATTTGTTGAATAAATGAATACATAAGAGAATTTTGAGTACTTAAGATTGCACATTAGCTATAAGATAATACTTATAAAATTTGAAAGAATACATGATTTCATGAGTTTCTTTTCTTGTTAAACAATAGAGCATGTTGCTATTAAAGCCCAAACTATTAAGCCTAATATTAGCCAGATGGGCAAATAAAGATGTGTTTTACTTACCAGCTTGGCAATTTTCAGAGCCTGGTGTCACTAGATCTTGTAATATTCATTCTGTTCAGTCTGCTGGGATCCGTGTCATTTAAGTTTTATATTTTGTATTTGAAAACATATGTACTTTAAAATTTAGCATTTGTTGTCTGAATTGTTTGCTATTTTTCTAGATATGTTTTATCAATAGTTTCACTATTTTTAAAACTTAGAGCCATATAGGGATTTGGTTGGTTACAAACAAATCTAGCTAACCATTAGGTTTTTGGGGATTGTCACTTTCCAATGCTGCTGGTGGGTGTTTCAATTGTTATAACTTTCCAGGAGGGCAATTTTGTTTATTACTCACCGAAAGCCTCAAAAATGTGCCATGTCCCTTAGTCAGGCATTTCCACCACTAGGAATTTAAACTAAGGAAAAAAAAATAAAGTGTGTGCACAGAGACCAGTCTATAGCAGTGGTTCTCGCCTACGCGGTGCCTGTGGGCACCGTATTCCTGTCAGTAGCTTTCTCCCCGCACAGTGATTCTTCACTTGGCGGGAAGTCCACATAGTGGGGTGTCTCAAATTGCGAGGGGTGGGGTGCTCCCCCAAGCTTGGAAACTCATCTCCAGATTCTGGTAACCTCCACAAAAAGTACACCAAAAACCCAACCTTTAGTTTGCAAAAATGATTTTTGTAGCTTTCTTTATGATAGTTATAAGCTAGAAACAACTTAAATGCTCAATAATAGGGAGATGGATTACATAAATTGTGGTATATATCAATACTTGTAATGAAAAACCCTTTCTTCATTGACAGTGAGGTAAGAAGTATTTATTGATTTGGAAAGATACTCAAAATTTGTAAAGTGAAAAAGCAGATTGCAAAACAGCACGTGTAAGTGGATCTAAGGTTTTTTTGTTTGTTTTTGGAGAAGGAGGTAGAGAGAGCGAGCGAGTGAGCAGGAGTGTGCAGTTTTCTACCTGTTACGTAGGAAAATGCCAGGAAGGCTATACACCAGATGTTAGGTGAGAATATCTCCTTGTGCTGAAATTACAGGTGACTACTATTTTTATTTTCCTGAATTTCCAACATAAGGAGCATATTATGTAGTAAAGAGAAAGAGAGCAGCTTCCTTTTTTCACTTACTGGTTAGGCAACCCACAGAACTTGCACAAGTTCTGTGTCTGTTCTTACCTGTAAAAGGGAATAATAATATCCACCTCATCGTGCCTGCGAGTAGTATGTGTTAGCTAAATGTTACCTTTCCCTCACTATTCTGTTATGATTAAGGCCAATATTCCTACTAATATAGGATTTCTAAACAGAATAACATATCAACTGTTGTAAGAAGCACTTTATGACATTCTGGCAAAATATTTCATTGCTTCTGGTCACTGAGAAGTATTTTGTTGAGTTATTATTTACTTTAAAACTGAAATGCTTTCCAGTGCCAAGAAATTTTATTTTGAATCAAAAGCTTTTTTTTTTCTTCTTTGTTTCCTTCTGTTATCGGTTTCCGTAGTTCTGTATGATAAGTTCTCAAAAGTCAGGGTCCGATCCCTTTTCCTTTTATAGAGTTGTTAAAATGAAATGTGATTCATTCATTCAGCAACTATTAAGGGCCTTTTTTTCCCCAGGCAGCAGGTAGGCATCAGATATGCAGCAGTGGGCAGGGCAGACACGCCCCCACTACTTGCATGACAAGGAAAGTGACCAGAGCACTTCAGGGCCAGGAGGCACACCCACTCAGTAAAAGGTGTGTTACAGCAGCTGACAATCAAGTGGGCCTCATTTCCTCTCCTGCGATTTTAAAAAAACTATGTTGTGATGTTACTTTTCAGTGAACACAAATATTGCCTCTTGCTTGTTCTACCAAGTACAGGAGGAGCAGACTAGGTTATTTCACCTTGACGTTTACTGATGATTTAGTGATGACTTGCATTATATATCTGTGAGAATATCCTGGGCTAATAGTATTAAAATTGCTACTCTATATCCTCTGTGAAGAATATGCCTTTTTGAGATTATCTAGTGTAAAATTACTGCTGTGGGTTCCTACTAATAAATTTAGGGTGGATAGAATTTATCGATACCCCATTTGAGAAATTCCAGCACGTGGTCTCACTGAAGATGAGGGCAGAAAGCCTGCAGTTTAAGATTTCCATTTGACGGTATATAAGAATACATTAATTTTGTAATGTGTTCCTTGTGTAGGGACAGTTTTGGCAGCAGCTGTAAATGTTTTGATATAAAGTACACCCTCAGTGTTCATGAGAAGTGTCTCGGGACCCTTATGACAAATACTGACCTTGCATTTTATTTCCCTGATACAGCCTAATAAAAGAAGACAGTTTCATAAATTATTTTTTCTTGTTCCTGTGTAGAAAGAATGTAGAAGTCATGTCACAGGTTGGAGCCACTAGCAAAGCCAACATTTTATTCTTTCTTTATCTCACATTTTTTCCATCTACACCATTGCTTTCCATGGCCTATTCCACTCCATTGGCCTCTGCTGGAACCAGCAATTAGCTTTCTTTTTTTTAGTGGTGGTGGTGGGATCTCTTTTCACAAAGAAATACCCTTTATCTCTCTTGAGATGTACTAAGTATGTAATAGTAAAGGGAGAGCAACCAAACTGTGTTGACCTGTAGACCTTAGACTGTCGTCTAGACGTAGAGTTTCGCCAACTTACTCTTTCTCAAATGCAAGCTTCAATAAAAGTACAGGTGACTCTGTTTTGGAACTTTTCAGCTCACTTACAAATAGTCAAAGTTGTGATTGCTGTACTCACGCATTCCATGGGCTGTATTGCTGGGATCAAAAACTCAAATGCTTACAGGGACAGAAGAGGTCACAGACATTGCTGAGTGGGTCTGATCTGCCTTTTGTCTTTATGCTTCTGATAAAAACATAAGGAATATTTTACCTCTTAATTCTGCTACAAGATGGACAACACTGATAGTCTAGATGAATGGCAACTGAAATTTGTCTCAGTTTGGGGGACCAATAAGGAAAGACACAGAGGAAGGTTGGATCTGGAGCAACCTTGAGCTGATGTGAGCTGAGTTTTGAAGGGCGAGTTGGTGTTTGTTAAATGGACAGGGAGGAATGGGGTGGGAAGGACATTCTGGGTAGAGGGTAAGGTGTGCAGTGACACAGAGGACAGCAGAGCCTGCCGTGTTTGTTGGGACTTGAGCACAGGGCCAGTGTGGGTCAGAGGGCAAAGGTAGGTGGGACTGAAGTTAGGTGGCTTGGAACAGCAGAGAGCCTCATGCCATGCTGACAGCTGGCACCTTCTCCGTAGGCCAGGGAGAGCCATGGAAAATTTCAGGCATGTGAGACCGACGATTCAGAAGCGGGCCTCCAGCTTGTGTCATGGAGGCTTGGGAATCCAGAGACCAGGGAGCAACCTGGCAGGAGAGCAGACCAAGGGGAAGAAGCCCCAACAAGGCCCTAGCCAGGCCCGACCCTGGAAGTTTGTCTTTACTTTCCTAATAATGTTGAGGCATTATTTCCTAATAGTGACACGTGCAGCAGTAATGACTCTGCTCTTTCCATGCTCAATCCATGATGCCCTTTTCTTAAAGCTTTTGATTAAACTCAAATGGTGAGAAAGCATTCAATGTGTTTAAAGCTATCAAACACAGATCTACTGATGCCTTACCCTTATGTTGCTAAAAGTTTGAGAGATCCTAAGTGTGGGTGGTTATAAAACAGCGAGTAGGTGAAGTGGGAGTGATGAAGTAGCCGCTTGAGCTAAAGATGTTGGTCAGAGGGCACAAACTTTCAGCCTCCAGACATTTGGCCTGGAGTTTGGATGAATGATGAGACTTAGATGGAGATGCTGCTCAGAGCCAGGTGAGTCATGTGAGAGATAGACTGTGGGAGGCCCCTGCCAGAGGCCATGGCATTAATTAAGTACTGATGTGAACGACCTATGCCAGAGATGCTGATGAGAGCCTGCCAGAGCAGTGGGAATGGAAGTAGGGGTAGGTTCTAGGGCAGAGGCAAGGTGTGTTTTGGAGGTAGAACTGGTGAGTAGGTGGGAAGGGTGAGAAGGAGGAGTAGTTGAGTGTGACCCAGGAGAGACTGGTGCCGTGAATGGAGATGGGTTTGTCAAGGGGCAGGTTTGGAAGAGAAGGTGAGTTTATTTTGCACATGTGGAGTTTTTTGAGAAATCTGTGAAATATCTCAGTGGATATGTAGCATCAAAATATTTTGTCAGAGCAGAAGCAAGAAGAACTATAGTCCTGCAGCCCTGTGAAACTAAAACCACATTCACAGAAAGATAGACGAGATGAAAAGGCAGAGGGCTATGTACCAGATGAAGGAACAAGATAAAACCCCAGAAAAACAACTAAATGAAGTGGAGATAGGCAACCTTCCAGAAAAAGAATTCAGAACAATGATAGTGAAGATGATCCAGGACCTCGGAAAAAGAATGGAGGCAAAGATCGAGAAGGTGCAAGAAATGTTTAACAAAGACCTAGAAGAATTAAAGAACAAACAAACAGATGAACAATATAATAACTGAAATGAAAAATACACTAGAAGAAATCAGTAGCAGAATAAATGAGGCAGAAGAACAGATAAGTGACCTGGAAGACAGAATGGTGGACTTCACTGCTGCAGAACAGAATAAAGGAACAAGAATGAAAAGAAATGAAGACAGCCTAAGAGACCTCTGTGACAACATTAAGCACAACAACATTCGAATTATAGAGGTCCCAGAAGGAGAAGAGAGAGAGAAAAGACTGGAGAAAATATTGGAAGAGATTATAGTCGAAAACTTCCCTACATAGGAAAGGAAACAGCCACACAAATCCAGGAAGGGCAGAGAGTCCCATACAGGATAAACCCAAGGAGCAACATGCCGAGACACATAGTAATCAAATTGGCAAAAATTAAAGACAAAGAAAAATTATTGAAAGCAGCAAGGGAAAAATGACAAATAACATGCTAGGGAACTCGCATAAGGTTAACAGCTGATTTCTCAGCAGAAACTCTACAGGACAGAAGGAAGTGGCATGACATATTTAAAGTGATGAAAGGGAAGAACTTACAACCAAGGTTATTCTACCTGGCAAGTTTCTCATTCAGATTTGATGGAGAAATCAAAAGCGTTACAGCCAAGGAAAAGCTAAGAGAATTCACCACCAAACCAGCTCTACAGCAAATGCTAAAGGAACTTCTCTAAGTGGGAAACACAAGAGAAAAAAAGGACCTACAAAAACAAACCCAGGGCTTCCCTGGTGGTGCAGTGGTTGAGAGTCTGCCTGCTGATGCAGGGGACATGGCTTAGTGCCCCGGTCTGGGAAGATCCCACATGCCGCGGAGGGGCTGGGCCCGTCAGCCATGGCCACTGAGCCTGCGCGTCCAGAGCCTGTGCTCCACAATGGGAGAGGCCACAACAGTGAGAGGCCCGCGTACCGCAAAAAAAAAAAAAAAAAAAAAAAAACCCGAAAACAATTAAGAAAATGGCAATAGGAACATACGTATGGATAATTACCTTAAATGTGAATGGATTAAACGCTCCAACCAAAAGACACAGGCTCGCTGAATGGATACAAAAACAGGACCCGTATATATGCTATCTACAAGGCACCCACTTCAGACCTAGGGACACATACAGATGGAAAGTGAGGGGATGGGAAAGGGTATTCCATGCAAATAGAAATCAAAAGGAAGCTGGAGTAGCAATACTCATATCAGATAAAATAAACTTTAAAATAAAGAATGTTGCAAGAGACAAAGAAGGATACCATATAATGATCAGGGGATCAACCCAAGAAAAAGATATAACAATTATAAATATATATGCACCCAACATATGAGCACCTCAATAAATAAGGCAACTGCTAATAGCTACAAAAGAGGAAATAGACAGTAACACAATAATAGTGGGGGACCTCAATACCTCACTAACACCAATGGACAGATCATCCAAACAGAAAATTAATAAGGAAACAGAAGCTTTAAATGAAACGATAGACCAGATAGATTTAATTGATATTTATAGAATATTCCATCCAAAAACAGCATATTACACTTTCTTCTCAAGTGCACACGGAACATTCTCCAGGATAGATCACATCTTTGGTCACAAATCAAGCCTTAGTAAATTTAAGAAAATTGAAATCATATCAAGCATCTTTTCTGACCACAATGCTATGAGATTAGAAATCAATTACAGGGAAAAAAACGTAAAAAACACAAACACATGGAGGCTACAGAATACATTACTGAATAACCAAGAGATCATTGAAGAAATCAAAGAGGAAATCAAAAAGTACCTAGAAACAAATGACAATGAAAACAGGATGATCCAAAACCTATGGGATGCAGCAAAAGCAGTTCTAAGAGGGAAGTTTATAGCAATATAATCCTACCTCAAGACACAACAAACATCTCAAATAAACAATCTAACCTTACACCTAAAGGAACTACAGAAAGAAGAACAAACAAAACCCAAAGTTAGCAGAAGGAAAGAACTCATAAAGATCAGAGCACAAATAAATGAAATAGAAACAAAGAAAACAGTAGCAAAGATCAATAAAACTAAAAACTGGTTGTTTGAGAAGATAAACAAAATTGATAAACCATTAGCCAGATTCATCAAGAAAAAGAGGGAGAGGACTCAAATCCATAAAATTAGAAATGAAAAAGGAGAAGTTACAACAGACATCACAGAAATACAAAACATCCTAAGAGACTACTACAGGCAACTCTATGCCAATAAAATGGACAACCTGGAAGAAATGGACAAATTCTTAGAAAGGTATAACCTTCCAAGACTGAAGCAGGAAGAAATAGAAACTATGAACAGACCAATCACAAGTAATGAAATTGAAACTGTGATTAAAAATCTTCCAACAAACAAAAGTCCAGGACCAGATGGCTTCACAGGTGAATTCTGTCAAACATTTAGAGAAGAGCTAACACCCATCCTTCTCAAACTCTTCCAAAAAATTGCAGAGGAAGGAACACTCCTAAACTCATTCTATGAGGCCACCATCACCCTGATAGCAAAACCAGAGAAAGATACTACAAAAAAAGAAAATTACAGACCAATATCACTGATGAATATAGATGCAAAAATCCTCAACAAAATACAAGCAAACAGAATCCAACAACACATTAAAAGGATCATATACCATGATCAAGTGGGATTTCTCCCAGGGATGCAAGGATTCTTCAATATACGCAAATCAATCAATGTGATACACCATATTAACAAATTGAAGAATAAAAACCATATGATCATCTCAATAGATGCAGAAAAAGCTTTTGACAAAATTCAACAACGATTTATGATAAATACTCTCCAGAAAGTGGGCATAGAGGGAAACTACCTCAATAAAATGAAGGCCATATACGACAAACACACAGCAGACATCATTCTCAATGGTGAAACGCTGAATGCATTTCTTCTACGATCAGGAACAAGACAAGGATGTCCACTCTCACCACTATTATTCAACATAGTTTTGGAAGTCCTAGCCACAGCAATCAGAGAAGAAAAAGAAATAAAAGGAATACATATTGGAAAAGAAGAAGTAAAACTATCTCTGTTTGCAGATTACATGATACTATACATCGAAAATCCTAAAGATGTCACCAGAACACTACTAGGGCTAATCAATGAATTTGGTAAAGTTGCAGGATACAAAATTAATGCACAGAAATCTCTTGCATTCATATAAAATAATGATAAAAAACCTGAAAGGGAAATTAAGGAAACACTCCCATTTACCACTGCAACAGAAAGAATAAAATACCTAGGAATAAACCTACCTAGGGAGACAAAAGACCTGTATGCGGGAAACTATAAGACACTGATGAAAGAAATTAAAGATGAAACCAACAGATGGAGAGATATACCATGTTCTTGGATTGGAAGAAGCAGTATTGTGAAAATGACTATATTACCCAAAGCAATCTACAGATTCAGTGCAATCCCTATCAAATTACCAATGGCAGTTTTTGCAGAACTAGAACAAAAACTCTTAAAATTTGTATGGAGACACAAAAGACACCGAATAGCTAAAGCAGTCTGGAGGGGAAAAAACAGTCTGTAGGGAAAAAAACAGAGCTGGAGGAATCAGACTCCCTGACTTCAGACTATACTACAAAGCTACAGTAGTCAAGACAATATGGTACTGGCACAAAAACAGAAACATAGATCAATGGAACAGGATAGAAAGCCCAGAGATAAACCCACGCACCTATGGTCAACTAATCTATGACAAAGGAAGCAAGGATATACAATGGAGAAAAGACAGTCTCTTCAATAAGTGGTGCTGGGAAAACTGGAGCGCTACATGTAAAAGAATGAAATTAGAACACTCACTAACACCATACACAAAAATAAACTCAAAATGGATTACAGACTTAAATGTAAGACCGGACACTATAAAACTCTTAGAGGAAAACATAGGAAGAACACTCTGACATAAATCACAGCAAGATCTTTTTTTGATCCACCTTCTAGAGTTATGGAACTAAAATCAAAAGTAAACAAATGGGACCTAATGACACTTCAAAGCTTTTCCACAGCAAAGGAAAGCATAAACAAGACAAAAAGACAACCCTCAGAATGGGAGAAAATATTTGTAAACGAATCAATGGACAAAGGATTAATCTCCAAAATATATAAACAGCTCATGCAGCTCAATAGTAGAAAAACAAACAACCCAATCCAAAAATGGTCATGAAGACATTTCTCCAAAGAGGACATACAGATGGCCAAGAAGCACATGGAAAGCTGCTCAACATCACTAATTAGTAGAGAAACGCAAATCAAAACTACAATGAGATATCACCTCACAGCAGTCAGAATGGGTATCATCAGAAATTCTACAAACAACAAATGCTGGAGAGGGTGTGGAGAACAGGGAACCCTCTTGCACTGTTGGTGGGAATGTAAATTGATACAGATACTATGGAGAACAGTATGCAGGTTCCTTAAAAAACTAAAAATAGAATTACCATATAATCCAGCAATCCCACTACTGGGCACGTACCCAGAGAAAACCATAATTCAAGAGGACACATGCACTGCATCACTATTTACGATAGCCAGGACATGGAAGCAACCTAAATACCCATCAAAGGATGAGTGGATAAAGAAGATGTGCTACATATATACAATGGAATATTACTCAGCCATAAAAAGGAACAAAGTTGGGTCATTTGTAGAGACGTGGCTGGATCTAGAGACTGTCATACTGAGTGAAGTAAGTCAGAAAGAGGAAAATAAATATCGTATATTAACGCATATATGTGGAACCTAGAAAAATGTCACAGATGAACCGGTTTGCAGGGCAGAAATTGAGACACAGATGTAGAGAACAAATATATGGACACCAAGGGGGAAAGCGGCAGGGGGTCAGGATGGTGGTGTGATGAATTGGGGGATTGGGATTGACATGTATACACTGATGTGTATCAAATGGATAACTAATGAGAACCTACTGTATTATTAAAAAACCAAAAACAACAACAACAAAAAAAAAACATTAATGAAACACTAAGGACACTATGAACCAAGAAAGTTTGGGATATAAATTAGAGGACAGATCAAGTGCTTAGGGATTCCAGTATCATCTTTTAGTCTGCCTTGTGCCTGCAGGAGAATAATACTGAAATTCAACCTTTGCTATGTTATAAGAATCTAGCTTATGTTTTTCTGAATGTCCTAGGAATTTTTTGTACACTGTCATCCAGATTTTTTGTTTCTCGGGATCCTGACATTCCTCTCTGTCAGTTTTGGTCATCATTCCGGCGAGGACTTCCCTGTTCATTCAAGAGCCTGTTCCTTATCAACTTCAGCATGTCATAACAAATTGGAGCACATCACTCAGGTGCTTAAAACCCTTTGAAGGCCCCTGCTGCTCCAGCATCAAGTCCCTGCTCTGCCTCGTAGACCAGGCCCTTCCAGTGGCCACCAGTGGGCTGCCTCCATGCCCTCCACAGTACAGCTGAAGACGGGTGGCTCCCCAAACTTCCTCACTCCCACAGGCCTCAGGCCTCTCCTCAAAACACAGCTCCAGGGAATGGCTCTTTCCACCCACCAACACTCTCCACTTGCCAACGCTTCCCATCTTTCAGAGGCCCCTGGAAGCCCCACCCCACTGAAGAGGGACATCTGTCCACTCATGTCTCACCTCAGCTCTGCTATAATAGGAGTGACTTCAACAGCCTTCAAGAAATGTCAACAAGTGTCTATCAGACAAATGAACTTGTTTCTTCCTTCTATCACAAGGGTGAAATTATAGTAAAGAAACGACCTGAAGAACATTCCTTCTTGTTCAGAAACATGTCAAGAGATTTTTAACATGAAAAAAAGCATGATAAAAGCTCACCTTCAGAAAGAACCAGGAACAGCTCCATTCCCCAGTCCACACTTCGCCACACTCTCTACTATCAAGGGTTATCTTTTTTTTTTTTAATTTTAATCTCTTCCAACTGCTAGCCATAAATCTCATTTCCTTGCTTATGTAATCAAAATACATTTTCATGTTTATTGGTGATTTACAGTGCTTTACACTGCTCATTCTGTCTTTTGTCTACCTTTTAAATTAGGCATTAATCTGTTCCTTACTGCTCAATTAGAAAGAAATATCACAATGTGCATATTAACTGTGTTATATACATTGCAAATATATTTCCAAGTTCTCTTACTTTCTAGCGAAGTCTCTGTTTGACTTTCATTAAGTCATATTTCTCAATTTTGTCCTTTATGGTTTCTGACCATAAACTTTTCTCATTTGAATATTTTATAAATTGTCACCTATATTGTCTTCAAGTACAATTAAGCCTTTTAACATTTTAAGGTTTAATCCATATAAAATTAATTCTGGTGAACAATAAGAGTCAGGGGCCCAGCTTTCCCCTCTTCCCACCAAATGCTACCACTTGTCCCAACACTTTTTATTAAATAACACAATCCTTCCTCCACTGACTTGAGATGCCATTGGGACCCCATTACTTCTCAACATCCTTGGTGGAACTCCTTTAACCCACTGCTCCTTCACCCCACATTCCTTCACTGAACAGCATCCTCTACTTTTGTGGCTTTAACCATTACTTATAACTGATGACTTCTAAATACGTATTTCCAGGTATCTTCCCAGTTACTGTTTAACCATCTACTGGACAATTCCTTACTTATCTGCACAAATCCACTCAAATGAGGTCCTTCAGGAATGACAAAATATACAATTTTTTAATTTATTTATTTTATTTTATCTAGCAGGTTCTCATTAGTTACCCATTTTATACATATTCGTGTATACATGTCAATCCCAATCTCCCAATTCATCACACCACCAAACCCCCCCCCCCCCCCGCCATTTCCCCCTGCTGGTATCCATATGTTTGTTCTCTACATCTGTGTCTCAATTTCTGCCCTGCAAACCAGTTCATCTGTGCCATTTTTCTAGGTTCCACATATATGTGTTAATATACGATATTTATTTTCCTCTTTCTGACTTACTTCACTCAGTATGACAGTCTCTAGATCCAGCCACGTCTCTGGACGTGACCAATTTCGAAATCACCCAATTTCGTTCCTTTTTATGGCTGAGTAATATTCCATTGTATATATGTAGCACATCTTCTTTATCCATTCGTCCTTCGATGGGCATTTAGATTGCTTCCATGTCCTGGCTATTGTAAATAGTGCTGCAATGAACATTGGGTGCATGTGTCTTTTTGAATTATGGTTTTCTCTGGGTATATGTCGAGTAGTGGGATTGCAGGATCATATGGTAATTCTATTTTTAGTTTTTAAAGGAACCTGCATACTGTTCTCCGTAGTATCTGTATCAATTTACATTCCCACCAAGTGCAAGAGGGTTCCCTCTTCGTCACACCCTCTCCAGCATTTGTTGTTTGTAGATTTTCTGATGATGCCCATTCTTCCTGGTGTGAAGTGATATCTCATGTAGTTTTGATTTGCATTTCTCTACTAATTAGTGATGTTGAGCAGCTTTCCATGTGCTTCTTGGCCATCTGTATGTCTTCTTTGGAGAAATGTCTATTTAGGTCTTCTGACCATTTTTGGATTGGGTTGTTTGTTTTTCTAGTATTGAGCTGCATGAGCTGTTTATATACTTTGGAGATTAATCCTTTGTCCATTGATTCGTTTGCAAGTAATTTTTCCCATTCTGAGGGTTGTCTTTTTATCTTGTTTATGCTTTCCTTTGCTGTGGAAAAGGTTTGAAATGTCATTAGGGCCCATTTGTTTACTTTTGTTTTTATTTCCATTACTCTAGGAGGTGGATCAAAAAAGATCTCGCTGTGATTTATGTCAAAGAGTGTTCTTCCTATGTTTTCCTCTAAGAGTTTTATAGTGTCCGGTCTTACATTTAGGTCTGTAATCCATTTTGAGTATATTTTTGTGTATGGTGTTAGTGAGTGTTCTAATTTCATTCTTTTACATGTAGCGCTTCAGTTTTCCCAGCACCACTTATTGAAGAGACTGTCTTTTCTCCATTGTATATCCTTGCTTCCTTTGTCATAGATTAGTTGACCATAGGTGCATGGGTTTATCTCTGGGCTTTCTATCCTGTTCCATTGATCTATATTTCTGTTTTTGTGCCAGTACCATATTGTCTTGACTACTGTAGCTTTGTAGTATAGTCTGAAGTTAGGGAGTCTGATTCCTCCAGCTCCATTTTTTTCCCTCCAGACTGCTTTAGCTATTCAGTGTCTTTTGTGTCTCCATACAAATTTTAAGAGTTTTTGTTCTAGTTCTGCAAAAACTGCCATTGGTAATTTGATAGGGATTGCACTGAATCTGTAGATTGCTTTGGGTAATGTAGTCATTTTCACAATATTGATTCTTCCAATCCAAGAACATGGTATATCTCTCCATCTGTTGGTTTCATCTTTAATTTCTTTCATCAGTGTCTTATAGTTTCCCGCATACAGGTCTTTTGTCTCCCTAGGTAGGTTTATTCCTAGGTATTTTATTCTTTTTGTTGCAGTGGTAAATGGGAGTGTTTCCTTAATATCTCTTTCAGATTTTTCATCATTAATGTATACGAATGCAAGAGATTTCTGTGCATTAATTTTGTATCCTGCAAGTTTACCAAATTCATTGATTAGCCCTAGTAGTGTTCTGGTGACATTTTTAGGATTTTCGATGTATAGTATCATGTAATCTGCAAACAGAGATAGTTTTACTTCTTCTTTTCCAATATGTATTCCTTTTATTTCTTTTTCTTCTCTGATTGCTGTGGCTAGGACTTCCAAAACTATGTTGAATAATAGTGGTGAGAGTGGACATCCTTGTCTTGTTCCTGATCATAGAAGAAATGCATTCAGCGTTTCACCATTGAGAATGATGTCTGCTGTGTGTTTGTCGTATATGGCCTTCGTTTTATTGAGGTAGTTTCCCTGTATGCCCACTTTCTGGAGAGTATTTATCATAAATCGTTGTTGAATTTTGTCAAAAGCTCTTTCTGCATCTATTGAGATGATCATATGGTTTTTATTCTTCAATTTGTTAATATGGTGTATCACATTGATTGATTTGCGTATATTGAAGAATCCTTGCATCCCTGGGAGAAATCCCACTTGATCATGGTATATGATCCTTTTAATGTGTTGTTGGATTCTGTTTGCTTGTATTTTGTTGAGGATTTTTGCATCTATATTCATCAGTGATATTGGTCTGTAATTTTCTTTTTTTGTAGTATCTTTCTCTGGTTTTGCTATCAGGGTGATGGTGGCCTCATAGAATGAGTTTAGGAGTGTTCCTTCCTCTGCAATTTTTTGGAAGAGTTTGAGAAGGATGGGTGTTAGCTCTTCTCTAAATGTTTGACAGAATTCACCTGTGAAGCCATCTGGTCCTGGACTTTTGTTTGTTGGAAGATTTTAATCACAGTTTCAATTTTATTACTTGTGATTGGTCTGTTCATAGTTTCTATTTCTTCCTGCTTCAGTCTTGGAAGGTTATACCTTTCTAAGAATTTGTCCATTTCTTCCAGGTTGTCCATTTTATTGGCATAGAGTTGCCTGTAGTAGTCTCTTAGGATGTTTTGTATTTCTGTGATGTCTGTTGTAACTTCTCCTTTTTCATTTCTAATTTTATGGATTTGAGTCCTCTCCCTCTTGATGAATCTGGCTAATGGTTTATCAATTTTGTTTATCTTCTCAAAGAACCAGCTTTTAGTCTTATTGATCTTTGCTACTGTTTTCTTTGTTTCTATTTCATTTATTTCTGCTCTGATCTTTATGAGTTCTTTCCTTCTGCTAACTTTGGGTTTTGCTTGTTCTTCTTTCTGTAGTTGCTTTAGGTGTAAGATTAGATTGTTTATTTGAGATGTTTGTTGTGTCTTGAGGTAGGCTTGTATTGCTATAAACTTCCCTCTTAGAACTGCTTTTGCTGCATCCCATAGGTTTTGGATCATCGTGTTTTCATTGTCATTTGTCTCTAGGTATTTTTTGATTTCCTCTTTGATTTCTTCAGTGATCTCTTGGTTATTTAGTAATGTATCGTTTCGCCTCCATGTGTTTGTTTTTTTTATGTCTTTTTCCCTGTATTGATTTCTAATCTCATAGCATTGTGGTCAGAAAAGATGCTCGATATGATTTCAGTTTTCTTAAGTTTACTGAGGCTTGATATGTGACCCAAGATATGATCTCTCCTGGAGAATGTTTCGTGTGCACTTGAGAAGAAAGTGTAATCTGCTGTTTCTAGATGGAATGTCCTATAAATATCAATTACATCTGTCTGGTCTATTGTGTCATTTAAAGCTTCTGTTTCCTTATTTATTTTCATTTGGGGTGATCTGTCCATTGTTGTAAGTGAGATGTTAAAGTCCCCCACTATTATTGTGTTACTGTCAATTTCCGCTTTTATAGCTCTTAGCAGTTGCTTTATGTATTGAGGTGCTCCTATGTTGGGGGCATATATATTTATAATTGTTGCATCTTCTTCTTGGATTGATCCCTTGGCCATTATGTAGTGTCCTTCCTTGTCTCTTGCAACATTTTTTATTTTAAAGTCTGAGTATTACTTCTGCAGCTTTCCTTTGATTTCCATTTGCATGGAATACCTTTTTCCACCCTCTCACTTTCACTCTGTATGTTTCCCTAGGTCTGAAGTGGGTGTCTTGTAGACAGCATATATATGGGTCTTGTTTTTGTATCCATTCAGCAAGCCTGTGTCTTTTGGTTGGAGAATTTAATCCATTCATGTTTAAGGTAATTATCGATATATATGTTCCTATTACCCTTTTCTTAATTGTTTTGGGTTTGTTTTTGTAGGTCCTTTTCTTCTCTTGTGTTTCCCACTTAGAGAAGTTCCTTTAGCATTTGCTGTAGAGCTGGTTTCGTGGTGCTGAATTCTCTTAGCTTTTGCTTGTCTGTAAAGCTTTTGATTTCTCCTTCGAATCTGAATGAGATCCTTGCCGGGTAGAGTTATCTTGGTTGTAGGTTCTTCCCTTTCATCACTTTAAGTATATCATGCCACTCCCTTCTGGCTTGTAGAGTTTCTGCTGAGAAATCAGGTGTTAACCTTATGGGAATTCCCTTGTTTGTTATTTGTCATTTTTCCCTTCCTGCCTTCAATAATTTTTCTTTGTCTTTAATTTTTGCCAATTTGATTACTATGTGTCTTGGAGTGTTTCTCCTTGGGTTTATCCTGTATGGGACTGTCTGGCCTTTCTGAATTTGGGTGGCTGTTTCCTTTCCCATGTTAGGGAAGTTTTCGACTATAATCTCTTCAAATATTTTCTCTGGTCCCTTCTCTCTTTCTTCTTCTGGGACCCCTATAATGAGAATGTTGTTGCGTTTATGTTGTCCCAGAGGTCTCTTAGACTGTCTTCATTTCTTTTCATTCTTTTTTCTTTATTCTGTTCCACATCAGTGAATTCCACCACTCTGTCTTCCAGGTCACTTATCCATTCTTCTGCTCAGTTATTCTGCTGTTGTTTCCTTTTAGTGTAATTTTCATTTCAGTTATTGTATTGTTCATCTCTCTTTGCTTGTTCTTTAATTTTTCTAGGTGTTTGTTAAACATTTCTTGCATCTTCTCAATCTTTCTCTGCATTTTTTCCCAAGGTCCTGGATCATCTTCACTATCATTATTCTGAATTTTTTTTCTGGAAGTTTGCCTATCTCCACTTCATTTAGTTGTTTTTCTAGGGTTTTATCTTGTTCCTTCATCTGGTACATAGCCTTCTGCCTTTTCATCTCGTCTATCTTTCTGTGAATGTGGTTTTAGTTCCACAGGCTGCAGGATTGTAGTTCTTCTTGTTTCTGCTGTCTGCCCTCTCTCATTAATGTTCTTATAGTACCCCCAAGTCAAAAGAAGTAACCTAACAGTTCTTTTTATGAAGTAGTAGGTCCAGTCAAATTAATGAGTATTTATGACCTGACACTTTAGTAGCAGTGTGAGAAAATAATGCATATCAACGTAAAGGAAATAATATCTTTATTTTATTCTTAAGAAGCCACGTATATGTACCTGTTTGGGTACTGCACAGCTTCTCAAACCTTGGAAACAGATTGGGCACTGCCACTCTTGTTTCCACCTCAACATTGATTTTTGGTTGGTACTTGTGTTTCATCACAGCATCCAGCAAGCCTTCCCTCCCACTTCACAAAGATATGACGTCATTGAGAGGAATGTGGCATGACCTAGTGTTGAAACCAAACTACCTTTAGCTATGGGTTCGCATAGTGTTGGATAGATGTCACTGTGTTTCCTCTGAAATTTTAAAATATGCTATGGTACCCTAGTTCATTTGCTTCTGTGCCTGTGGCACGTTAGTGCATGGTTTGGGAATTACAGCTCGAACTTAGCTTCCCACTGTTGGCAGTACTTGGGTTAGTGGTGAAGCCTGGCAATCAGAGCATAGTGTGCAGACATATACATATTCATTTACATTTTGGTGTTCACTCACCTGTCAGCCAGCTTGAGCTTCGAGTGCTGAGGACCAGGAGCTGTACTTGGACACTGATGGGGCGCGGGGAAGGGGGAAGTGCCTTACAGTGAACAGGGAGACAGCATTTCCTCTCAAGGAGCTTATAGTCTGTTGGAGGAATTACAGAATTGGAAAGAGATCAGCAAACTTTCTAGTAGGGGCCAGGTCGTCAGTATTTTAGGTTTGCTGACCTTGCAGTCTCTGGGGAATCTGTTCAGTCCCAACATGAGAATGTGAAAGCAGCCTTGGGCAGTATGTAAACAAATGGGTTGGCTCTGTTCTAGTAAAACTTTATTTACAAAAGCAGAGGTGGGTCGAATCTGGCCCACAGGTCACAGTTTGTGCAACCTCTGTAATAGAGATGTAATTAAAGTGTCCTGGAAGCAGAAGAAGGAGCATCAGACCTTTGGGGAACAGGAAGGTATCACAAAGGTGATAATGAGCTCTTCCTGACTCCCACCAGCAGTCTCCCAGGTGAATTGAGGAGAGGGTGGCAGAAAGGAGTACAGAGGGAACTCCAGGCAGAAGGGAAAACGTGCAAATGTAAAGAGTCATGAAGGGGTCTGGCAGCTTGGAGAATGGAATCAATTTTAGTGTAACCTGGAATGAGATTGGAGGGGAGGCACAGGGCTTCTTTCCTGGGTTAAAAGTTTCATGGATCATTTTTCTCATTTTTGGTTTTCTCCCTCATGTTTTTGGTGAATCATGTCCTCTAGTAGTCTCCAGAGAATGGCTGAAAGGAAGAAATATCTTTGGAGATCTGGCATGTCTTTATAAAATGTATTTTATTCTCTCACTTAATTAATAGTTTGAGTATAGAAGTCAAGCGTGAAAGTGATTTTCACTCGGCTTTTGGAAGACATTCTCTTTAGCTTTCAGTGTTAAGAAGTCTGTGTTTTCCTCTCCTCCCTGCCTCCCCTCTCCTCCCCCAGAGTGTTTACTGACCACACACCCAGTATCTCCTGTACACCCGTGGCCCACTCTGGAGATAGTGCCGTCACCTTCCCCGTGTGACAGTAGAGGGTTCGTGGGGCTCACAGGGCAGTCGCAGAGTCCTGGCTCAGGGAGCTGCTCCCAGGTTGCGCTCATTCCTGGGCCCTGGGTGGGACCTCCCCCTCCCCCTCCCTGGAAGCTTTTCAGAGCTTCTTTTACGCAGTTATTATGGGTGCTGTACTGCGGAAGGAGTCTTTTTAAATTCATTTTGCTGGGTACTTGGTGGCATCTTTGAGGACTAGATTTTTTCAGTTGAATATGAATTCTATGTTCTTGTTATTGCAGTTGTCTCTTAATCGGTCTCCTTTAAACACCACTTTCCTTCAAGCTTCCCTCTTCCTTCAAACCTTTACGTCTCCCTACACAGTCTGGTCTCCATCTGCCTTCCCAAACTGAGCTTTCCAGTCCGGCCAGGTTGGGGTTTTCCATAGGTACATCTCTCATTTTACTTAAATCCCCACACTTCACTTTAATAATACAATAGAGTCTACCTACCTGCAACGTTTCTGTTCCTGGAGAGCATTCCTCAGATGGCAGTGCTTGAGGAACTTAAGCTCTTGTGAGTAGGCGGATAGGAGTGGGGAGTGGAATTAGGAGAGTGGTTGCTGGTCAGAGTTTTTTAATGATTTTTGTGTTCCCTAACAGGAAACAGTGAGAGGAAAAAAAAAGGGACACTAAGGAGGTGGGACTCGGCAGTAGGACACTGTCTGCTTTCCCACCTGGTTGCTCGGGGTGACCACCCAGGCACCTCCTCTCCTATAGGCTCAGCGAACTACTTGCACATTTATTTTGCTGTGCTGTGATTAAGCAGCTTTTCTCCTTCCAGTGTTTCATTCCTCTGTGTGTTAATGACAAGGGAGTTATCTCACTGTGGCGACAAGAATAGAGGCTCGGAATGAAGATGCTTTGGGTCGTCTTTGCTCACCTCTCTGTGCCTGAGCAGGTGTTTCTCAAGCCCCCTTCCAGGCCAGAGTAGATTCTCACCAGCAGAACGCGCTCACTCACTCTCTGTCATGTTCCTGCTCCCTCTCTGCCCACCTGTCTCCCCTCCACCCCCCGAAAAGAGAAAACAAGCGTAACAACTAAACAAAATACATCAGGACTGCAGCTTCTGGCGCTCCTCTGCCTTCAGCTTCACTTTTCTCCACTCTTTTTTCTAACTACTGTATCCTCAGCAGAAAAGTCCAGAACCTCACGTAGCCTAGAGGCAGAACTGTCAAAGCCGATGAGAAAGCAAACAGAGCACCTGTGTGCCCACTTTCAAGGGAGGGACCACGCTTATGTGGTTGGTGGCTGAGCCCCGGCCGCTCAGACGCCTAAGACAGAGGGCAGGATACACGCAAAGACACAAGAACTAACAAGCAGAAGACAGATTTTTTTCTTTGTGTTCAACAATTTTATACGTTGGTTCTGCATGATCAGTTTTCCTAAACTGAAGGATTTATTGACATTTTTGAATCCTTTAAAATAATTACATTGAGCCGGATACGAACCTGGTAGCCCTTGGGCAGGATGCAGCCTGAAGGCGTATTTTGTTTGGCCTTTAGAATGTATAAAAATATGAGTTAGTTGCTTATGTTTACAGATTTGAGTATTTCATGTAAAATTCCAGATTTCTACCTAGTCTTGAAAAAGGAAAATCTGGCAAAGCAAGGCCCATTGCTGCCACCTTTAGAGCAGGTGGCTGTCCCCACCAAGGACACAGGGCTCTGGTTGGCACCTGCCTGAGTAGTTTCTTCCCTGTCTCACCCCTTTAGAAATTTACATTTGCATTCTTCTGATGTCAAAAGACAGCTACTCTAATTTTGAAAATTAGCTCCTGAAATTTGATAAAAATGTGCTTTCCTCTAAAGAATAAGCCATTGGTGGGAAAAACGTAAGTTCTGACAATGCATCTATCAGGAGGGAGCAGGGACAAGTTTTATGGGTCCCTGTTTTCCTGGAGGTGCACTGGAGGGCTCTGTTCACGTATTGTTCCGGCCTCAAATAAGTCCATTTGATAGAGGAGTCAGATCTATTACAAGCATAATATAATATGGCCTAATGACTCGCTCAAAGTTTTCTGTGTAAATGTTATAACAAGAAAGTCCTCTTTATCATCTTGCCTGTTTTTAGGTAAGCTGGCCTTGGCGACAGTGCCACTGATTGTTCTGTTCCCAAGCACCCCACCCTGACCCTCGCAGACCTGCTCAGTCATGTCCCTCATGGGTGGGGCTGGCACTGTTGGCACAGTGCTGCTGGCACTGCTGACCTTGTGCTTGTGCCTGCCAACAGGAACAGAATATCCCAGCGTAACTTGGGGAGGTCTCTCCTAGGTACTCTGGGCAGAGCTTGCCTCCATGACACTCTGGTTGAGGCTGAAGCTGGGGAGGTTGGCGGGGGGTGGATTAAGTGATCCGCACTCAGTCACACCGCTAATTAGTAACGGAGCCAGGATGAGAGCCTTAGTCCACAGCACCCAGCCCCGAGCTCATCCTCAGCTGCCCTCATCCCCCGCCTGCCACTTCATGGGACACACTCCTCTTTTCTAGACAACTGTAAACTTGTAGTGAGGGATTGTCTCATTTCAAGATAATGTTTAGACAGTCAGTGAATATGGTTTGTGATTATTTTGGTCACGGTTTGGTCTCCTTTATTAAGTTATTCCTGTACACGCCACGTAATTCTATAACTTTAGCAATTGGCATTTTAGACTTTCCATGAATACATTTTCATTTTAATAAGTAAGCTCTGTGAAACTGTGATTGACTAGGAAGTTATTCATCCAGAAAATAATTGTGAACACTTTTGAAATGTATGCTTGTGCCTCGTGTATGTTTGGTCATGATCATTTGTGCTATTGGGATTCACTTCCCGGGTTTGTGACAGTACAGTGCTCAGCAGTAGCCAGGCAGCCATCTTGCTGTTTGCTTTCACTAAGAAACATGTTTCTTGAATCCTCTTGTGGGGTTCCAGTTATCTAGATGTTCGATCACCTTTCCTTTTTCAAGTTCCTCTTTCTCATATCTCTTCTCACATTTTCTATTTCTGTCTTTTGTGTATTCTGAAAGATTACTCAGTGTTTTATCTGTCATTAGAAATCTTTTACTATCAGTCAATGTATGTAATGTGTAAGAGTTATTTTTATTTCTGATATTCCTTTTTCATTGCATCCTCTTCTTGTTTTTATGACTGTGCCATGCCCGCTCAGAGAGTACTATTTAGAGGTGATTTTCTTTTTGTTTTTTTTTTGTTTTTTACTTTTCCTATTTCTCACATTATCCCTGTTTCCTCTGGGAGTAATCTTTATTTTCCTTTTGGTGATCCTGTTTATCCTGAATTTCTCTTCAATGATTTAGGCTTTCTTATATGTTTTATGATCCTTAGTTGTCTATTCCAATATAAAAATGAGGCAATATTAGGTCTGACAAGGAGTTTTCAGCACATTCGGAGGACTTGTTGTCTGGCAAGCTTCATTCAACAACAGTGGATGCGAACATCATTACTCGGAGGAATCCCTCAGGGTCAGGTGTGGAAGGCTTTCCTCTTTGACACCCATGTCTTTGTTAGCTGCTCTGTGTCCTCAACAATTCTTTTATGTTCTGTAGGAGAACATTTCTGTTGGGAGTGGGGTGTAGGAGCGTGTCAGAGTTGACTTCTATAAGTCAACAAATCTATAAACAAATCTTGGAATCCTTGAACTTCAGCCCCATGAACCACTGCATCCTCCTTCACGCACGCACAGAGGATTTAAGTGGCACCATATCCATCCAGTATTGCTTTTCCACCAAATCTAGTAGTCATGTTTGCCTTCTCTCTTCTCCCTATACCTCATATAATACACAAAGTGCACTTATAGCACGTATATGTTGTTGGCACTATTCCAAGTGCTTTGCATATATTTACTCATTTAATCTTCACAACAAACTTATGAGAAAAATACAGTTATCATCCCTGCTTTACAGATGGGGAAACCAAGGCACAGAGCGGTTAAGGTTACACAGTAGGTGCAAAAGCTGCGATTCAGAGCCTGTGTTTTTAACCACCACTCTGTCCTGCCTATAATGGATTGATAAGACCCTCCATCTCTTGTACAGATCCTGAATCTGACCACCTATCACCACCTCCACTCTTGAAAACCTTAGCAGAGGGTCCTCACCACTGATTATTTCATTTGGACTCCAGTTCCTCTGCCTCTCTTCTCCCCTAGAGTCCGTTCTCCATGTAGCAGCTAGAGAAATCTTCCCGAAGTACAGATCGGTTCATGGATCTCCCCTGATTAAAACACTCCAGCGGCTGCTGCTCGTCTCGACCTGTTAAAGCCCTTATCCTTTTGATGACCAAAGGCCCTCTGTGGCCTGGCCAGCCCACCTCCTGTCAGCCCCTCTTCCTGACCTTTGAACCTGGTAAGCTGTCCTTGTCTTAGGTCCTTGTATTTGCTCTTGCTACTCTTTTCCTGATCTTACCATGTCAGTCTTCTCATCAGTCAGATCCCAGCTCAGATGCTAGACCTTCACTCACACACTGTCATGCACATTGACTTACTCGAGTTTTTAAAGTTCGTATCAGGACCTTACTTGTTTATGTATGTGTCTCTAGAACTAGCGTCTAAGCTCCTTGAGGGCAGGGACTTCATCTAGCTCGGTGTTGCACCTTTGGTGCCTGGAGCAGGGCCTGGCACTCGCCAGGCTGATGGGTATGTTGGGCTGACCAATGCCTCCCTCCGCTGAAACCCCTCCCTACCACCCGCCAGATGCAGTCACCGCTCGTCTGCGCGCTCTCAGTTTTCAACAGAAATGTGTTGAAATCTCTCGTCTACTGATAGTCCCTTCCCTGTTATAGTTGTTGAAGTGTTTGTTACACTTTAGTCATTTGTATGTCATTGTCAATATTTTTGTCACATCTGCAATCCCCCATATGTGATTAATGACCCTAATTTTTTCTTTAAACTATTTAAGTTTATGTAAAATAGAAACTTAATATCACAGTGTACATGGAAAAGAAAACCAACATTGTCATGAAGAAGTGACTATAAAAGTTAATATATACTAATTAAAATTAAAAATGCCATCTCACATATCACTTAAAATTGTCAAAACCTCAGTTTTATGCACTGCTTTTCTATACTCTAGCAGTACTGGAGTGTTGATAAAATGTGCTCAGTTACAATCTTGAATTTGAAGCCTATCCTGACCCTATAATGGATCCCGGAGCAACAGCTGTGTCCGATTGTCACATCTCCTAAAGCCAGGGTAGCTGAGTCTGGTGTCTCCATGGCTTTAATGTGCAGCATGTTTTGGTATTTGTCAGTATCCATTTTCAGTGTTGATGTGCACAGGATAAGGAGTGTCCTTGGACCAGTTTGAACACCATTTGAAATTCTTCTCCTCATGCAGAACTGACTACATTTCACAGATGATGGACATTTCCTTATGTTTGAAACGACCATCCCGGATGGGGGACAGTAAAAGAATGAGGATGACTTCAAATTTCCAGTGGCTCTTATTAACAGTTCTTCTTCTATATTTAATGAAACAAGTAAACAGCCAGAAAAGAAGTAAGTGCATCAGAGTCAGAGAAAATGAACTGATTGCAATGTCATTACTGTTTTGCTTAAGAAGCGATCTTGAGACTTTATTGAACGCTTCAGGTTGTGGTTAAAATCCATTTCTATGTCATTTTTTTTTTCATGTACTTCTAGTTTCTTTTAAAAAGGCCCATAAAGATAGATCTAAGTATTCTTTCCCCATTAAAAAATTAAGGTATAACTTATATACAGTAAAATTCACCCTTTTAGGGTAAAGTTCTGTGAGTTTTGACAGATGCATACAGACATGTATCCACCTGCACAGTCAAGATACAGACCAGTCCGTCATTCCAGAAAATGCCCCTGCTCCTCTGCTGACAGCCCGCCATCCCCACCTCCAGCCAGCACTCGTCTATTTTCTGTCTGTAATTTTGCCTTTGAGAATGTCACATAAATTAAATCCAGATATCTGCTTTAAGAAATATATGATTTGTTTTCATTTTATTTAAAAACGTTAAGAATGTTTGTAGGTGTTATCTAGCTTACTCTATAAAGAGCATTTTCATCCTTCTGCCTCTGAGTTTAGTTTTTATATTATTTCCATAATTAAAGAGATCTTCTCTTTTCCCCCCAAATTACTACTAAATAACTTTATTATGATTACTAATGATTTCTAATGTGTTTCTAATGTTTTTGTTTTCTGTCTTACATAAATAGCTTTATAATTCATTGCTGTAGTGAATATGATACCAATCACATGTAAAAATTAAAGAAAAAACCTTTTTAATAGACATTTATATAGAGAATTTGAGATAGAATACCTTTTTCACACTCTTAATTGCTTTTCCCCTCCCTCCCTCTTTTCCTTCCTTCCTTTTGTTCTCTCTCTTTCCCTCTCTCAAGTCCTCTCCTTTCTTTCTTTTCACTGTCTTTTTAGAATGACAGTTTTTCATTGTATAGTGCTTATGTATTCCATGATCTAATGTTATTTTATAGATGTGAGTAAATACTATTAGGACTGTAATCTTCTGAATTATTTGTTACTTTTCAGTTGTTTAGGCCTACACAAAATATATATTTTTCAGAGACTCATGTGAGTTTATTACTGTTTATGTGATGTGCTTCATAAAAATCTAAAGATTGGCTATGGGATTTCTGTGTAGGTGGCAGTCTGGTAACAAGCTGTGAAGCACTAGTAGTTAGGAGTGCTTAGAAGCTGTGTTTGTGGCATAGGAGGTACATAGTTTTTATTTAAAGTCTTAGAGTTTTTTTTTTTTTTTTTTTAATTTTACTTTTTTGCAAATGGGGTCACTGGAGGCTAAAATTCTCCCAGGCGCTCTCTTGGTCCCTTCATTGAATCCATATAGCCACTCCCTCTATTTATCTTAGTTGTCTGGAAGTGGAATTTTTGAGAGAGGCCTAACCCCTAAGTGGTCTAGTGGTTGACCCACTTTCATCAGTTTACTCACTAGCTTTTTTAAACCAAAGCTACAAAAAGAAATATAAAACCAGTCACCTCCTGTGACTGCAGGTTCATCTCTGCATAAAGAACATGGGCCTTCTGCAGACACATATGCTTGTACTTATGGCTGGGGACGGTTTCACTTGTTGACTTTTACAGTGCAGTTAAATTAATAAGCATTTTGTGTGCGTGTGCGTGTGTGTGCGCGTATGTGTGTGTTTTGTTTCTCCTTCTCCAGGGACTCCTCGTGATTTGAAGTGTATAACTAACAATTTACAAGTGTGGGACTGCTCTTGGAGAGCACCCTCTGGAGCAGGCCATGGTGCTGCTTATGAAGTTTGCTTTGAAAACGGGTAATGGAAATACTTTGGTTAATTTATAGTTATAATCTGAAGGTTCTTTGTCTTTAATTTTAGAATATAAAGATTTTATTCTGGAAATTTTTAAAAGAAATTTTAAATCTTAGCTCTCTATTTTCTAAAAATCTGAATCTTAACTTCAGTCAGGATGGAAACAAACCCTTCTCCTGGACACAACTTTGATTCTTTTATCGTGTGAATGTTGAGTATGGGCTGTGGGTTCTGATCGTCTGTGGGGAAGTTTTACTGGTCTATCCTAAACCAGTGCCTACCTGTATCAGTGAAGTTCAAGTTTGACTCTGCCTAACAGAAAATGTCAGTAATAGACAGGCACTTAACTGTCATGTGAAAGGTCTGGAGTAGGCAGTTCAAGGCCAACGTGGGTGCACATGGCCATGAGAGGCCCAGGTTCCTCTTTTTCATGCTACTCAGCCATCTTGAGGGTGTGATCTCTTGGTTCAAGATGATGCTTCAGGAGTGACTGTCATGTCTGCCTTCCAGAAAGCAGGAAGGAAATGGTTTGCTTTAGGAAGACTTCTAAGAAGTCCTGTACAACACCTCTGCTTATATCTCATTGGCAGAACTTAGTGCAGTGGCTAAACTTATTTGCATAAGAGGCTAGGTGACGTGTTCTCATAGCTGATGGCAATGTACTCGGATAAACCTGGGGCAGTGTTACTAAGGAAAGGGGGGACGTGGACATTAGGAGGCAAGTGGTAGGTTCCGTCACACTGCCTTACCCTCTCAGGTAATCTTGGAGTGGCTGCAAGTCTCGGAGCTTGGAGTGGAAGCCTTCGGGCTGTCTGGAAGTCAGAGCACTCTCCTTGCTCCTCCCTAATCCCGGCAGGACTGTGAGTTGTTTAGCAACGCCAGAGAAGTTCAGTGCAGAGCTCCAAGCACCAGTGTGCTGAGAAGTGGTCCTAATGTAAATTGACATAAATGTGGATTTAAATACACTCAGATTTTTTTCCCAGTCGGTGTACATTTGTTGAACATTAGTCTAAGTGTGATGGTAATTTATCAGCCAGGACGAGCTTGGTTTTATTGCAGAAACAACCCTCGAATCTTATGTCCTTATTTTCTGCAGTGAAAATAAAGGATTACTCCTGCTTGTGTTTTGTGTCTATCTTGAGGTCAGCTGGCATCTCTGCCCCTTTTCCCTCCCTCAGGGCCACAGGCCAGGGGGCCCTCATCTCCCAGTGCACCAGGACGGGAGGGGAGCAGAGCCTGCCTGGCTTTTAGAGCCTTCCTGGCTTTTAGAAACTGTGACTTTCACTCACTTTCTCTACAACTAATATCACATGGCCGTGCCTTGTTTCAGAGGAGCAGGGAAATGCAATCCTCCTGTGAATCCAGAAAGGGAGAATCCTAAAAATCTGGTAAATAGCACTACTGACCACTGCAGAATCCACAGAGAAGAAGTTATCCGGGCTCCAGGAGTTCACGAGAAGCAGAGCATAATGAGGCTGTGGATTAAGCGCTGATGCTAATTGTCTGTGATGGTGTGAGGGAGCATTGACTAAGGAGTGTGAGGTCCAGAGAGGCTGTCAGAAGCGTGGTGGTGGAGTAGGAATACTCAGTTTTCTCAGCAGAAACAGGACAGAAAGCCATTCCAACCGGAGAGAATATTGGGTACAATGGTATCAATGTATGAAAAAGGATGATTTAGAGAATTCGGGTGGTTTTCTGTTGCTGGCACGTAAAGAAACCCACACACGTGAGGTTAGCCGACCCTTTCAAGTCCTCAGTCCTAAATTCACTTAGGAATGTGAAGAGGCCTGTGCGGGGCAGGGCGGTGATGCAGGAGACACCCAAAGTCCTTTTGCTTGAATTAAAATTTTACGGGAAATTAGAAATGTATGTGAATAACAAAGGGTGTAAACATGCCCTGTAAAGATACAGAGGGCCATGGAACCACAGAAGAAAAACTCACTTTTGTCTGAGAGGTAGTGGGTGGGAACTAGAAGCACTTTGAAAGCGGAGCTGATGAGAACATGAGAACGTTTTGTACGAGTGAACCGTGAGGCAAAACAGAGGAGCAGACAAGCTGGTTGAAGTCTCAGTGATGGGGACCCTGTAGTGGTCGGTCCAGAAGGGGGCTGTGGGGGGCAGGGTGTGTGCAAAGGCAGGGTTGGGCGGGGTTTGAAGGCCATGCTAAAGCCCTAAGTTTCTTGATAGAATCGTCTCTGCTTACTCCCTTGACTTTCTGATACAGTCTGGTTATTTTTCCTACCACCACATTGATGGACTTACCATTTACCTCGCTTTTTTGCAGTCTTAAAATGCGATGTAACCTGTCATATCTTTATATACAAAAGAACAAAGTATTTTCCACTGAATTTTGTGTTAATCAAGTTTTTATGAAAATTGCGCTCCATTTTATCTGCTAATTAAAATTTGATTTCTTATATTGCAGGTCCCATTCTTGTTATCGATTGGAGAAAAATATTAAAATCCCAGCTCTTTTACCTGGCGATCATGAAATAACAATAAACCCTTTACATGATTTTGGAAGTTTTATAAGTAAATTCACACTAAATGAAAAAAATGTTTGTAAGTATTTGAAAAGAAAATTGATTTGAAAATAACTCAGAATGGTGCCTTTGTTAGTATTGTGCTGCTTTATAATTGACAGGAATTTACCATTCTTTTATATATTTTGTTAAACTAATATTCTCATTTACCCTGCGACCATACTTCCAATTGTGGAGCATAGCCAAGATCAAGATGGAAGCAAACTCTTCCTCTGGTCAGTCAAATAGACGTCACACAAGTTAAGGTCCTTCCCACGGTTGGTTTCTCTTCTCCTACCCCTCTACTTCGTTGATTCCTGCATGCCTTTCAGAATTCCTCAGCCATCCTTAGGAAGTAGTCTTTGACCATCCCCTCCCAGAGGAGACCCCATTCCTTTCTTAACATTCCTTTAGGCAGTCTGTATTTCTCTTTTGTGGTATTTCTCACAATTGCATAAATAATTTATTATATAATTAGGTGCTTCCTGTGTATTTCCTCTACAAGAAAACAGGTTCCCTGAGGGCAGAGACTTTGTCTTCTACACCTAGTGTCTAGTCCAGTGCCTTGCACATAGCAGGCATTTTTTATAGATGTGTTGACCGAATGCCTAGGACATATGCTACAAGCTGGGTGGAAGCATGAAATAAATCCAGGCTCTTGGAGATGGAAATTTTGCCATGCAATGAGACCTTAAAAACTCCAGTGGTCTTGACTCTCTTAATGGTGGGGTAGGCAGGTTTGTTGCCTTCTGACAACTATTATGGGATGGCATCATAATGATATTACAGTGAGTCTTATAAGGATGACTTATTTTGAAGCAAGGGAAAGAAAATATAAGCAACTTGGTGATCTCTCCAATTTTACAGGCAAGGTGCATGTTTGGAGTGGTCTGTTTCTGACATAGCACAGATTTTGAAAGGATAATAGCAAAGCATGCTGTCCAGGAACTTAGAACCGGTCTCATTTTCTGACTGTAGTATTGTCTGGGTAAAGTGCTACATAGGGCTGTTTTCAAGATAGAGAAGAGCCATGTTTGTTATTTTCTTTCTGTAGTTGTATGTGAGATACATGTGAGATGGTTTTGTGCAGATCAGCCATGATCCCAATACCCAGGAAGAAATATTGTTAATACTTACATGTGTTCTCTATGTGTGTGTGTGTGTGTGTGTGTGTGTATAAACAGTAAAGTTTATATTACTTTATTATAGGCTTATCAGAAGATATAGATTTTCAAGTTATTATGTAAATAAATCTACTTATAGCTGCCTAGTATTCCATTGAATGGAGGTACCATAATTACTTTGTCATTGATTTTTTTTAGCAAATTGTATTTTATTTTATTTTTAGCAAATTATATATTTTATTAAAATTTTTTTTACTTATACTATTTTATTATAATCAATTACCACATCATTTTAAATAGAAGCCTTGTTAAAATTGAACTAGATTGATGTCTTTTTTTTTCAGTTATACATATACATGTATCTATTCTTTTAAAAATTCTTTTCCCATTTAGGTTGTTACATAATATTGAGCAGAGTTCCCTGTGCTATACAGTAGGTCATCCTACTGTTGGTTATCCATTTAAAATACAGCAGTGTGTACCTGTCAATTTCAAACCGGGGCGGGGCGGGGGGCGGGAAGTGTGGGGGGAGGGATAGCTAGGGAGTTTGGGATTGTCATTGATTATTAACATTGAGATTTTTATTTCTAGTCTTTCAACATTATTACCAATGCTTTAATGAACATTTTTTGCACATATATGTTGCTGAATTTGTGTGATGATTTTCTTAGGCTAAATTTCCTAGAATTGGGAATGCTACATTAAAGACATCCGCTTTTTATGACTCTTGATGTCCGCTACCAGTTGCTCCCCCCACATTTTGAATCTTTTTGCATTCCCACAGACATCATATTAGAGCATGCCTGCTTGTCTGCATCCTTGCCAGGACTGGGTATTGTCTGTCTGTCTTAGATTTGCGATTTCAATCTGATGGCCCCCAAATTATAGCGCTGTTGTTTTTATATTTCTGTGATTACTTTTTAAAATTATCATTTTTATTCTTTTCTGAACTATTTATATCCTTTGTAAATTTTCTCTCATGTTGAAATTCATCTTTTTCCTCGTTAGTTCACAAGAGCTTTCTGTATAGTATGGTTATTACTTCTGTCCTATTTGCTACAAATACTTTTGCAAGTTTAAAATTTAAACTTTGTGGTGTTTTTTTCATACCACCGATTTTCATTTTTATATAATAGAATCTCTTGATATTTTTCTTCATGAGTTTTTGGTTTTGTTATCATGCTTAAATCTTTCATCCATCTGGAATTATTTTGTACTAAGGTATGAGGGAATCTAACTTAATTTTATTCCAGATTTTCAAAAATTTCCCCAGGACTCTGTCAGAGAGCCAGTTTGTGCTGTCTGCTTTTTCAGTAGGGATTGCGAAGGTTCTGTCTGGGAAGCTACTTGAAGATAAGTGTCAGAATTCGAAAGGCAAATCAGGACAGACTCTACGTGACTTACTGGATTAATAGTTCACTGTTTTTGCATAGCATGTAATTTGTTGACAGCATTTTTAATAATAATGGGCCTCATTGTGATTTGAATATTAGATTAACAGTATCCCAACACTAAGATATTACTACTGCTACTCAAATAAGAAAAATACTGATAAGAAAATGAAAAGCAAATTAGATGAATATAAGAGAGGGAGGTGGGTCCATCAGCAAACCTTTGAACACCTGTCATATGCAAGAGATGCTGTGAAATGATAGTGGAGCTGTGCATTAGAAGATTTGGGTTCTTTGGCAGTTTGCTACTAAATAAAAGTATGAGAAATTAAGTTTTCTTCAAATCTTAAGATGCTTTCAAAAGTATACGTATAAAGCAAAGAAGATGTTTTAACACATATACATATATCTAATAAGCTTCTTTTTTTAAATTTTATTTATTTTTGGCTGTGTTGGGTCTTTGTTGCTGCACGTGGGCTTTCTCTAGTTGTGGCAAGCGGGGGCTACTCTTTGTTGTGGTGCACGGGCTTCTCTTGTTGTGGAGCACGGGCTCTAGGTGCGCAGGCTTCAGTAGTTGCAGCATGCGGGCTCAGTAGTTGTGGCATGCAGGCTTCTAGAGCACGCAGACTTCAGTAGTTGTGACACACGGTCTCAGTAGTTGTGGCTCACGGGCTCTAGAGTGCAGGCTCAGTAGTTGTGGTGCATGGGCTTAGTTGCTCCGCAGCATGTGGGATCTTCCCGGACCAGGGATTGGACCTATGTCCCCTGCATTGGCAGGCGGATTCTTAACCACCGTGCCACTGGGAAAGTCCCCTCTAATAAGCTTCTAATTGACAAGGGAAAGCACAAAAATAAGTCTTTGTAAGATTTTTAATCTCTAAGTTTCTTAAAATAACCTAAAAATTTGCATCTGTATGAGGCAGAATAAATAACGTGGATCCTATAAAAGAGCTGGGAAAGCTCCCATCTTCTGATGTTCTAAGGCAGAAGGGGCATGGAGGTTATGGGTAAAGATAAACCAGCTTTATTTAAAAAATAAACAAGACTGATGAAATTTTTTCTAGCTGCAAAGTTTGTAGTTTCTAGAAAGCAAGCTAACATTGTCCTCAAGTGTATTTTAGCTGGAGAAAAATGCAGATGACAGTTCGTGGGAGCTTAGGGGAACTTCCCTGGCATACAGTGAAGAAGTATACTATGAAGTCGTGAAAAAACTGTGTTTAATCTTTTCATTTGTAATTATGGCTGTTACTGTCTTTAGCTGGAAATATCAGGTATGACTTGGGTTTTGAAGAATAGCCCACTGCTATTTAGATAAAATGTTAATTATGTGTACTTTTCAGGGAGGGAAGCATTTTAATAGATGAGTGTTGCCTTAATAAAGTACTCTCATGTTTAATAATTTTAAGTTACTACGTTGTGACATCTTGGAACATTTGAAGGATCCGTGTTCTTGGCAGCCTCTGCTCTGTGTGGTTGCCCTGCCACCTTGAACTTGTCCCTCCTGACACTGAATCAGCTTGTTACTCCTCATTTGCTCCTTCTTTTTTAAAAGCAGTTTCCCACTTAAACTTCTCGTGTAAAGCATCCTCCACTGTCCTTATGTAGCTGAGTAACTGTTGACTGCTGCATATTTTAGGCTTTAATCCACATGTTCTGTTTCCTGTGTGACCCTAAACATTTTACGTAAACCCAGTGTAGAGCACTGTGATCAGTACATTTTAAGTAAGTTTAGTAAAAACTTACTTTTAAGTTCCAAGACTAAGTTATATTGCACACAATTTATATTATATTGGTCTGCTTTGCCATTTTTGTTCTTCAGAACATTCAGCCACCCTCTCTCTGTCAGCTCCCGCAGTTGTGCTGGAAGTGACTTTACTTAATGGTCCTTGAACTTCGTGGGGCAGCACTAGGATAGATATGGGCCCTGAGAGCCTGTGACTCTGGATTTCTTTCAACTTACCTTCACCTTACTGTCATTTGAGGAGAGCACAGGCAAGAAAGAGCCCTTCATACCAGAAAGCCTGAATTTCATAGAACAGAACAGGCTCATACCTTGTGTGTTTTCCACTGATCCCCACATTTTTCATTAATATACTCATTCCCTATAGGTAGGAAGACTTGAAGATTTTGAAGAATACCTTACTCTTTCGGCTACCTTTTTGTTTTGTTTTTTTTAAGTTTACCAGTTTCTCCCTGTGAGAGGCTCTATCCTTGAGCATGGTTTTTCTCTTTACCTTTTGTACTACAACTTCAGAGCCTACTGCCCTGCCAGCCTTCTTTCTCAGGAATTGACGGTACCCTCACCAGCATCAAAAGACCACCAGTGGTCTTTTCTCAGCCTTCCTCTCTGAACTCTGTTTTCCTGGGCCTGGACGACAACCCATTTCTTTTGATTTCAGTGATGCCAGATTTTCTCTGGTTTCCTTCTGCTTCTATGTCATTCCCTCTCGGGATTCTTGCTGGGGTCTCTGGCTCCTTGAAGGTGTGACTGTCACTAGCTCTCAAACAAGCTTTGGCTGTTTTGTGTCGGTGTGTTATGTTCATTTCTGAACTGCACTCAGCGAGTTCCTCTTGAGTCTGTGTGCACTCTCTGATTGGTCCCCATTCTCACTTACTGTCTGCACGTCCCCCCTCCATTGATGGTCTTTTTTTCCCCAACACTTAGTCATCCATGGCCAGACTCCCACATCTCTTCACAATTGTCCCTGGTTCCTTTTGCCTTTCTTCCTGCTTTCTGGGCTAGTGACTTGAAGAAATCTTAGATGTTTTCATGTCTTGGTTATTACTAATCCTTCACTTCTTTGACCCAGTCATTTCTTTGAAATGCCCATTAGATTTTGTCCTTTCTTTTCCATATATGGCATCCTGAGCCACATCCTTATTACTATAGCCAGGCTTTCTCCAGCTGTCTTCTGCTTTATCACCTTATCTCTTTCTCAGTCACCTGCAGACCTGTTGCACACCACTGCAAACTAGCCTTTCTGAAGGACTTCCCAGATCCTGCCAAGTACTTCTTATAACCTTGTTGGCTTCCTCAACTCAATGCTTTGGTCACTACCACGGTCTTGCTGCTGTTTACTGCTGCCTATGCCAGTAGTAGCTCATTGCATCCTCAAGTGGGTAACTTTCCCTAGCATGCAGGCTGTGACTGGAGATGAGTGGGGAAGGGTGTAGAGAAAACAGATGGAAAGGTTTACCAAGGCCAGCTCTCCATAATCTATACAAAGGGAGCTTTTTCACTTCTCTCCAATGTTGTCTGCTTGGAGATTTCAGACCCAGTGACACTGGAGTGTTGTGGGAACTCAGTTGCTGTTTGTATTAGAAGATGTATTATGGATTTGAAACAGCGGGCTGGTAAATAATTTTCTCAGATTTGGCTGATGAACAGCTAGGAGCTGCTTATACAAATAAATACATATATTTATTCTCTTTTTTCAGTAGGAGGTGCAAGAATTTAATCCTTAATTGTTTTTTGATCAAGAAGTAGAGTTTAACATTAGTTGATTAATGGGATTATAATATGAAAAGTAGTTACTTATTTGACTAAGTTTTATCTTTTGTTTCCTTTTTTTAAGCCTTCATTCCAGATGTTCCAGAGATCGTGGATTTGTCTGCTGATTTCTCAACTTCTACATTACACCTAAAGTGGAATGACAAGGGTTCTGTTTTTCCACATCACTCAAATGTCATCTGGGAAATCAAAGTTCTACGTAAAAAGAATATGGAAATCGTAAAATCAGTAAGTTTGAACAAAAATAGCTTTTTTCCTGTGACATTAAAGAACTGAATACTTTTTTATAATTTTAAAGTGGCAACAGTGAACCTTTAGATTATTAAAGAAGTAAATCAGATATCCTTTGGGGGTTCAGTAAAAACTGTATGCTATGCCTGAAAAACTCACTAAATTAATGAAATAATGTGTAACCATTATAGGAAGTTTAGGAAATTAAGGGAGAATTAATCCATGATTCTGCCACTTGAACATAGTAAACAATATCTTTGTGTATTCCTGTCAAACCTTTTTTATATGCATGTTTTTACATAAATGAAATTAAAAATATACATATAATTTAATTTACATATTACTATAAATTATCTAACACCACAGACATAAAAATAAATGTTTTGCAACATATTTAGCCATAGTAATTGTTGAGAAATCTATAAGTATAAATCTATAAGTTTGTATAAATCTGTAAGTTTGAATAAATCTATAAGTTTGAATTTATCTGAATCCAAAATAACATTCTTATATTTAATAGTACATGGTTTTTTTTCCTCTAATTTTAAAATCTTGTTTATGAATAGTTTCCTAATGATCCATCTTTAGTTTATTATTAATCTAAGGAATAGTGAGATATAGCAGTGAAAAGTATTGACAGCTAGTACATGGGAATTCCCTCTTTCATCCTTTTACTCTTTTCCTCTTTAATGCACTTGAAATATGCCTAGTTATAGACTTAAGAATTAGAAGACCATGATTTTACAGTTTATTTGCCTAAGTACATAGATAAAATAGTAAAGATAATAAATAGTATTATTCTGTATTTCATAGTCACTGTATTATTTTTCCTTTTTGACAACCTATGTATTACATCCTGAAAGAGTAGCAGCCATGATTGTAGTTACCTTGTTTCCAATGTTTCTGGCATTCCCCTTTCCGGCACTATTGTGAAAGCTCTCTATATGTTAATAGTTTGCATCTTCACAATAGGCCCCTGGGGGAGGCTCTGTTAGCATCACCCCCATTTTACAGATGAAGATACAGAGTCACAGGAATACATTAAGTGGAGGAGCCAGGAATCAAACCCAGACAGTTGATTCCAGAGTCTGTGCTCTTCCTTAACCAGTACCATCTGTATTGTATTACATAATCAGTATACTTATTTTCATCTAAGATGCCCTCCCTTTCCTTTTCACCTATACAAATTGAATACACATTTCAAGACCCAGGTCAAATCCTATCCCTTATTTTAAAGCCCATTCTAATTACCTCAGTGTAAAAATGCTCTCTCTTTTCTTGAGTTTTAATGGCAATTCTTGTGTGTCAGTCTGATTTGCAGCTAACTTTGATATAGCTCTACCATTATTGTCTTAAAACTATTACTTATTTAAAATTGTATTGTGTAGCATTTTTTATGGCCTAACATTTTATATTCTGCGTTACTACTTACTGGCTTAAGATGACTTCTCAAAACGTCCTTTTTCTTATTTGTAAAATGGTGCTAATATTTGCTGTAGTAAATGATATGATATTTATAAAGCTACTAAACAGCTATTAGTTGTTATTACTTCCTTTGGGAGCTAGATGGTTTGTTTGTTTTTTTAACTGACTTAGGGATGCTGGAGTAAGAGGGATACTCTTTGACATGTAAGTGAAATCAAACATAAATGAATAGAAATATTCTTCTAAGATCATGTAACTCATTGCCACGAGATGTGTAACAAGACAGCAATGGCAAGATAGTAATTCCCTACTTTTTGGAATATGATCTTTGGAGAAAAATGTTTCTATGGGGAAAAATAGCAAGAGGCAAGAAAAATAGAGCTAGAACAAATTAATTTTAAAAAGTTACTCCTGTCCATAGTAAAATATGACATTTTTATTTATAATTATATTATTAGTATTAGTATTTAAGGTAGAATTGCTTATAATCAGTCATTTTATGACAGGTTATAATGCTATTATTTTGTAATAGCTTAAAGATCATTAAAGATCATGAAACACTATAAATGTGAGTTTCATTTATAAGTTTAATTTATAGTGTTTCATTTATAACTTGACATTTTCTGCCCGCAGCCTCACAAACAGCTGTGGAAGCTTTGCACTGCGCAAGCCAGGATGTGAATGATGCCTGGGAGTTATGCAGCCCTCTCTCCTCCTCTCATTTTTCTCTCTTGTAAACAAGGAATTCTTTTAGCTGATTCTTTTATTATTTGTCTCCATTTTTCCAGATAGCCTGCTTATGTTGCTGTTATTATTTGTTTAGTTTTTTGAGCAATGTTTTATTAATTTCCCACAATGGAAAATGAGAATTTAGTCCTGTCTCCCTTCCCAGCCCAGGGACACGCACTCGCATGTATGTGCACTCACATGCGTGTGCACGCACACGCACGCTCTCTCTCTCTCTCTCTCTCTCCACTTCTTATTTTTTTCCAATATCATTATGTTATAATTTTTGGTAGACCAGTATTCATTATTTGGATTACAGTAATGTAAACACTATTTATAACTGAACCAAATAGTGTTTACTATTCTTTTCCTTTTTCTTGTACATCTTCTCGTATTGTCTTGTACTTACAGTTTTTATTTGTCTGCTTCATTAATTCAATCCTAAATTCTTTCTAGGTTGTGTAAATCTGTCGAAATGTTCAAACAAACATCAGTTTTGTCTTTCTGAATACATCTCTCTGAGGGCCTTCTGACTTACTTCCTGACCCTTTTCATGTAAGAGCTCATGTGGATGCTGCCAAATATTTGTATAGCACAAAGTGTGGCAAGTAGCTGAGTATTCTGAGGTTTCTCAGGAGCTCCAGCAGCCTCCACTCCCAGTAGCCAACCCTTGGTTTGAAGAGATTAATGCCTGGGTGTACCTATAACCCATTCAAGACAAACCTCTGTGTTCTTCAACACATTTGTTAGGAAGCTATGGTTCAGCCTCATTCAGAGGATTCCTTTTATAGTTGTCTTATGATGGATCCTCTTTTTCCTGAATTCCTTGTTTCCTCATTTTGGTGGAAGCATAAATTCTAGTAGTTATTTGCTATTTTTTGTAGATACTCTCTGCTAACTGCAGTGGTAGCTTACAGATATATTTTATTTAAAAAAAATTAAATTAGTTGCCAGGAAAATTTAAAAGACTGTCAATTCCAAATATTGATAAGATGCAGAAGGATTGAAACTTTCATACCCTTCTGGTGGGAATGTAAAATGCTACTTGATGAATTCATTGAGATACTACATTTCTGAAGATGTCTATTCTGCATTCACTCATGATTGCTAGTTTAGCTGGGTAAAAAGATCCTAGGTTGGAAAATTTTCTCAAGATTTTGAAGGCATTGTTCCATTTGCTTCTCATTGTAGATCTATCTTCATCTGTTGTGCTGTACACTCATTAGGCCCCTTTCAGTCTGAAAACACATGCCTGTCAGCTTGGGAAATTCTTATTTTATGTCTTTGATTTCCTCATCTCTTTTTTCTCCTTTTTTTCTTAGAACGTCTGTTCTTTAGAAATTGTACCTTTCTGACCTTTCCTCTAATTATCTTATCATTCTTACATTCCATCAGTATTTTGCTCTATTTTCTGAGCAATTTTTCCTAAAGTTTATCTTGCACTTTTGAATTTCTATTAATATACTTTTTAGTATACAAGAGATCCCTTTTCTTAGTCCTTTTTTTAAAAAAATTTATCATGTTCTTGTTTCATGGATGCAATATCTCTTCTTATCTTTGAGGTTATCAGTGATTTAAAATTTTTTTTCTTTCTGTGCATTCTGTTTTTTCACATTGCTTTTTCGTTGTTGTTGTTTTGATCTTTGACTTTCACATTAGAACTTCTTCTCCCCTTTCTGGTCATCTGGTTGCTGCTCATATTTAAGTGAGTGGTTCTTGAAAAATAAAACAAGTCTAATTGGAACTTTTGTTTGCCTGGGTGGGACTTGTTGGCTAGGGCACCACTGTATGTGATTAGGATGGGCTGTCAAGCTGGAAAAATCTTAATATTATTTTAGGTTTTTATCTTGACCTGTTCATATGCTCCTTAGAAAAGTTTGCTTAGACTCTTACCTGGTGAGTATGTACCTGGCCATCAGTATCCTGGGGGCTGAGTAGGGAAGAAGGCAGGAGTGCCCCAGCCTTTAGAATGCGTAGTTAGTTACCATTGCCCATCTGCTTTCCAGTGTCTAGAATCTTACCAGTATTGTTTCTTCAATTTTTTGCCCTTGTGCATCTGTGCCTTAAAAAAAAAAAAAAATCTTGTACTTTTGTTCTAGAGGAATTTCATGAAGTAAAGAGAAGGAAGTACATTTATTTAATCTGTTGTCTTTAACCAGAAGTCCCAAGGTCTCTTTTAGTATATCCTCATATATTTGGTTGAAATCTTGCCCATTTTCCACAATTGAAATTAAGCTTTCTATATTATTATAAGTTGCATATTTAAAAATAAAATTTGAAATATATGACACTTATATAAAAAAATAATCCAGTCTAAAATAATAGTTTATTTTGTTGAAATGCTCTCCTCTCTTTGACTTTAACCCTTGGAGATAAAAAAAGCATTAACTGTTTTTTGTCCATGGAAAATGGGACCATTTTAGGCAATGGTGTATTTTCTCATGAACTGTATTGAACGTTTTGGACTATTAACATCTTGTGTAATAATGAAGTAGGCCCTAAAGTTGAAGAAGTAAACATAAATGAATCATAATTATTGTTACTACAACTCTCCTTTTATGCCTTATAGAAAACAGATAGTTTTACAAAAGAGCAAAGCTTTGATTTACTTAGCTGGTAATTGTATACAGTCTGTTGTGTTTTTTTTAACCCTAAGAGAGAGCAGGACATAGTACTTGGAAATAGAATTTTGTGTTTGTGTTCATTTTGTAGGTGACCCACAATACAACCCTGAATGGCAGAGATACAATTCATCACTGGAGCTGGACCTCAGACATGCCCTTGGAGTGCGCCACTCACTATGTGGGAATTAGATGCTACATTGATGATCCTCAGTTCTCTGGTCGCAAAGAGTGGAGCAACTGGAGCCCACTGAAGAACATCTCTTGTAAGTGCATATTTAAAGGATTTTCATTTCAGATGAATTAGATTAGTCTTGCTTAAGGGTAGGGTTTAGCTCACGGTTTTAGTTCTCTGAACCCCATTTGGATGCATGAGGGTCACCGGGGGATCTTCGAAGTCTTCTGACCCAGAACATTTTGATTCAAAAACTCTGAGATAGGCTTCAGAAATCTGTATTTTTAAAGAACATACTGAGTGATTAGATAAACATCCAGGTTTAAAAATCACTTCGAATAGACATTGGGAGAACATTTAAAAATTTTATGTAGGCGGTAATGAGATCAAGTCCATATTTTTAAAATAGAGCTCCCAATTTCTTGCCCATAGAGCAGACTGCTGTGAGCTGCAGTTACTGCAGAGAACATGGGAATCCGCAAGTATAGGACTTGCCTGGCAGTCCAGTGGTTAAGACTCCGAGCTTGCAATGAAGGGGGCGCAAGTTTGACCCCTGGTCGGGGAGCTAAGATCCCGCATGCCAAAAAAATAAAATAAAATTAACAGTGTGAATCTGCAGGTATATCAAAAATCATCTGTACATTGAATAAAACTCAGGCAGGTATAATGTTGGCAGTGTGAGAGAGGGCCTAGAAAATTGTTGACAATAAAATAAAGTGCTTTAAAAGGCTGGTAATCATTGTAGATTATTTACTCTAGTGACAATATGGAGAAATGGATCAGAGGGAGGAAGGACTGGAAGCAGGCAGATTAATAAGGAGAATCTTGTAGTTCAGCAAAAGACAGTGAAGGTATAAAATAGGACACCTGGGTTTAGAAATGAAAAGAGGGAAGAAGTATGAAAACACTGAAGAGACCGAATTAGAATTAGCGACTATGCTTTTGGTAGGGGAGAAATAGAGCCGAAGATGACTATTAGTTTGGTCAGCTGGGTAGCTGGTGATGCTGTCCAATGAGACAGAAACTATATGAACAAACTAGGTGGGAAAGATAAATTTCAATTTTAATGTGTTGAGCTTGAGGTAGCTGTGAAGTGCCTGGGAGCAATTTCTCATTGTCAGTTGGGAATACAAATTCGGCATCCAGGTGATTAGTTCGAACTGGAGATATACAGTTGACCCTTGAACAACTGGGTAACCCCCAGGGGCTCCGACCCTCCCTGTAGTGGAAAATCCACACATAATTTATAGTTAGCCCTCCATACCCGTGGAACCTCCGTATGTGTGGTTCCACATCCGAGGATTCAACCAACCGCAAATCCTGTAGTACTGTAGTATTTACTATTGAAAAAAATCCACACGTAAGTGAACCCATGCAGTTCAAACCCGTGTTGTTCAAGGGTCAACTGTGTACTTGAGAATCGTTAACATACGTGATGGGAAAATTTTTAAATCTTGGAGGTTAACATAACTCAAGGAAAGGGGCATGAAGACCAAGGACACATCTCTTAGAAGCTTGTATGAGGAGGGGAGGATGGAAGAAAATGAGGCCAGCAAAACAAACAGCAGCCAGAGGGTTAAGAGTAGCAAAAGTAAGTAGTCTACACCCCAAGAGAGAAGGGAGTTTTGAGAAGGAAGACTTTAGGCAACATACCAGATGCTGTGGAAGTTGAAGGAAAGATTACTAAGACGTGGCCACTGGATTGAGCAGTTAGGCCGTGGAGCCATTTAATAAAGTGGCCAGAGTAGAAGCCAGATTGCAGTAGATTAAAGAGTGAGTAGGTAGAAAGGAGACTAAAGGTAATATTTTTAAATTGGCTATTTAGGAAAATAAAAACAAAAGGGTGACTTTAACCTACAGAGTTGGGATTTTTTTTAGAAAGTGCTTTTTAGGATGTGGAGTATTTAACCATGCATGTAAGCTGATGGAAATTAGGACATCTGATCTAAATACATAGAATAATTTCAAAGGAATGGAATTATTTAATGTGTACCTTTTTCTTGGTGTGGATTTTTCACATGTGGATAAACCCACTTAATTTGAACGTTTAGACTTCTTAGATATTAACCTGTGACCTTACACGGCAACCTGCAGTCCCCTCTACTCCCCCCGCCATCACCCCGTCATAAGTAAATAAAACCACACACATTTTTATTTCTTGTGTATGTCTTGCTCCTTTGAAACCTGGGGGGCGTACCTTATCTTTGGGCCACCATAATTACAAAGTACCTAACTGTGTTTTATGTACACTGGGCTAATTTATGTAAAAAACTTCTAAAGTATTTATAATTCCTTTTGCTCTTTCTAGGGTCTCCTGATTCTCAGACTAAGGTTTTTCCTCAAGACAGAGTGCTACTTGTAGGCTCAGATATAACAGTATGTTGTGTGACTCAAGAAAAAGTGTTATCAGCACAGATTGGCAGCACATATTGTCCCCTTATCCATCTCGATGGGGAAAATGTTGCAATCAAGATCCGTAATATTTCTGCTTCCGAAAGTAGTGGAACAAATGTGGTTTTCTCCGTAGAAGATAACATGTTTGGAACAGTTATTTTTGCAGGATGTAAGTATATAATTTTTTTTTTAAGAAAAGAGTTCCTATTAATCTGTTTTGGTCCTCTTTGAAAGCCTTAATGCTTTTTCGGGGGGATGATTTTCTTTCTTTCTTATTTTTTTATTCTTTGATGCAAATGACATATGAGGGTACCAGCATTTTTGCTTGTTTTAAGGTGAGTTCTAAGCTTGTTTTCTACATACCTGTATCTATATAATTTGTAGCTTTTGTAATAAAGATTTGAAACATTCATCTACTAATTTTTAGTTTAAATTCTTAGTTAACAGCTTTGTTGAGTCAAGGGCAGGTAGTATATAATATTTCTTACTCCTACATCATTTAGGAATTTTTTCATATAAATTAATTTCCCACCTAATTAAAGCATACCTTTTTTTAAAGTACCTGAATTAAAGAAATTGTAATGATTTTACACAAAATCTTTCAAAAGCATAACCTACACTTCTCTGATGAGAGGAGGGTGGCTGCAGGACATGGGGGGAGGAAGAGTCCCCCTCTCCCTGTGTTCTGTGTCTGATGTACTCTCCGTAATGCAGGGGCATCTTTTAACATGGTCACTTCTACATTCCATGACGTTTCCAAAAGTTGTTGTGGGTGGACTGCCCTACCTATATGGCTTGTGTTGTGCATCCACAGATACTTTTTTTTTTTTTTTTTTTTTTTGCGGTACGCGGGCCTCTCACCGTTGTGAGCGGCCGTGGCTCACGGGCCCAGCCGCTCCGCGGCATGTGGGACCTTCCCGGACCAGGGCACGAACCCATGTCCCCTGCATTGGCAGGCGGACTCTCAACCACTGCACCACCAGGGAAGCCCCACAGATACTTTTGTATTTAGAGTTTTTCTGTCCCCTCCCCTGTGGTAACTGTAATGTTATAATGCACTGATGGCTTTGCCTCCAGCAGTGCTTCCCTTCCTGCTCACATTCAGAACTTAAAGTTTCTAGTGGTCCAAGGGTCTCATGAATAAAATGTGTGAAATGTAGTGAATGGATTTTGTCATTTTCTTTTGCTCACTCAGTGATTTTTCTTATGCTTTTTTTTTCCTTACGATTGTCAGTTATGCTGTGGATCAGCCGCTTTCAGTCACTTTTCTACTTCCATAGAAATTTATGATAAATTACATTCAGTTGCTGATAGATTCCCAAGGGAAGGGGATTAGGTGCCCTTCTCAGCTTGATGGCTGTAACCTTACTCTCTTTTTGCTTTCCAGTAAGGCATTTTGGAATTCAAGTGAGAGTGAGGATATATTCAAATTTAAATTTTAGAAATTTAAAAAATTAAATTTTCTTTCCTAAATGGAATTTTAGGAAGTGATGTGCAACATTCCTCACAAATGATCATGGAGTCTAAGTAAAGAACCAGTGTAGCGAAACTGCTTGATAAGTGATACCAAAAAGTGAGATACTCACTTAAAAGAATGAAATAAAAAATTAAAACTTAGAAGATGAGAATATTCACTGTTTTTATTGTTTGTAACAATGTTCTAATCTTTTATCATAGTGCTATTTAGTTCATAATTTAGCTTTCATTTATAACATTTGGAGGTTGAAATATTGATCAATATTTGTCATTTCAGGAGCAACAGTAACATTTCACTTCAGAGGGAGCTCTTTAGAAACTTGCAGCAAGGGCAGACTGTGGTGTGAGTTAGGGATCAAGATTTACTTTCCTTTCCCTTATGGGTAGCCTGTTATCCCATTCTTTACTGAAAAGGCTGAAAATGTTAGAATCAGCTTGTCAGTTTTCCCCTACATACACACATACACATTCAAATGTGCCAGGATTTTGATTGATATTACATTAAATCTATCAATTTAGGAGGATTTTTATTCTTACAATTTGAGTCTTCCAAACCATGAACATGGTATAGCCTTCCATTTATTTAGATTTTCTTTGATTTATTTTAGTGATATGAGGTCTTTTATATCTTTTGGTAAATTTATTCCTAGGTGTTTGATGTTTTCTGGTGCTATTAAAAATTGATGTTTTTAAATTGCGTTTTCTATAGACTGCTATATAGAAAGACAATTGATTTATACTGAGCTTTTACCTAGCTTCAATTGATTCTTTTGTAAGTGGATTTCTTTGAAAAGAAAATCAGTATATTTCAAGTACTGCCCTCTCGTATTTTTTTCTCCTTCAATTTTTCCTTCTACTTCTGTCTAGTTTGCTCCTGTTATTTGGATTTTAAGTATTTCAACTTAATATATCTGCCAGATCCTAAAATAATCAGCATTTTAAATATCCTCAAAATTTGGGGTATGTGAATTTAATAAAACGACCAAAAGTTTGTCCTTAAGTTTAAAACAGTTTTCAAAATAAATATGTCAGTGTTAGTTTTATTATCCAGTTGGTAAACTTTCTTATAAATACTCATTACTTCTCTTAATGTTACCTAAGATACTTGAAGGATGTAATGCTTATCTCTGGGGAAAGTGTGAAATTTTCTAAGTCTTATTTGATAAACTAAGGACTATTTTAAAAATTCAGGTTTTTAAAAATAAAGTTATCTTTTAGACTTTTTCAATGAGTAGATAGTCGTTTAACAAAACTTACCTCCATGGAAGATAGTTTGGATAAATATGACAGTAGGAAATATCAGTTTCTGTATATGCTTGGTTAAGTAAGATTACAGAAATATCACTTTCTATAATCAGTGTCAGACTGTAGAATTTTTATTTATCACTCTGTCTCACAAAACAAAAACAAAACAACTTTTTTTCTTATTCTAGTCTTGCCCCTACAAAAACAGAACAGTCTCATTAAAGAAGAAAAACAACAAAAGATCAGTAGTCACTTGGAATATAGGGATATGTAGAATTTTACCAAGAGTGACTTTGTAAATAATAGTCCTTATAACTTATTTAAGAACTCTGAAACTTGTACCATGGCTTATACTGACTTATGATTTGGTACTTCTTTTCAAATCACAGTATAAAGAGGATAGGTAATAATACTATTAACCTCTAGATTTTTCTGATTTAACTAGTTGGACAAAGGTTCCTTTGAGAGATTTGATGGACTCTGAAATGGGATTTAAGGGGAAAACATGATAGTTGATCTCTTCAGGTTGCTATTGGGGAGTTTCCAAATGAGCTAATGGTCACTCTTAAGTATATGTTAATCCCTCACTCCTAATGTAATATGAACTCTGAAACAACATGCTGTACAAAGAATGGTAATTCCTGCACCATTCAAAATGTAAGCAAATGATTTTTTAAGGAAATTGTCCAAAATGTAATTAACATTTATGAAACATAACGTTTTCAGAGAAAATATACATAATCAAAGTAACTACTTTTTTTTTTTAATTAGATCCACCTGATATTCCTCAAAAACTGAACTGTGAGACATATGACTTAAAAGAGATTATATGCACTTGGAATCCAGGAAGACTGACGTTCTTGGTGGGCCCACGCAATACAAGTTACACTTTATTTGAAAGGTAAAGGTCTCTGGGAAAGGTTGTCAGAACAGTGAGGAGTACCTTGGAAGGATATTAAATGACATAAGAAGATGCTCTGTTTCATTTATGGGAACAAATATAAAACAAAATATGCTGTAGAAAATTGGGTATACTATAAATACTGCATTTTAAACACATGCAGACTCGATATCTTGTCTTTTTAAAAAAGTCTCTAGAAGGAAGAATCCTCAAATATGAACAGAGACTGTCTCTGGGTAGTGGGCTTAATGGCTGATTTTTTTCTTCTGTTTTCTGCCTTGTATATATTTTCTTCCCTGAGTTTGTAGTATATCTATAATTAGAAATACAGACTTTTTAAAAAAAACATTTATTAGAAATTTACCCGTTCATCTTTTCCTGCAATAAATCTCTTGCCATTTTGAAATTATTTTAATATTCTTTAATGTTCTCTTAATTCAGTTTTTCAGGAAAATATGTTAGATTTAAAAGAGTTGAGTTGCCCACAAATGAAAGCTATCAGTTATTCTTTCAAATGCTTCCAAATCAAGAAATATACAATTTTACGTTGAATGCTCGAAATCCTCTGGGTCAATCAGAATCAACACTTTTAGTTAACATAACTGAAAAAGGTAAGCTGCTGCATAAACCAGTGTCTTAAAAATAACTTTAGAAGTGGTAAAATGTCTTGCGATTAATGAAAAGTGCTTCTAGGGATTTCTTTTTACTGATTATTTCCTTTATATTTACTTAATACTAATTTTGTAAATTTCATTTAAAAATCGTTATAATTTCAAGTTTCACTGTTTTATTAAATTCAAATAAAAATTTGAATTAATTGTTTCATAGAAATTGTAAGTGGCTTTATCTGATAGTTTTTGATTTCTGAAAATAGTTTTTTGCCCAATTTTTTTTTTCTTTTTTTTTTTTTGTGGTACGCGGGCCTCTCACTGTTGTGGCCTCTCCCGCGGCGGAGCGCAGGCTCAGCGGCCATGGCTCACGGGCCTAGCTGCACGGCGCCATGTGGGATCTTCCCGGACCGGGGCACGAACCTGTGTCCCTTGCGTTGGCAGGTGGACTCTAAACCACTACACCACCAGGGAAGCCCTGCCCAATTTTTAAAACCTTTTTATTTTGAGATAGTTGTAGACTGACAGGTGGTTGTAAAAATAATTACAGTCCTTCATCTGACTTACTCAGTGGTAGCATGTTATGTAACTGTAGTACCATGTCCAAATTAGGCAGTTGACCCTTGTTCAACACTGAACCAGACTACTGACCTTGCTCAGTTTTCACCAGTTTTTATATGCATTTAATTGTGTGTGTGTGTGTGTGTGTGTGTGTGTGTGTGTAGTTCTGTGCAGTCGGATCCACGTACAGATTCATGCAACCCACCAATACAGTTCAGATACAGAATTCTTCTGTCGCCCACAGGAACCGCCTCCCACTGTCACTATAGCAATACCAACCACACCCCCATCAACACACACGGGCGCGTGCTAGAATCTCTGTTCCTGGAAAACAGCTAGTCTCTTCCTCATCGCTATTGTTTTGTTATTTTGGGAATGGTGTGTAAATGGAGTTGTACACTATTTAACCTTTAGAGGTTGGCATTTTTTACTAAGGATGATGTCCTTGAGATCCATCCAAGTATGTATCAGTAAATAGTTTGTTCCTTTTTACTGCCGATGATTTCTGGATTTTTACCAACCCTATTAATGTACAGCTCAAAATAGAAATAAAAGAGGCCTGTCTTTTTGGCACTCATTCCTGTGGTCATTCCATGTGTATCAACTCTGTGCCAGGCTCTGCAACACACAGAGCAGTGGCGTAGAGGCCTTCTCTTAGAGACAGTCAGGGGCATAAGGTTGCCTTACTTGTGAATATGTCACTTTTATCGATTATTCCTTCTCATCTTTTTTTGTTATGTCTTGATTTTTTCCATAAGGTCACAAAAGCTACATCTTATACTTGCATGGCAGTTTTATATTATTTTTTCTGCCCTCTGCCATTTCAGCCATATCTTCCACGTGATTCTTTCCCATCACTCAATTTGGTATATGCACTATCACCAGTGTAATGTGCAGTTTGCTTCACTGTACCTTTGTTCTTGCCAAGACCCCAGCCTGAGATGATTTTCTGCACCTGTTTTGCCAGTTTCATTCTGATTCGTCCTTCAAAGCTCATCTGAAGTCCTATCTTCACTGTACATGTGCACTTACATCTAAATTCCTGTAGCAGTGAATATCTGTACCATGCATTTAGGACTTAATGTATATACTCTTGTTGATTTTCCTTCTTTCTGTTTGTCAGTCCCCAAGTAAATGAGGGGTTCCTTAAAGGTAGAGACTGACTTACTACCTTTTAGTATTTCTGATGCCAACTGAGAAACCTTGAGTGTGAATGGTTCTTAAACAATGCTGGCCTGGTGTCAGCAGTAAAGGTGAGATTTGTATTCCACACAACAATGGGTGGAACATTGTTGGTCAGCACTGATGACATCTCTTCTGTTTTTTGTTTTCTTTGACTCTCACTTGTCATATTAGAAAAGAGCTTTCAAAGTAATCTTTGAAAATTGTATTTACAGTTCATCCCCATATTCCTACTTCAATCAAAGTGAAGGATATCAGTTCAACAGCTGTTACACTTTCCTGGCATTTACCGGGCAGCTTTGCAAAGATTAAACTGTTATGTCAAATTGAAATTAATAAAACTAACTCAGTACATGAAATGGTGAGTAAGAGTCTTCTGTAAACTTCCTTTGAGATTATTTTGGATAAAATGCTTAGTTTTCAAAAAGAATTAAGTAAATTGGTATGCACAAGCGCTCAGATTACTTATTACAGAGATTTACCAAGTGTGAAGACATTATATATCAATATCATAACAGCATTATATTTAGCACTTAAAAACAGTTATAATACCGGATATTATAGAACGTAAGTTTGACTTTTACTACTCAGAATATTTCCAGGTCTAGTATAGTACCTGGCATGTAACTGGTGCTCAATAAATTTGTGAATGAATTAGTAGTTTTTGCTGTAACCATTGGTGTTAGTTAATGGACTAATCGGCACCAAAGAGAAGGTGTGATTTTTAAAATTGCTAAGTGCAGCAATAGGAACAAGTTATAATTGGGCGTTACAAGTCAAAACACGGCTTTTTAGTACATTTTACATACTTAGGTTGACTTTTATGCCGCACCATCTTGTAATTTGGGGTAGGTCCAAAATAAATTATGTACTTAAATAGTCACTTGGAAACTTAATGATAATTTCTAGAAAATCAGTCAAACTGCAAAACGTAACCCAGAAAGCGTCTTTGCAATAAGTAATTGGGAACTCAGAGACTTTCCTGAGACATGCAAATCCTCAAATTTGTTTAGAATTGCTTCATCTTAATTTATTTAGTTTAAATATTGAATAGTCTACATGTTTAGCACCACACTAGAGGTTCTAAGTGCCATATAAAAAAAGATGCATAAGATGATGCCTGCCTCCAGTCAGTTTCCAAGTATCATCTGAATAATGTATTTAATCCTCAAGGTCATCTTAGACTACTAAGTTATATTAAGGTATATTGCATTACCATTAACCATTGACTGAATAGCATCTTCTCTGCATAATTAATTGACCATTATTACTTAGATCCAACATTTGGACTAAAAAGATACCTCAATTTTATTTTTTGCTGTTGCAGAACATAATTTCACTGATTTGGCATTTACATAAGAATTAAAATATAGTGGATGAACTGTCTTTGGTTTTATAGAGGTAAACTCTTACGACATTCAGTCAATTTATGTTACAAATTTGGGAGGCTTTCTTCTAAAAAAAGTATATGAGTGTATGTATGTATTCATATACATGTGATATTATATATATAATATATATATTTGTTTCTAATAGCGGAATGTCACAATGAAAGGAATAGAAAATTCAAGTTATCTTGCTGCTGTGGATAAGTTAAATCCATATACTATATATACTTTTCGGATTCGTTGTTGTACTGACCCCTTCTGGAAATGGAGCAAGTGGAGCAATGAAAAACAATATTTAACCACAGAAGCCAGTAAGTTAACTGAATGACATACGGCTAATTATTACTATGGATGCTGAAATTTTGTTTTTAAAAGAAAATGTCACCAAAGTGACTAAAAGCAGGAGAATGTTTAGATAAATTGTGTAACTATATAATGCCTGCTAGTAAAATATCATACAGACATTTTAAATGATGGTTTTTCGAGTTTTGTGATAATATGGAAAAATGCTTGGCATGTGTTATGTGAAAGGACTAGGCTACCCTATCCACAATATGATTGCAACTGTATTAAAATGATACATAGGAAACCAAACTTGAAACCATAGTAAGATTATGGAGTGATTTTTCTCACACTCTTTCCTCCTATTCCTGGAGTTTTCATAACCTATTTAGAGTATCTCTTTATTGAAAACAAGTTTTAATAAAGCTAATTTGGTGGAATTTGTATTTGTGACCTAGGCCTGAGAAATGGATGGGACTACAGGTTCTTGAACTTTAGTTTCTGTGGTACGCCCAGGTCAATATATCTATAAAATCAGGTAACTGGTTATCTAAGTATGATAATTTCTAAAGACAGAATGAGATACTATTCTTGATTAAGCAGATGTCAGCTTTAAAACAAAGCAAAAAATTTAGAAATAGGTGTAATTTTCAGAAATCATTAAACAAAAGGTAGCAAAAGCTTTATTTGAACTATATAATATAGGGAATATAAACTTCTTCCAAAAAATTTAACAAACAGTAAGACAAAAAAGGACAGGTATTAACCCAGATTTTGTCTCTCTACATGAAGACTAGAAAGATGAGAGAGGATCCTTACAGTACATGTAAGAATTGTTTGGATCATGCTTGAGTCCAGGGAGAGAGTGTATTAGTTATCTATTGCTATGACACATTACCTCAGAACTCAGTGGCTTAGAACAGCAAACGTTTGTTATCTCACAGTGTCTGTGGATCAGAAATTTAGACAGCTTAGCTGAGGCTACAGTCAGGATGTGGGTAGGGGCTGCAGGCTTGATTGGGGCTAGAGGATTGCCTTTCAGGATGGTTCAGTCACATGCCTGTTGGCAGGAGGCCTCGGTTCCTCACCACGTGGGCCTCTCCGTAGGGCTGCTGGAGTGTCCTCAACATGGCAGCCAGCAAGTCCCAGACTTATTGATCAAAGAGAGAACAAGGCAGCCTCCACAATGTCTTTTCTGTCCTAGCCTCAGAAGGGACATACATCACATCTGCCGTACCCTACTTGTCACACAGGCCAACGCTGATACAGTGTGGGAGGGACCACACGAGGGCATGAATGTCAGGAAGCGAGACCAATATCATTGGTCATTTTGGAGACTGGCTGCTTTTGCTTTCAGTTGATGAGCTGTTGTTGCCAAGAGGAAACATTTTATTTATGCCTCATTAAGATGAAGGCATTAATTCATTTAACAAATACTTGTTGAGTATCCACCATGTGTCAGGAATTGTTCTAGTTACTAGGAATATAGCAGGGAATAAAACAGCAATCTCTGTCCATGGAGTTTATAGGATAAAGGATTAGAAATGAGTTTTAAAAGTATGTATACAATAGCATATTGGGTGGCAGTGAGTGCCACAGAAAAAAATAAAACCTAGAGAGAGGGCTAGGGAATGAAGGCCAGGCGGTTGAGGAGGGAGGTTGCAATTTTAAATAGAGTAGCTGGAAGAGACTTCACTAATAGGTAACACTTGATCTGAGATATAAAGGAGGTGGTGAAGGAAGCTACGTGGTTAATTCAGAGAAGAAAAGTTCTAGGCAGAGGAAGAGAGGGCATAGGAAGTGCAGAAAGCCTGGGGCAGGTGTCCTTGGCATGTTTGAGGAGCAGCCAGGAAACCAGTGTGTAGCCAGAGCCAGCTTGAGTAAGGGGGGAGAGACGGATGTGAGATGGAGAGGCAGCCTTGGACCCATTTCTGAGGGACTTGAGGGTGATTTTAACCCATTGTAAGGGGCCTTGTGTTTTGTAGACATTTGGAGCTCAGCTTTTCCATTGCTCCATTTTCTAAGTGGAAGCCACTGACTTCTTCACATTTTTATTGAGAATTTCAAAAACCTAGACAAAAATTTCAAATACCACCATCCCACTTACTGATCTTATCAACTTACATAGTATGCATCTTCAAATACCAACTTTTAAATCTCTTTTCTAGTTCCTTCAAAGGGACCAGATACTTGGAGAGAGTGGAGTTCTGACGGAAAAAATTTAATAATATATTGGAAGGTAAATATCTAATTCTTCCTTGAATATTTAAATAACTTTATTATGCTGAACTACTTAACTTACATATGGTACCTGGGTTATCAGGCAGCCAGGATTTCCCAGACTGGCTTAGCGTACAGTATTGCTGAGAATGTAACCTGGCTTCTAAAAGCCCCAGATTCCACATCACTGCAGATGCACCACAGTCACTGTAGTGAGGATGTCTGTGTCAAGAGCTGAGCATTCTTTAGTTTGATTTTATGAGGCCTGTAAAGATTTCATGAATTCCATCTCTCTCACTTTAGTCAGAAATGCAGCCAGAAACCGCAAGTTAGGATCTCAAGTGTTTATGTTACATTTTCAATTCAATGACTAGGAAACCAACTTTATATATATATCATGTGTAATTTGTTGTCCCCTAAGTAAATTGCATTATCATATGACAATTATAAAGTTTTACATAGTTTTCTAAAATTCTAGATAAAATATGAATTGCATTATATTTTACTAGCTTTTCCTTACCAGAGCAGATGTTTTTGTTGCTATATTTTTTTATCTGATTTATGAACATCAAAACCATGAACAATTGTCTTCTACACCAGATTTCATAGGAACAGTTATAACCAGATTCTTTTAAAACAGTGAATTTTGTTATTTAAATTTAAACTACTATTTTTATAAAAATTTGACATCTTTACAGCTTTAAGTAAAGTAAATCTTTGAAGTCTGTGAGCAAGTTGTGTACAAATTCCATTGCTTCGAGGTTGTCTGTATATGACTGTGCATCCCCTCTTACTCTTGATTAGCAAATCCCCTGGCTACTCTCAGTTGTCTGTCAGATTTCACAATAATATGGTAACAATTATATAAATTACTTCAATGTGAGAAAGTTTAGAATATTGTTCAAACGAGATAAATGTTTAACCAAGGATTAAAAATACTGAAGCAATTTGGATTCTAACTTCAGTGACTAGTTGATGGTTCTGCCATATTTGGTTGGAAAATTAAGTTGTTTTGGACATGTTGAGTTTTTTAAACATGTGCCACAAGGATATCTGAGTACAGTTCAGTAGAAGGTGGTTTGATGTAAGGCTCTGGAGCTCGGGAGAGGTCTGAGCTAAAGACATAGCTGTGAGTAAGCAGATAACTGGGATCACTCAGGGAGAGCATGCAGGGTAGAAAGAGGCCAAGAGTGGAACTGTAGGTGATGGCAGGATATAAAGGACCAGCAAAGGAGGAGGATCCAGCAAGGGAGATTGGGAAGGCCAGAGAGGCAGGAAGACCAGAAGAAAATAGCTTTTGCAGAAACCAGGGGAGGGGGATGTGTGAAGGAATGAATAGTATCAAATGAAACCCACAAGTCTTAGGATGGTAACATGTCCACTTTACCAGGCCATTGGAGAGCCATCGGGGAACTCTGTTGGAGCAGTGTCTTCAGCAGAGTATTAATGTCAGTGTCAGTCTGAATCAGAGGGTCCCATGCACTGTTATATGAATTGGAGCAATTATTTTAAAAAGCAGTTTAGCTATATAAATAAAGAAGTTTGAATGTGAGGGAGACCTTCAAGATGGCGGAGGTAAGATGTGGAGATCACCTTCCTTCCCACAAATACATCAGAAATACATCTACACGTGGAACAACTCCTACAGAACACCTACTGAACGCTGGCAGAAGACCTCAGACCTCCCAAAAGGCAAGAAACTCCCCACATACCTGGGAAGGGCAAAAGAAAAAAAGAAAAAACAGAGACAAAAGAATAGGGACGGGACCTGCACCTCTAGGAGGGAGCTGTGAAGGAGGGAAAGTTTCCACACACTAGGAAGCCCCTTCAGTGGCGGAGACAGGGGGTGGTGGGGGGGAAGCTTCGGAGCCACAGAGGAGAGTGCAGCAATGGGGGTGCAGAGGACAAAGAGGTGAGATTCCCACACCGAGGATCGGTGCTGAACAGCCTGAGAGGCTTGTCTGCTCACCCGCCGGGGTGGGCGGGGCTGGGAGCTGAAGCTCAGGCTTCGGAGGTCAGACCCCAGGGATAGGACTGGGGTTGGCTGCGTGAACACAGCCTGAAGGGGGCTAGTACACCACAGCTAGCCAGGAGGAAGTATGGGATAAAGTCTGGAAATGCCTAAGAGACAAGAGACCATTGTTTTGGGGTGGACAAGAAGAGGGGATTCAGAGCACCGCCTAAACAAGCTCCAGAGACGGGCATGAGCCACGGCTATCAGCGTGGACAACAGAGACAGGCATGAGACACTAAGGCTGCTGCTGCAGCCACCAAGAAGCATGTGAGCGGCGAGCACAGGTCACTCTCCACACCTCCCTTCTGGGGAGCCTGTGCAGCCCGCCACTGCCAGGGTCCCGTGATCCAGGGACAACTTCCCCGGGAGAATACACAGTGCGCCTCAGGCTGGTGCAACATCAGGAAGGCCTCTGCCGCTGCAGGCTCACCCCGCATTCCGTGCCCCTCCCTCTCCCAAGCCTGAGTGAGCCAGAGCCCCCTAATCAGCTGCTACTTTAACCTCGACCTGTCTGAGCTAAGAACAGATGCTCTCAGGCGACCTACACGCAGAGGCGGGGCCAAGTCTAAAGCTGAACCCCAGGAGCTGTGTGAAAAAAGAAGACGAAGGGAAATCTCTCCCAGTAGTCTCAGGAGCAGCGGATTAAATCTCCACAATCAACTTGATGTACCCTGCGTCTGTGGAATACCTGAGTAGTCAACGAATCATCGTGAAGTTGAGGCGGTGGACTTCGGGAACAATTGTAGACTTGGGGTTTGCTTTCTGCATCTAATTTGTTTCTGGTTTTATGTTTATCTTAGTTTAGTATTTAGAGTTTATTATAATTGGTAGATTTGTTTATTGATTTGGTTGCTCTCTTCCTTTTTTTTAAATATAGATACATATATTTTTTCCTTTTTCTCTTTTTGTGAGTGTGTATGTGTATGCTTCTTTGTGTGAATTTGTCTGTATAGCTTTGCTTTTACCATTTGTCCTAGGGGTGTGTCTGTCCGGTTTTTTTTGTGTCCTTTGTTTTTGTATAGTTTCTAGCACTTATTATCATTGGTGGATTTGTTTTTGGTTGCTCCCTTCTTCCTTTCTTTCTTTTCTTTATTACTTTTAATTATTTGATTAATTTATTTATTTATACATTTATTTATTTATTTTTGGCTGCATTGGGTCTTTCTTTCTGTGCGTGGGCTTATCCCTAGTTGTGGCGAGCAGGGGCTACTCTTCGTTGCTGTGCGCAGGCTTCTCATTGCAGTGGCTTCTCTTCTTGCGGAGCATGGGCTCTAGGTGCGCAGGCTTCAGTAACTGTGGCTCTCAGGCTCTGGAGTGCAGGTTCAGAAGTTGTGGCGCACGGGCTTAGGTGCTCCACGGCATGTGGGGTCTTCCTGGACCAGGGCTCGAACCTGTGTCCCCTGCATTGGCACGTGGATTATCAACCACTGCGCCACCAGGGAAGCCCAATTTTGGTTATTTTTAATAATTTTTTTTATTTTGTATTTTAATAACTTGATTTTATTTAATTTTATTTTTTTCTGTCTTTTTCTTCTCCCTTTTCTTCTGAGCTATGTGGCTGACAGGGTCTTGGTGCTCAGGCCAGGTGTCAGGCCTGAGCCTCTGAGGTTCAGGACATTGGTCCACCAAGACCTCCCAGCTCCACGTAATACCAAATGGTGAAAGCTCTCCCAGAGATCTCCATCTCAACACTAAGACCCAGCTCCACTCAACGACCAGCAAGCTACAGTGCTGGACACCCTGTGCCAAGCAACTAGCAAGACAGGAACACAACCCCACCCATTAGCAGAGAGGCTGCCTAAAATCATAATAAGGTCACAGACACCCCAGAACACACCACTGGACGCGGTCCTGCACACCAGAAAGACAAGATCCAGCCTCATCCCCCAGAACACAGGCACCAGTCCCCTCCACCAGGAAGCCTACACAACCTACTGAACCAACCTTATCCAATGGGGGCAGACACCAAAAACAACGGGAACTACGAACCTGCAGCCTGCGAAAAGGAGACCCCAACCACAGTAAGTTAAGCAAAATGAGAAGACACAGAAATACACAGCAGATGAAGGAGCAAGGTAAATACCCACCAGACCAAACAAATGAAGAGAAATAGGCAGTCTACCTGAAAAAGATTTCAGAGTAATGATAGTGAAGGTGATCCAAAATCGTGGAAATAGAATGGAGAAAACACAAGAAACGTTTCACAAGGACCTAGAAGAAGTAAAGAGCAAACAAACAATGATGAACAACACAATAAGTGAAGTTAAAAATTCTCTAGAAGGAATGAATAGCAGAATAACTGAGGCAGAACAAGGGATAAGTGACCTGGAAGATAAAATAGTGGAAATAACTACCGCAGAGCAGAATAAAGAAAACAGAACGAAAAGAATTGAGGACAGTCTCTGAGACCTCTGGGACAACATTAAATGCACCAACATTCGAACTATAGGGGTCCCAGAAGAAGAGAAAAAGGGACTGAGAAAATATTTGAAGAGATTATAGCTGAAAACTTCCCTAATATGGGAAAGGAAATAGTCATCAAGTCCAGGAGGTGCAGAGAGTCCCATACAGGATAAATCCAAGGAGAAACATGCCAAGACATGTATTAATCAAACTATCAAAAGTTAAATACAAAGAAAAAATATTAAAAGCATCAAGGGAAAAGCAACAAATAACATACAAGGGAATCTGCATAAGGTTAACAGCTGATCTTTCAGCAGAAACTCTCCAAACCAGAAGGCATTGGCAGGACATATTTAAAGTGATGAAAGGGAAAAACCTACAACCAAGATTACTCTACCCAGCAAGGATCTCATTCAGATTTGACGGAGAAATTAAGAGCTTTAGAGATAAGCAAAAGCTAAGAGAATTCAGCACCACCAAACCAGCTTTACAACAAATGCTAAAAGAAGTTCTCGAGTCAGGAAACACAAGAGAAGGAAATAACTTAAAATTACAAACCTAAAACAATTAACAAAATGGTAATAGGAACATACATATCGATAACTACCTTAAATGCAAATGGATTAAATGCTGCAACCAAAAGACATAGCCTGGCTGAATGGATACAGAAACAAGATCCGTATATGTGCTGTCTACAAGAGACCCACTTCAGACCTAGGGACACGTACAGACTGAAAGTGAGGAGATGGAAAAAGATATTCCATGCAAATGGAAATCAAAAGAAAGCTAGGGTAGCAATTCTCATATCAGACAAAATAGACTTTAAAATAAAGACTATTACAAGAGACAAAGAAGAACACTGCATAATGATCAAGGGATCAATCCAAGAAGAAGATATAACAATTGTAAATATTTATGCACCCATCCTAGGAGCACCTCAATACAAAAGGCAAATCCTAACAGCCATAAAAGGGGAAATCGACAGTAACACAATCACAGTAGGGGACTTTAACACCCCACTTTCACCAATGGACAGATCATCCAAAAATGACAATAAATAAGGAAACAGAAGCTTTAAATGATACATTAAAAAGATGGACTTAATTGATATTTATAGGACATTCCATCCAAAAACAACAGAATACACTTTCTTCTCAAGTGCTCATGGAACATTCTCCAGGATAGATCATATCTTGGGTCACAAATGAAGCCTTGGTAAATTTCAGAAAATTGAAATCTTATCAAGTATCTTTTCCGACCACAACGCTATGAGACTAGATATCAATTACAGGAAAAAATCTGTGAAAAATACAAACACATGGAGGCTAAACAATACACTACTAAATAACCAAGGATCACTGAAGAAACCAGAGGAAATCAAAAAATACCTAGAAACAAATGACAATGAAAACATGACGACGCAAAACCTATGGGATGCAGCAAAAGCAGTTCTGAGAGGGAAGTTTATAGCAATACAATCCTGCCTCAAGAAACAAGAAACATCTCAAATAAACAACCTAACCTTACACCTAAAGCAATTCGAGACAGAAGAACAAAGAAACCCCAAAGTTAGCAGAAGGAAAGAAATCATTAAGATCATATCAGAAATAAATGAAAAAGAAATGAAGAAAACAGTAGCAAAGCTCAATGAAATTAAAAGCTGGCTCTTTGAGAAGATAAACAAAATTGATAAACCATTAGCCAGACTCATCAAGCAAAAAAGGGAGAAGACGCAAATCAACAGAATTAGAAATGAAAAAGGAGAAGTAACAACTGACACTGCAGAAATACAAAGGATCATGAGAGATTACTACAAGGAACTATATGCCAGTAAAATGGACAACCTGGAAGAAATGGACAAATTCTTTGGAAAGCACAACCTTCTGAGACTAAACCAGGAAGAAGTAGAAAATATGGGGGCTTCCCTGGTGGCACAGTGGTTGAGAATCTGCCTGCCAATGCAGGGGACATGGGTTCGAGCCCTGGTCTGGGAAGATCCCACATGCCGCAGAGCAACTAGGCCTGTGAGCCACAACTACTGAGCCTGTGCATCTGGAGCCTGTGCCCCGCAACAAGAGAGGCCACGACAGTGAAAGGCCTGCGCACCACGATGAAGAGTGGCCCCCGTTTGCCGCAACTAGAGAAAGCCCTTGCACAGAAACGAAGACCCAACACAGCCAAAAATAAATAAATAAATAAAAGCAGTTTCTTTAAAAAAAGAAAATATGAACACGACAAACACAAGCACTGAAATTGAAAATGTGATCAAAAATCTTCCAGCAGACAAAAGCCCAGGACCAGATGGCTTCAGGGGCGAATTCTATCACACATTTAGAGAAGAGCTAACACCTGTCCTTCTCAAACTCTTCCAAAATATTGCAGAGGGAGGAACACTCCCAAACTCATTCTACAAGGCCACCATCACCCTGATACCAAAACCAGACAAAGATGTCACAAAGAAAGAAAACGACAGGCCAATATCACTGATGAACATCGGTGCAAAAATCCTCAACAAAATACTAGCAAACAGAATCCAACAGTACATTAAAAGGATCATACACCATGATCAAGTGGGTTTCATCCCAGGAGTGCAAGGATTCTTCAATAACGCAAATCAGTCAATGTGATAAAACATATTAACAAATTGAAGGAGAAAAACCGTATGATCATCTCAATAGATGCAGAGAAAGCTTTTGACAAAATTCAACACCCATTTATGATAAAAAAAAATCCCTCCAGAAAGTAGGCATAGAGGGAACTTTCCTCAACATAATAAAGTCCATATATGACAAACCCACAGCCAACATCGTTCTCAATGGTGAAAAACTGAAACCGTTTCCTCTAAGACCAGGAACAAGACAAGGTTGTCCACTCTCACCACTATTATTCAACATAGGTTTGGAAGTTTTAGCCACAGAAATCAGAGAAGAAAGAGAAATAAAAGGAATACAAATCGGAAAAGAAGTAAAGCTGTCACTGTTTGCAGATGACATGATACTATACATAGAGAATCCTAAAGATGCTACCAGAAAACTACTAGAGCTAATCAATGAATTTGGTAAAGTAGCAGGATACAAAATTAATGGACAGAAATCTCTTGTATTCCTATACACCAATGATGAAAAGTCTGAAAGAGAAATTAAGGAAACACTCCCATTTACCATTGCAACAAAAAGAATAAAATACCTAGGAATAAACTTGCCTAAGGAGACAAAATTACCTGTATGCAGAAAGCTATAAGACACTGATGAAAGAAGTTAAAAGATGATACAAACAGATGGAGAGATATACCATGTTCTTGGATTGGAAGAATCAACATTGTGAAAATGACTCTACTACCCAAAGCAATCTACAGATTCAATGCAATCCCCATCAAACTACCTAGGGCATTTTTCGCAGAACCAGAACAAAAAACTTCACAATTTGTGTGGAAACACAAAAGACCCCGAATAGCCAAAGCAATGCTGAGAAAGAAAAAATGGAGCTGGAGGAATCAGGCTCCCTGACTTCAGGCTATACTACAAAGGTACAGTAATCAAGAGAGTGTGGCATTGGCACAAAAACAGAAATATAGATCAATGGAACAGGATAGAAAGCCCAGAGATAAACCCAAACACATATGGTCACCTTATTTTTGATAAAGGAGGCAAGAACATACAATGGAGAAAAGACAGCCTCTTCAATAAGTGGTGCTGGGAAAGCTTGACCAGCTACATGTAAAAGAATGAAATTAGAACCCTCCCTAACACCATATACAAAAATAAACTTAAAATGGATTAAAGACCTAAATGTAAGTCCAGAGACTATAAAATTCTTAGAAGAAAACATAGGCAGAACACTCTATGACATAATCACAGCAAGATCCTTTTTGACCCACCTCCTAGAGAAATGGAAATTAAAACAAAAATGAACAAATGGGACCTAATGAAACTTAAAAGCTTTTGCACAGAAAAGGAAACCATAAACAAGATGTAAAGACAACCCTCAGAATGGGAGAAAATATTTGCAAATGAAGCAACTGACAAAAGATTAATCTCCAAAATTTATAGGCAGCTCATGCAGCTCAATATCAAAAAAACAAACAACCCAATCCAAAACTGGGCAGAAGACCTAAACAGACATTTCTCCAAGGAAGATATACAGATTGCCAACAAACACATGAAAGGATGCTCCACATCAATAATTATTAGAGAAATGCAAATCAAAACTACAATGAGGTATCACCTCACACCAGTCAGAATGGCCATCATCAGAAAATCTACAAACAATAAATGCTGGAGAGGGTGTGGCGAAAAGGGAACCCTCTTGCACTGTTGGTAGGAATGTAAATTGATACAGCCACTGTGGAGAACAGTATGGAGGTTCCTTAAAAAACTAAAAATAGAACTACCGTATTACCCAGCTATTCCATTGCTGGGCATATACCCTGAGAAAACCATAATTGAAAGAGTCATGTACCACAATGTTCATTGCAGCTCTATTTACCATAGCCAGGACATGGAAGCAACCTAAGTGTCCATTGACAGATGAATAGATAAAGAAGTTGTGGCACATATATACAATGGAGTATTACTAAGCCATAAAAAGAAATGAAATTGAGTTATTTGTAGTGAGGTGGATGGACCTAGAGTCTGTTATCCAGAGTGAAGTAAGTCAGAAAGAGAAAAACAAATACCGTATGCAAACACATCTGTATGGAATCTTAAAAAAAAAAAAAAAATGTTTCTGAACAACCTAGGGGCAGGAGAGGAATAAAGACACAGACGTTGAGAATGGACTTGAGGACATGGGGAAGGGTAAGCTGGGACGAAGTGAGAGAGTGGCATGGACATATATACACTACCAATTGTAAAATAGATAGCTAGTGGGAAGCAGCCGCATAGCACAGGGAGACCAGCTCGGTGCTTTGTGACCACCTGGAGGGGTGGGATTGGGCGGGTGGGAGGGAGAAGCAAGAGGGAGGAGATATGGGGATATATGTATATGTATAGGTGATTCATTTTGTTATAAAGCAGAAACTAACACCATTGTAAAGTAATTACACTCCAATAAAGATGTTAAACATTCAAACTTCTTTTTTTTTTTTTTTTCCTTTTATCGAGTAAGTCCAATTTTGGGAACTCACATTAAAATATTAATTCTAGCCATGAAAAAAAATATGTTGCACCAAAAGATTCATTTTAGTATTGTGAAAAATTGGGAACAACTTAAATTTCACTTATTTAAGGAATTATTCAAGTAAAGTGATAAAAATGCTACATGAAATATAAAGCTATTAAAATGTATATAACTGTATTATGGACAAGTTTTTATTATAGAAGAGTGAAAAAATGTAAATTGTATAGTATGATTGAAACAATTTTAATAAAAATCTCCATCTAGGAAGACAACTTGAAGGAAATATCACAAGGTAAGTGTGTTTAAGAGATGGGAATATGGGAGATTTTTCTCGCTTTCTTCCAACTTTTTAGTATTTTCCACGTTTTCTATAATGAGCAAGTACTCCTTTAAAATGAGAAAGCAAAAACTGTTTAAAAAACATGATGCCATACTTCTTAATATTTTATTTTTTAAGTAGAAGAATGTTTCTCATCACCCCTTTTGGTTTACTTCTGAAAAATATGAGGCTAAGTATTTTGTTACTTAATTTTTATATTTCTGTGTGCTCTTAACTGCTTACAGCAAGTGTAGTGTTTCTTCAGAATCACTTTCCTGATCTATCTCAGTGGATTTTAAATCTGTGTTGTGCACTGTTAACGACTTCATCTTTTCTAACATTACTTTGTTAAGATTAGCAGAGTGTCCAGTTTAGACTCGATGGCCTTGCCTTGTCACATAATCACTCCTCGCAGGTTTTTATAACAGAATTTATTTTTGTTTTTGTAGCCTTTACCCATTAATGAAGCTAATGGAAAAATACTCTCCTATAATGTATCATGTTCATCCGACGAGGAAACACAATCCCTTTCTGAAATTCCTGATCCTCAACATAAGGCAGAAATACAACTTGATAAAAGTGACTACATCATCAGTGTGGTGGCAAAAAATTCTGTGGGCTCATCGCCACCTTCTAAAATAGCTAGTATGGAAATTCCAAATGGTGAGTACTTAAGATAAAAGTAGTATATAAGAACAAGAAATTAAGGTGCAACATTTGGAAGGTGTTGCTTGCTCTCATAAATGTCAGCTTTCTTCTCATATACCCTGCTGCTGCTGATGTGTAAGGAGGAACAGGCAGATTAATGTCACGTATTGACGTTGAGAGGCAGCAGTCATTAATATTGACTTGAAGCATCTACACGGATGGATAAAATATTACTAAACCCAGTTACTTTAACACGTAATGTTGTAGAGTTATGGTAGTGGACATTACTCTTAGAAATATCTTAATAGTTTATTCAGATACCATTTTCACATATCTCCCCAAGACCATGACAGTTGATACTTAGCCAGCTGGGCTATTTTCAAACTGTCAGGCAGGAACAAATACTCATTTTAAATGGCACCTCTGTTGATAAGGCATTCTTTATTAATAGGAATCCTTTATTGATAAGAAATTCTTCTTAAAGTCTAAATTAGATCTTCAGTGTAAGCTTTAAGAAAACAACTGCAGTGTGATTTTAAAATTCCTTAGTGCCCCCCTGTAAATGTGATGGGTTACCAGTGACTAGTCCACTCCTCCTTAGCTGCCTTGACAGCTTTTTGAGTCACAAGTTTTTAGTGGCCACTCCTGCCTCTTCTAGTTAACTCCTTCTGAGTCATTCCCTGGTCCCCCTTGCTATCCCACACTAATATGGGAGCACCTTTCTATGACTACCCACTCGGAGAGGCAGAAAAATTGGTCCAGTTTGGGTCCTAAGTATCTTTCCAGTTCTTGCTTGAGGCAGTGTCTTACTGCTTGTTATGTAACTGGTTCTTCATTTCAGTCAGAAGGAAGGAATTGGGGACACACTGTACATTCTGAGACACACAATATCGTCCAGAGCCCAGATAGCAGTGCATACCGGAGAAGAGAGGTCTGCAGGTAGTGGTATGGAGTCAAAAGAAAGAAAAGGGAGAGAGATGTGAACGCCCATAGCAAGATAACCTGCTGATTTAAATTAGGTATTTAATGGCTCTCGCTATGTTATCTTTTAATTCAAGAACTATATTCCTACCTTTTCTGTGTGTCCATCAGGACACAGTAATTTACAGAACTAACAGTGGTCTGGCTATCAGCTTTCAGACAGTTACTGCAGCTCGGAACAAATCATTGTTCCTTGAGGATTTCCCGAGCCAGAGGCCTTGCAGCCTCAGCGCAGGTTACCTTGTGGATTTTTAGTCACATTGAGTCAAGAAGCTGTCATATCCGAAGTCTTCTGTATTCCCAGCCAAGTTGTGGTCTTGTGTCTAGTAGTAGTTGCTTATGAATGCAAATTTTGTTCAAAAAACCTTTCCATGGCTTTTTACTGAACCCTTAAATATACATCAGTTAGAGAAATTACTTCTTTCCCCTATTTCTTGGAAAATTTCCCTCTCCCATTGGCCACGCTGTCCTCACCCATGCTAATTCCTCACCCCCAACCTTGGGCCTCCCTTATCGCCTAGGCTGAGATCTGGCAGGATGAGGAAACCAAACCTCAGCATGGCCCCTTCTGCCAGCCTCTGCACCTCACCCATCCGTGCTCGCGGATGCTTTCCCCTCTCTGCCCACACCGACCATCCCATCCCATCCCACCTCACCCCACAGCATTTCATCACTGTCCTGTCTCCACAATGCCTTCAGCCCACCCATGGGGGTAGCAGTCTCCCTTGAAAGGAAGAGAGGGGCTGGCCCACCCACTCATTCACTGCATGGCCTGTGCTCAGGGCTGGAGTTGCAGGCACAAGCCCCTGTCTGCTCTCGTGGAGCTCACACCCACAGTGGACGAGGAGACGGGGATTCTGACACCCACACGTGTTCTTCACCAGCCTCCCGCCTGCCTCTCCCCCCGCCCCCGAGCTGCCATGCCACCCTCTAGTGCCTGTATTCCCTCTGCCCCATCCTTCATGGCTCTTGATCCTCGTGTCCCGGCCCAGTTATGTCACTGCCTGATCCTAGGCGCTTTTTCATTGTTTTTTTTCCAGCTGCTGGGTTAATATATATGCACAGGTAATTGCCCTAGTTAAAACGAAAACAACAGAGCAGCACTTCTAAACTTTGCTAAAGGTTTATCTAGTTTAGCACTATTTTGCAATGTCTGCACGGTAAAGTGATTTTTATAACTCTTGCCCATTTTCATGAGATTTACCTTAAAACATGATTTTTAACACTGGTAAAATATCCTTCTTTCTTGAAGATGATCTCAAAATAGAGCAGGCTGTTGGAATGGGAAATGGGATTCTGCTCACTTGGAATTATGACCCCAACGTGACTTGTGACTATGTAATTAAATGGTGTAACTCATCTCGGTCTGAGCCCTGCCTCATGGACTGGAAAAAAGTCCCTTCAAACAGCACTGAAACTATAATAGAATCTGGTGAGTGTCTCGCAATTAAAGTTCTTTAAAGATATTTTTAAAATTTACTTTTTATTGGGGTAGCGTTGGTTTATAACATTATGTAAGTTTTATGTGTACACCATTATGTTTCTACTTCGTATACACTGCAGCATGCTCCCTACCAAAAAAAAATATTTTTAAAAAGAGCAACATATGGAGCGACAAGTTGCAATGCAGTGACTGTTCCCCTCACCACTGGGCTGGGAGTGGATTGGTTTAACTTTTCTGGAAGGCAGTTTGTGGCAGTATGTGTGTGAAACGACTCATAGGCTTTGATCTAGTCATTACTTGTCTCGGGGTTTATTCTAAGAAATAATCCGAGAGCAGCACAGATTTACACCTGAGTGTTCAACACAGCATTATTTATAATTGTAATGATGTCACTCACCATCCTTTTGCCCTTGTTTGCCCAGGGCCCAGGTTACTGAGCACAAAGGACTTGAGAATAATCAGAATGGACTGGGGCAGGGTGGAGTGATGTGAAGAGGCGTCCCTTTAGATGGAATATCTGGGTTGTGAGTTTAAGCTGAGACCTGTAGGATGAAAAGGAGGACTTTTGATGCTGAGGCAGGTGAACAAAGGCCCTGTAGTGGCTCAGAAGACAAAGGCTCCGAGAAGTTGGGTAACTTGCCCAAGGCCACAAAACTAGTATGTGATCACACCAGGATTTAACTTCAAAGCAATTCAGAGCTTTAAGTGGCTGGGGATTTTGTCTTTTATTTGTTGCTGCTAGGACAGGGTGTGGACAAAACCTGCATGTTTCCTGTTCCTTTCTTATTCAGTCACCCACTCTTTCAACTATCCTCTCTCTTTTATGATCTCAAAACACATTCCTGATGCTCTAACCCCTCAGGCTCTTTTTCTTTTTCAGGCAGAAGAACCCTGTAGAATTTTGGTATGCATAATCATAAGATAGAACTAGGTACAGGTTTGCTAACATACATGTGGTATAAAATCAGAACCTCAAGTATACTGGTCCCCCCCAGCAAAAGTTGCAGAGTGATTTTAGAGGTAACCATCTCACTTTTGAGCCTGAAGACCACTGGTGTTCTGAATCCGAGAGCAAGTGCTTTAACCACACTAGAATAATTGTATTCCACAAATTAAATGCAATCCCATAGGCTGCCATTTTCCCCCCAGGCAGTGTCTTTTTCCTTGATCACTGCAGGTGAGCTACTAAGTACCCTTCAAGGCTCTGTTCAAACATCACTTCCTGGTGGCTTTTTCTGATCTTCTTAGGCTCACTTGGTCCCTCATTGAAGGGGCCACAGGCTCTGTGATAGATCACTCTAGTCTAACCCAGGGTCTTACGGTTACCCCTCCTCATCTGTCCTGCCACCTCTCTGCCAACTGCTCCAGGCCAGGGGCCTTGTTATACATCCACCTCTGTGGTCCTAACACTTTACACGTTGCATTGTATCGAGGAGGCATTTAAAAGTGATTAACTTGGATCAAAGTTAAGGTGCTTCTCTTGTATGTCTTGTGGAGTTAAGTCAAGGGCACTAAATGCTGATGCTGTAAAGAGGAATAGACTCTATGGCCCATTTCCTTTAACACTGAAGTGTCCAACTGGAGTGGACATTTTAGTATCTGCTTCTTGGAACAAGGGAAGAGCAGTGGGTTCTTTCCAACCCACAAATAACACTAGTTAGGGAAGGGCTTTTTCAGAGGCATGACATGGGCCTGGGATTGGTTAGAAAACTGACCCTAGACCAAATCTGGGAAGAAGTTGTCATTGCTTAATTTGAAGGAACAAAATGAAAGCCTTGATTACCATTTTTTCCCTTCAAGGTGATGTCATGTTATAATACTAAACTTTTCATTACAACAGAAGTGAGTTTAATTTTTATTGAGTCAGTTTTCACTCTGAATATTTACCAATTTTGAAAATGTGGATTTTCTGTAACCTTTTTAAAATTAGTTTTAGAAATTTCAAAGTGAGTTATTATAAATTTGATATTTCTAAAATAGATATTCATAGTAATATGTACTTAGGAACGTTTACTGGTTGTGTTCATCTTACAGATCAGTTTCGACCAGGTGTAAGATATAATTTTTTCGTGTACGTGTGCAGAAATCAAGGATATCAATTACTGCGTTCTATAATTGGATATGTAGAGGAATTGGGTAAGTTAAATGGGTACGTTTTCTTAGAGTTCAAGGTAATATGAGAAATTATAAAACAACATCAGTTTTCAGAGTGAATTCTAAAAACAGGTTGAATTGAGATGTTTATTAGTACAAGGAAGAAAAATAATTTGTATGATAACTAAAATTATTTATAATTATTTATTTTTCATTTGTTTAATGTTTATGTTTCATAATTTTACTGTTGTCATTAAGAAAATTAAATCTTAATTTGGACGTCAAAAATACTTAATTTACACTTTTACAAAGTTTTAAGACTATTAACTTATTCAAGACTATCAGTAAAGAGGGGAAATGTGAGTAAAGCCCATTCCAGTAGCCATTTAAAGATTTTGCGTAGCTTACCTCCCTAGATATGTTTTATGTGTGAAAGTTCTGCCTTTGTATCTTCACAGCAAAAGTGCTTGTGATAATATCTGTGAAAGTTTATGATTAAATAAAGTTCTGATTACAAGTTTAGCTGTTTTTGAGGCTAGAAATCTCATTAAACCTTAATGTCTTGCTCTGTATTAGTAAACCCTCCTTTAGCTATTGACGTTTTTCCTTTTACAGCTCCAGTTGTTGCACCAAATTTTACTGTTGAGGATACGTCTGCAGATTCGATATTAGTGAAATGGGAAGAAATTCCTGTGGAAGAGCTTAGAGGCTTTTTAAGAGGGTATTTATTTTACTTTGAAAAAGGAGAGAGAGACACATCTAAGATGAGGGTTTTGGAATCGGGTAAGTAAATTACTAGAATAAGTATACTGTTTCTTAGAAGTTCTTTATTAACTACAAAAAAAAAAAAAAAAGAGGAGGAAAGAAAAAAAAGAAGTAAAGAAGCTACTGAGTAGTTTATTCAGACTTCCAGAATGCTCTGAAAAATAAGGAAGGGAAAATGCAGTCATTTGATGAATATGAGATTTTTAAGATTTTATTATGTGATCAATGGCATGTAGTCTTTCAGAAATCATTTATTCTGAGGCCTTTGATTGTGAGCCCCACAGGACAGAGAGCATCTCTCTAATCTTGCATGTTCCATAACATAGCATCTTATGAAGGTTACTTTAAAAAAAAAAAAAGGTCTGGGCTTCCCTGGTGGCGCAGTGGTTGAGAGTCCGCCTGCCGATGCAGGGGACACGGGTTCGTACCCCGGTCCGGGAAGATCCCACATGCCGCGGAGAGGCTGGGCCCGTGAGCCATGGCCACTGAGCCTGCGCGTCCAGAGCCTGTGCTCCGCAACGGGAGAGGCCACAACAGTGAGAAGCCCGCGTACCGCAAAAAAAAAAAAAAAAAAAAGAGGTCTTCCTGTACTTATACTAATGGAGGAGAAAACTCAGGAACCTAAAGAATGGCTTCAGAGTCTCCTTTTATCTGACAAAGAGCCATCCACACAGTTAGCCACGACCTTAATGAGCTACGAAACTTAATTGATTTGATTGGGGATGTGTGTATCTATTAAATCTTTAAAAGTACAGTTAGTCCTTGACAAGTGGTAAGCGTATGTCCACAGACCTTTGAGAATCCTCAGATTTACAAATACAGAAATGTTTGTGCAGACTTTGGGCTTTAAACCCTAAATTACATTTCTGTTGGAAGCCAGATGATTTTTATTCATGGCTGAACAACACAAGCGTATCATCTCTTCAATTTGAAAGCTTTTATTTTCCTTAATGACCTTTCCTTGGAAAGAAACCATTTTAATTATAATATTTAATGCCTGACAAGTAGAGAACAACAACGCCACAGGGAGATGCTGACCAACTGGGCATTAGCTTAGTCATGTCCCGAGAGCAGCTGCGTAAACATGAGCCTCCCACAGACCACTAACCTTCAAAGTTGAGGGAAACCCTAAATATCAGATTCTGCAAACATCCAGACTCTAGTGTCATTTCCCTCAGGTGCTCAGAAATTTTACACTTGAACCAGTTCAAATTCTAACATGTAGACTTCTAGTTAGGGTGGATTGGTCACTAAAAGTTAGAGCAAAATAGAGAAAAAAGAACAACAATGCATAAAGCCACAAAGACACAGAGAACTGGAGAGGCACAAAAGAGGATTTGGAAACGCTGGGTGTGGAAGTGGGCCGAGTGACCTAGAGGAGTGGAGGGCGGGGCAGTCTAGGTGGACCGTTGGGCATCAGTGAGAAGTAATTTGGTTCATCCTGCAGCGCCAGAAGTGGAGGCCAATGGTTAGGATGAATCTGGGCTGAACAGCGGGAGTTGATTGTAAGTCTGTAAGGAGCAGTTAGAACCCCCAAGTCCTACACCAGCTTCATGTAGCTCATGTGAGTGCTCTCTCCCCTGCATGAGAACAAGAGGTTTATTCTGGACCAGAGAGCTTCCAGACAAGGGACACTGTAGCAAACCCTGTGACTGTCCCTCTTCCTCCTTCCCACCTGCTTCATAGGACATCTTCAGCTAGGCGTTTTCTGGGCAGGAGGTGACAGGATTAGAGTAAGTGGTTCCTGAGGAAAGACATAAAAGGTGCTGATATTTGGGGGATTATCCCAATGAAAAGCCAGGAACCCACCTGGTCATTCCTCATCCATGATATAAGTGAAGCCCACCCCCCAGTAAACCCCACCTGTGTACACCAGGCTTCCATGAGCCTTTTAGTGGCTCACTCGCGAACATGACGAGCAGCCAGGGATAACAAGATGATTGAGAAAGCGTCTAACCTGAAAGACAGACACCAGGAGAAACCAGAGGAAATGGGTGCAATGTGGGAAAACAGAGAAATTTAAAACAAAACTATCCTTGGATAGTTGACGTATACTGTATTCATTGAAAAGACATGATGTTATAAAAAGGAACAAACAGAAGACAGTTAAGAATTCCTCAGAATTAAAAATGTGATCAAAGAAATTTTTAAGGAATTAAATACAAGTGGAGAAATTAAATGAAAAATGGGGAAATTCTTCTGAAAATGAGACAAAGGCAAAGGAGAAGACTTGGAGGTAAAAGATTAGAAGGTTGGAGTTTGAGTCAAAGACCTGCACTGTCCTCCTTTATAAGAGTTCTGTTAAGAGAGAAGAGTGGAATGGAGAGAGGGAAATTATCAAAGTAATAGCACAAGAAAAAAATGTCCCCAAACTGAAAGACCTCAGTATATACAGTAAAAGGTGCCATTAAACACACAGTAAAATAAATAGAGAAAAAGATCTATGCTGAAGTACGTCACCATGAATTTTCAGAGCACCTGATATATAGAGAAAAAATCCTAGAAACAATCAGAAAAGCATCTCTTGTGCAAGGATCAAGAATAAGAATGGTAGCAGGCCTCTCAACAGTGTACCAGATACTAGAAGATACCGCAGCTACATCTTCAAAGTACTGAGTGAAAATTATTTTCAACCTAAAATTCTGTACTCAGCCAATCTATCTACAGATACAGTAGTATCTGTACTACTATCTATGAGTGTAGAATGAAGACATCTTTAGACATGGAAGGCTGCACATATTACGTCCCCCATGTATCCCTTCTCCAGAAGCTCCTAGAAGAGTGTGTGTCAATACGAGGAAATAGTGGGGCAGGGAGTTCTAGGATGAGAGCACCTAGAAGACTTCCAGTCCAGAGCAGACGCCCCAGGAAGCAGCCTGGGGGGAGTGGGCAGCAGCTGGGGGAAGCAGCGGCCCTGGGATGTTGTTGTTTTGGACCACATGGAAACTTGGGTGGAATATTCATTGGAGGGTGTTGGACGAATCAGTAATTGGTACATTAAGCAAATAAGGAAGAAAAGCAGTTATAACAACAGAAAAATAAGAAAGGAAACATGATCATACCAAGCATTTTGTCTTAGTAGTAATTTGTATTTATATGATCATTACAATGTGAACACTAAAGTTACCAAATTTTTTGATGTTTCTCTATGAATGATGTGGGCTCGAGGAGAGAATGGGTAGTGGTTGTGTGTTAGAGCTAATGTCTAATATTTAAAAATCAAGCACTGCCAATTTAAGTTTATTTCAAAATATGGAAGTCAGTACCCAAAGAGACGGGCAACTTGATTTTGAAGTGATTGTTCGTGGTGGGGAAAGATGCTGGCAGCGAACTGCTACTTTTGTTTTTAGCCATATAGTATGATATAGTTTTAAGCTATTAAACTGCATTTTTTTGGTTAAAATTTAAAAAATAATTTAACAATTTAAACAATTCTCCACATTTCCTTTCAAAATGGTTCAAGGGCGTCCTCTCTAATCTCTCATTTGAGAACTCAGATGCACTGCCTTGTTTCCTGTGTGGTTTGGAGCGATCTCTGTTGATTTATGATCTTGCTTCCTTGAGTTTCTCACTTTACTCACAGGCATGATCAGCCCGAGAGGCAGTGTCCCTGCCCCAGTGGGTTTTGGTTGTGGTGGGTTTTCATGCTGTTAGTAAAAGAAAAAAAGAGACTTTTATTGATTACCTGCTATAGGCCAGGTATTATTCTAGAGAATATGCATGAAAACTTCACAGAGCCCTGAGAGCTAAGTCATGATATTCTATTTCATAGTTAGAGAAACTCAGGTTCAGAGGCATTTAAATAATAGGTACAGATAACATAGCTACTACCTGGCAGAGGTAGAACTTGAACATGGCTCTGGCTGGCTCCATGGGCCTTGGCCCTGGAGGCGACCAGCATTCAGACTCGTTTAAAAAGGATGTGAATGTGACAGGTTTGAGTAACCATGTGATTAAAATGGTATAGAGATCAGTAATAATCTTCTTCACTTTAAAAATAGGTCGTTCTGACATAAAGGTTAAGAATATTACCGACATATCCCAGAAGACACTGAGAATTGCTGATCTTCAAGGTAAAACAAGTTACCATCTGGTCTTGCGAGCCTATACAGATGGAGGAATGGGGCCAGAGAAGAGCATGTTTGTGGTGACAAAGGAAAATTGTGAGTTAAATGTGGTCATCGAGTTGCTTTCCAAACTTAAGTGCATTGTGTTTCCAGTGATTTTTGTTTATATAGGAATGCCCCTTTTTAAAATTTCATATTTTGTTACACTTTTATAGTGGGTGGAGGGCAGTACTGAAAGGCCATGAGATGACTCCATATTTATTCTTACCAGTTATTGCCTAATGCGTACTTAAGAAATTAATGAATTAAGGGTACCTCTGAAGTCTAGAGTTCTAAATTCATGTTGAACTTATATAACGGTCAACTGATTTAAAATTTTTTTACCCGAAATATTCTGTGATTTTTGGCATATCCAGGGAAGAGTGTAAGAAATAGCCTTAAAAAAAAGCATAAAGCACAACACTTATAAATTTGAGATGGAAAGTAGAGAAAAGTGATGGACTTGACTAGCTTGTCAACAGCGAAGAACTTTCATTTGATCACGGGCTTATTCTCTAGCCCTGGGCTGGAGTTCATACATGCCCTTAAATAAAGGGCCATGTGGAGATGGTTCTCAGCTGGGGGTGATTGTGCCTCCTAGGGGACAGTTGGCAGTGTCTGGTGACATGTTTGGTTGGTGCTACTGGTATCTGGTCACTAGAAGCCCAAGGATGCTGTTAAACTTCCTACAATGCATGTGACAGCCTCCTCCCTGCAAAACACACAAGAAAGAAGCATCTGCCCTAAAATGTCAGTAGTGCCAAGGTAGAGAAACACTGCTCTGAAGAATTTAAGTGTTAGTATAAAAATTATTACAATACTTTTTAAGGTTATATTTTAATAGTTTTTCAGTTTCCCTGGAGCAGTTTGGATTTTTTCTTCAAATAATCTACTGACTTAAATATCTTATAATGCGAATTTATTCTCTAGTTCATACTAAAAATGTTGATTTTAATATCTACAATATTCTCTTTTCAGCTGTGGCATTGATTATCGCCATTCTCATCCCAGTGGCAGTGGCTGTCATTGTCGGAGTGGTAACGAGTATCCTTTGCTATCGGAAACGAGAATGGTAATGATTTACCCTTGCTGTTTTGTTCTTAAGGGCATGATTATTTAGTTTATGTGTTAAAAAATAAGTACAACTTTTTGGTGGAAACAAGGTAGTAAAAAATATTTGTATTGGTCAGAATTAATATTGGAATTAACATTAGGCAAGAACATGGCACATTATTTAAAGGTTTTAAAATTAACAAAGTAAAAGTATAAATGTTTCCCTACTATATTTACTAATTAAAGTAATAGCAGTTGTACTAAAAAATATTTATAGGCATAAATAGGTCAATAGCTATATGCAAGATTAAATGTAGTTTAATGATTGAGGTATCACTTGTCCTGGTGACCTATTTAGAAAATCTGGTCATTTATTCAACAAATAAGAATGACCCCTCCCATGTGAAAGGGGGACATAGTGGTGAATTAAAATAAGAATGGTCATTAGAATTATAGGATAGTGGGGAGGGTGGACGTGAAACCCATAAACATTTAATAAATATATGGGTACAGATTGTGAGTGGGTGCTAGGAAGGACACGGGCGGCTTGAGGAGAATAGTGGGGAATCACGTCACAGGAGGTGGTCAGGCTTCCCTGTGGACGTTCCACTGCAGCAGGGTCCCAAAGGGGAAGGAGAGGGAGAGAATGTGCCAGGCAGAGAGAATAGATTCTGTGAGGGCCCAGAAACTGGAAAGAGCTTGATCTTCTGGAGAAAGTGAGAAGTGTGTGTCTGGGTGCAGCAGCGGAGGGAGTGGTGTGAGCTGAGTGAAGTGAGGTAGGGTAAGCGCGGGGCTCGGGAGAGAGTGCCTCGTGGTCAGCCAGCAGGAGCTGTCCTGGGCTGGGCTTGTGGCACCTGGCTATGTTCATGCATAGACTGTCCTCACTGGCCTTAAAAAGGCCATCATTCATGATAAAGAAGAGAATGTACTCTAGCAATCCTGGCTTATAAATCAAAATAGTAACAGTTTAGAACCGTAGAATACCCCGCTTGGTAACCATATTCTCGTTACCCAAAATCACATTTTAAAAATGATTTCAATACCAAAAAAAAGATAAAGTTAGGAGATAGTTTAGAAGTTAGAGCATTTCGGACTTACATTAACAACATTTCTTTTCCCTGCAGGAATTTCAAATAATAAAAGTTTTTTAACAGCTATAAATATGATAGGGCACTAAGCAAATTTCGTTTTTGTTTGTGTTTAGTTTTTGCTCAAGATTAATAGCCTTCCTTTTTCTGATAATCCAGAGCCTGTTTTGAGCAGTAAAGAACTACAGAATGCAAGCATGTTCCCAAGTAGTTGACTGTGCTGAATCCAGTCTGCAGTATGAATATTTTGGCCATGAGTAATGCCCGTATTTGACTTTTGACTTGATAGCACAATCACCATTTTAATTCTTTGCTTTCCATTTCCATAAGATACATAAGATACTGTAGTTCTAGGAATAGAAGTACTGTTTCTGCTTTTCAGATAGGAACCTCTCAGTGCATTATATTGAAAGCTCTAGTGACTGATCACGCTGAAAATGATCTTCCATTTTGATCTCAGATATTCATCAGAGTATTCATATGAAACGTCAAAATAAGCCTGATAACTTATTAACTTATTTATTGTCTAATTGATAATCTTATTATTAAATGTACTTAATCATCTTTATTTAAAGGATTAAAGAAACCTTCTACCCTGATATTCCAAATCCAGAAAATTGTAAAGCTTTACAGTTTCAAAAGAGTGTCTGTGAGGTAATCCTTTATTTTCTTACGTTTACCTTTGAAGTACTGACTTCCCTTTTTTAGTTTTTTGTGAAGAGTTTTTAACATGTCAGTGTCATCCAGAGTAAAATGTATTGAGAAAATAGCAGTGCTTGAACATCTGCTGAACTTCTAAAATTATTAGTTTTAAATTGTTTGTACATGGTCTTTTTTTCACTACTATTAAGACCAAGGAAAATATTGATATGTAGAAAAGAAAGTAGCTTTGCTCTAGTATGCACTACAGAATAGTAGAGACACATTTTTATGAGCAGCTGTGAAAAACAATATAAAATAATGCTGCTTTTTGTAGGAGAGGCATTGCAGCAGCGTTTCGTGGCATTCTAATCCCTGTTTTAAAACTTATTTCTAGGGAAACAGCGCTCTTAAAACATTGGAAATGAATCCTTGTACCCCAAATAATGTCGAGGTTCTGGAAACTCGATCAACAGTTCCTAAAATAGAAGATACAGAAATAATTTCTCCAGTAGCTGAGCGTCCAGAAGATAACACTGATGTGCAACCGGAAAACCATGTGGTTGTATCCTATTGTCCACCGGTCATTGAGGAAGAGATAGTGAACCCAGGAGCGGATGAAGCCGGAGGGGCCTCACAAGTCATTTACATTGACATTCAGTCCATGTACCAGCCTCAGGCAAAACCAGAGGAAGAACCCAAAAACGACCCTGTAGGGGGGACAGGCTATAAGCCACAAATGCACCTCCTCGTTACTTCTACTGTAGAAGATCTGGCTGCAGATGATGATTTAGACAAAACTGCAGGTTACAGACCTCAGGCAAATGTAAATACTTGGAACTTAGTATCTCCAGATTCACCTAGGTCCACAGACAGCAACAGTGAAATTGTCTCTTTTGGAAGTCCATGCTCCATTAACTCCCGACAATTTTTGATTCCTCCTAAAGATGAAGATTCTCCTAAATCTAATGGAGGAGGCTGGTCCTTCACAAACTTTTTTCAGAACAAACCGAACGATTAACAGTGTCTCCCTGTCACTTCAGTCTACCATCTCAATGAGCTCCTGTTGCCAGGTCAGCACTGGGCGCCTTGGAGGGATCCTGTGAAGTGTTGCTAAGCGAGGTGGAGTTCACTCATGCAAGTTACACTGAAAGTGTTAATGTGCTTCTGATGTGGTCTCAAAGCCAAAACACAGTAACTCAGAAATTCAGTCCACACAACTCACAGTTTGGAGCTATTTGTGATTCGAGCCAAAGAATTCTCACGTTGCTTTACCTTTAGGAAGCATTTCAATAACGGATACTGCCTGGTCCATACGTGCAAAACAAATCCCACAGCAACTGTATTCTGTTCTGTTGTTCATCAGGTTTTCCCATGCATATACCTTATGGAATTATAAGCAGATTTGCAGGCAAGGGAGAAAAACGTCAGAGTAACAGATGAAGTTTATTTGCCTGACATTTGCTCCATTCTAGATGAAAAACAAGCACAGATTTTAAAACTTTTAACATTATTCTCTATCCACAGCATTTAAGAAAACTAATATAATTTTTAATGTATCAACAGCAACACCTGTTTAGTGTTTTGTTTGATAAAGTATGTTGATTTCTGTGCCTACTGTATAATGGTTACCAAACAGTTTTCTCAGGGGTACAAACTTGGAAAACAAGCGTGACACTGACCAGCTCAAATCAGAATCATGTTTTCTTGCTTTAGAAAATTTTTCACACCGTTCCATTAATTTTTAGCTTTTATGCTAGCTTCCCTTATTAGGTTGCCCTAATATTTAAAACTAAATTTCTAGGGCTATAGATCTTAAGTTTTTTTTAAAAAATTCATTGTTTTGTTTTTTGGTGACAGTGTCAGCTTTATAAATATAAGAGCAAATTCAGTATTCCTCATAAGCATGTAATTCCAGTGACTTACTATTTGAGACGACTACTAAGCAATATCTGGCGGCATTAGCCGTCTGTATAGTTCTGATTGGCCTCAGTCCCTCCTGAGAAGACCACGCTTTGAGCCCTGGTTGCCCAGGCAGTGACGACCTTTGACACCTTCTAGCAGGTGTTCCTCCTCACTGTGCATCTTAGCAGTTCCTCCCTCTTAAAGGGTCATCAGTCCAGACTATGTGATTCAGTCCTCAGATTTTTACATGTAAAACTAAAAAGATAATGCTTCTTATAGGGACAGTTACTCAAGGGCTATTTTATGTGGAATATCATAAGATGGCTTTGAATTCGTGGGCATACCCGTATTAAAGGTGGCAGCAGTTGCTCTGGGAGTCGTCCAGAGTTGTGTCCTCACAGCATCCTCTGCCCATCACTGGTTTTCATAAGTGATGTCTAGAATGAATGTGGTTCTTGGAAAACCGAACTGAAAACCTAAAAAGTGTATATTTTCCCTGCCCTCAGGCTGTCTATGTATTTTGAGTTAAGGCCAAAGTTCTTGAGAATTTGGAAGATCTAAAGAAGTCAAGATATGCCTTTTTTTTTTTTTTTTTTAATCATCTGAGGCTCTGTAATGTGTTTGCACATAGTGGATCAGTTATTTTTTTTCTAGCCCATAATGTATCGTTGTAAAAACCATGTTGTGGAAAAAAGCCACAATAAGGGTGACAAGGGAGAAAGTCTGTTTAGGTACTCTGTTTATGAATCCTGGTTTTAATTGCTAGGATTCAATTAAATTCCTGAGCTTCTTGATATGTGAACATGTGGAGTGAAATACAATTAATTATGTATACAAATAGTGTAGTAAAACTACATAATAGCTCACAGAAATTTTCAACAATGAAAATTATATCAAACCAGAGCCACCTGTAAACAGTTCGCTCTGTCTTCTCATTTCTCCTGTTGGGCTCCTTCCCTTTGCTTCCACCCCAGACACTCAGACCTGGGCCTGCCTTCTCTTCCTGCAGAAGCTTGTCATTACCACACCCCTCTTGCCCCCAGCTCATGCCTTTTTCCCCATCAAAACTCACCAATCGTGTACCTCCTCTCTTTAGGATAAGTGTTGGCCAAGGTAGAAGTTTACCGATCTAAACTCCACTAACCTGAGGTAACGGGAAAAGGCCAGAAGAGATTGTTTGATCTCTGCCATTAATGCATATGCGTTTCAGCTGTGACCATCTGTATCCAGAGCCCTATCTAACCTACTTTATGACTCATTTGTTTGGCTAAAGGTGAATATCACCGGGGCTCTTGAGTCCTATCACTCCATCCAAGACTTCACAGCTTCTTCTGCAGGAAAAAGATTCAGAGTGCAGCTTACCTCTCCCCTGCCGCTGGAGATCCATACGCCAGATCACTGGGTTAATAAGAAGCAGAGTATCACTCTGTTAGTCTGGGCAGGCTCCTTATAACCTGTGATTTGCTTAGAAGAGTGTGGTTTAGGTCTGAGGTCAAAACAGTTTTCCTTATCTTTTCTTGGTGAATTGAGGATTGCTAGACCTGCTCTACAGATGGGAAGGGATTACTTCCCAACCCCTGCCCAACCTGGGCTCATGGGGACAGGGCGAGAGGAGGGAGCTGGGGAGAGAGAAAACACCCTCTGTCACGTATCTCTGGTTGCTTGTGGCACTGGAGACCCTGGCAAACGTGCACTGTTTGTCAGTGCCAGGACCATGCACATGGGTGACAGGTGGTCTAATAGGGCCTTTCTCTGTCCAGTCGCATTAGCTCCTCTCTCTGGGGGAGGGCTAACTAAAGGCTGCTTAGAAGGGGAGGCTAGATGTGTTCCCTCCAGCGCTTCCTGACTGGGAGAATAATTGGGAAACCCCTCTTTCCTGCTAAAGTTTCCAACTAGAGCCCAGTCATTGGTTAGAAAATTCTAAATGTCTGAAGCAGAAGTATATCCCATTATGTCTTGATCAGTGCTGTGTAAAGGATACATTTTCATATCTCCTACAAGCCAGTTAACTTATCAGCCAGTTTCAGATCAAGCTTCCCTTGTGAGGAATGGAGATTCTGGTGGTCATTTTGACTGCATTTCTCTTGCGAGTGGCCATCTTAAATAAACACTGTTTAACATAGAAGTATTCTTGGAAGACTTAGCTAGGCTTTGACATTAGACAGACCTTGTAAATTACGTATTGCACGGATTAGCATCCACATACGCTTGAAGTCTTCAGTGTGCTGAACCTGGAGAAGCCTGGACTGGACATTATGGCCCGAGGATCTGGATAGTTGAATTGGGTGTTTATGTGCTTAGGTGATAGAGGTGCTTTGTTCCTGCAGCTTAGACACAGAGGCAGCCATTCACGGAAAAGTTTCAGCCTCATTTTCCATACCAGCATTGCTTTCATGGTTCATGGATCTGAAGGATTGCATTTAGAACACCTACTCCTCTTGCCCTCTCGGAAACTGTGATAAAAGTCACATTCTTAAACCTTCATGCAACTTGTATTCTTGTTGGAAATTAGGCCTGTAATTTCTTAATTGTCTTCATACCGTCTATGTTTAAAGAACATGACAGGCTTTTCTGTATTTGAATAATTAGATGTAGGTTAGTGAAGGAGACTAGGGAATATTTTCTTCCAAAAGGAATTTGGAATCAATTTTATGATAGCTTGAAATGAAAGTAGTCCCTAACCTGTCAATATGCAGAAAATGTTATCTCGAAGTTTTCTACTGCTCAGGCACATAACCAGATAAAACTTTTTTTTTTCTATTTAATTTTTACTGTTTTCTGTTTTGAACCGTGTTAAAATTTGTATATCTTTTATAAAATGCCTTTTTATCCTTATTTTGAAAGTATAAAATTGGGCATCTCAGAAGTCAAATGTAGGATCATTAGCTAATCAATGGAAGTTCAGTCAATTTTTTATTGACTGAGTTCCATCCCAGAATGTGCAGATTCAACAGAGTTTTCCTGAAAGGTGGTATGTGTCAAGATCTAGCTTGTGTAGATCTGAGACCATTGGCTTGAAGATTCAAATCTACTCTAGAAGTGACTCCACAGTTTGAGTGAAAACTGGAGAAAGACTCATGCAAAAGCATCACTAGGTATCTTTCTTATTCCAACCTAATTCTAAGTGTTCACAGTATCTTTTTACTTGATGGGTACACAACGTGGGACATGTTTGTACCAACCAGGTGTTTCTAGTAAATCAACAACACTGGTGTGTGAGCTTAACTGACTAGGATAAGCACTCATTCTCCTGATAAACTCTTTCTTCAAAGCATTATTGTAAACTGGTATTTCCTGCTGAAACAACGTTTCATGGTACCGTGCCCATCTTTATTTTTTATATCCAGAAGAAAATCTTTCACAAAAGAAAATGAGTTGTGACTAAACTTACTGGAAATGTAGCTTTTAGATATGACCTTAGAATATCATTGTTAATGGCTTGTTTTGAATTTGGTCTATTTATACCTCCGTGGAGTATGTACCAGAGCTATTAATATTTAAACCTCTTATTTCAATAGGGTGGTGAGATTTTTATTCCTTTTCAGTTAGTACTTTTGTCTTAACTATTACATGATCATATTCATGTTAATTATAATACAAAGGAACTATTTTTAATGCTGATAATGGATTAAAGAACAACATTCTGTCCATTGAAATGTCAGGCTTTATTGTATATGGTAAAATTTCAGGGGATGTGATTTGAATATATCCAAACCCTTATAATTATGATACTGAGTTATGACAGGATTCCATTAATTTTAACCATGGGTAGCATTTGTTTCTTCCTCTATTAAGAATGTTAATATTTTGGATTATACATGTCCATGTTATCAAGAGAATTTACCTGTGCAAGACAAATTCTAACTGTGCAACATTTTTATGAAAATGAAAAGTGATGTTTTTGAGAGGGAAACCTTCTGAATTTTTTTTCCTATGTGCAAGTGCCTAGTTGAAGAAACGTAGAAACAATAAATTCAAAAGCTCTTAAATACTAACCAAATACAAAACAGTAATAACTTATATTACTTTTTGGTTGCTATAACTGAATACCCTAAAAACTGAGAGATGTGAATGGGGGAAAAAATGACTGTTTAATTGATAAGGAATTGGTTTTTATTACACTTACATATATCTTCTAAGATTGCCTTTGCAGTAGCCAGTCAGAACTTTAAAACAAACAAAAACACTAACAATATAGACCTTATGCTGCACTTAAGCCAAAAATGCTTTGTGTACCTGACTGAACGGCTCACCTAAATGTACTGAATTTCCTTACACATTTAAAATGTACTTCCCTTAAGAATTACTCCATTTTAAATGGGTAACTTTCAATTTCTGAACTATTTTTCCTCAGCATTCCGGTGGTATATTATAAAAGATCGGAAGATTTCTAGGTGGTAATGCAATTTTCATTAAAAAACATGGACAAGTTAACAGTTAGGTTTAACCTTAACATTAGTATTTTTGTAGTTGATCGTAGAAAACAGTATTGAATAATGATTTTCATAATTTTTTTTTCAAATACTCTGTCCCCAGTTTGATTTTCAATACTTTTTCCCATTACTTGTGATATATCCTTCAATTTAATTTTTTCCTTCCAACATAATGTTTCAGAAAAATGTGAATACGTTATGAATACAGCACACAAAAAGAAACCCTATTCCATTCACTGTTGTGGAAGGGTAGGTATTACATGATACCCTGGGATTGGGATTTGTTTTATCCAATTATTTTCTCCAAAAGGAGCAAGGCATTTTCTTACATTTCAATTCAGAGTTGCTTGAAAAAGATAGGCTTGGATAGAGAGACATCCTAAATTTGAGATGGTGCCACCTTAAGGTATGTCCAAAGGTAAAGTCATTTTAGAACACTCAGTTTTCCTAGTAGGAGTATGTTACCTTTCTTTCTCTTTCATTAGCTGGCCACAAGTCAGAGGCCCTTATAACGCTAGGAAGTTACCATTTTTTACTTTCAAAATTGCATTATAGTGAATTACTGTTTACAAAATACACATACTGTGAACAGATATAAGTTTTTGTCTTTTATAAGGTTGTTTGTAGAATGAGTGTTTTTTTTTTAAAGGGGATGTTATATGTTAAATATTTTCAGTTTTTTATAAATACTAGTAACTGTTTACTAATTTTTGTTTGGTCAGGTGTGTGCAAATGTAGCTGAAAGATAGGGAGAAACTGCAAATCCAGAACTGTTTCATTTTTCATTTCTTGAAATGTTACCACTACAGACTTCTTTTTTTTAATCTGAATGATCAGTTGTGATGTTCTGTACCTAAAATCGTGCTTAATCATATCAGGAAACATTTAAATATGCATATGCAGGAAGCAAACTATAGATTGCAGTATATTTGTGTGATACTCAGTCTGATTCACAAAAGTCCGAGTTTAATATGGAATAAAACAACTCCGCTTACAGAGACGACAACTGAAGTGTTTTCTACCTTATGAAAATTTGGAGATTATGTTGCTGTTAGAAGGAAAAATTTGGACATTTTATATTGCTGTAGAATTTCAGAATTTAGTTTCCATATCTTTTGGGAGACATGGTTAATAGCAAGAACATAGAATATAAGTAACCTATTACTAAGACACCTTAAATGTTAAACTAGTATGCTTGGCTGTTAACTCTAAAGATGTTACCTATGTTTGTTTTTAAAACATGCATGTATTTAACAATTTTATCATAGTATTGTCATGGAAAAAATAAATATATTTTCTTACAACTTACACTGACAGATTTGGGCATTATTTTGGGTTTTTTTTTTTTCCTCCTGTTTTAGGCACTTAGGAGAAGCGGCTCCTGCTTTGTTGTTGTTAATACTTTTGGTTCTATCTCGTAAGAATTATAGTGGTTATGAAGCAATCACATAGGGCTCTGACTAAATTTTTAATATTTTAATATATTGCTGTGCCATTGATATAATCTCCCATAAGTTTTCTTAAATCTATATTCTATTTACCAGACAGGTTACCATAAAATAATCAGATAGTGGGGAGCCAACATTATAAAACACATACTAAATAAATACTGGCCCTTAAAGTATGGTTTTTAATTGTTCTTCTCTGAGGATAACCTAAACATTTCTTGAAATTCTAGAAATATATCAAAATTTTATTATCAAGTTTTTGAATTTGGAAATATAGTCATTGATTCAGCAAAACCTCAGTAATTTTAAAGGATGAAGTGATCTTAAATAGAATTTCATAAGGGGAGAGATTAAGTCTTCAGTCTTATGTAGCCTACACTCACCCAGAGTAACAACTGATGTATTATGAAGAAACTGTAGACCAATTTTAAATTAACTGTGAAACACATGTTACTATTTAAGTACTATTTAAGAGCTCATACATGTGGTCTGCCCTTTATGGAGACCTCAGTGCATATCTAGTTTCCCAGATGGTGAGTTCTTGAGCCAAAATGTATAGCACCGTCAACCCCAGGAAGTTTGAAAGGATCGAAAGGAGAGGAGTGATGTAGTTATTAGGGGAAAGCAAAATAGAGGTGTATGAGTAATGTTTTTCATGTATGGTATTCAACATCACACTAAAATGTTAGCGTACAAACAAGTTCATTACAAAAGGCCTGTGTAAGAACTGGTTTTCAGTGGCCTATACATTTGATCCATTACCCTTCCCCTGGAGTGACTAATAACAGAATTGAATTAAAAGTACTTATTCAGTCTGCAAGAACCAATGAAGTTGAAGTAACAAGAGATGTCTTAAACTGATTTGGGATTAAACCTGAGATGATTTTTATCCCAGAGTAATTACTTTCAGATTAAAGAAACAAGAAAAGCTTTTAAGGATGATTTTGATAGAAACTGTTAAGTGGGAATCATGTTAAAATGAGTACAACTGCCGTGCATGGAGCTCGTAATTATCCACCCCCACAAGTTTGCAAGATGAGAAAGAATTTCAAGTCTCAGCTGACATTGAAACCTTTTCCCCCTGCTGTCCCCAGCCAACTTGATCTCGGCCGCAGAGCTGGGTCTTCACTCTGGACTCAGCCTTCAGAAGCAGGGCGGGTCTGGTTCTCTTCCTGGCGCTAGAGGCCTTGCACACACACCCCACCCACACTTTCCTCGAGCTGATGGAGAGGCGGGAAGCCTTGAAGAAGCAGAGCATTAACACGTGGCCCTTCCTGTCCCAAATTACCCAAGGACCAGTGCAGACGACGCACCCTCTTCAGAGATGTACCTGGAGTCTGACTTAGTCACCTTTTGTGGCTCCTTTCCTTTTCTGTGGCTTCTGCAGGTGTCACGCCCCGGGCAGCGGCTGCCTTGTGTGAGCTGCGCAGCCCTGGCACCTGGGCAACCCCAGAGAAATTCCTCCACCTCTCACCTCATTGACCTCAGCTCCGAGCTGTGGGTCTTGATCACCTACCTTTGCGCAGTTGCGGGGATGCCAGGTAGCGGACACAACACTCCCGACAGAACAGATGTCGGGTGGTTACATGCTCCTCTATCCCTTGAGAAACCTCAGGAGCACCTCGGACTTTCTGACCAGCACCTTAAAGATGTAAATGCCTTAAAACTGGCTCAGATGCGCCTTAGTTTAGTGACATCGCTCAGGTACCCAGAGGGGAGTTAGCCAGCAGGAAGCCTGCTAATTAAAGCACGGGATCTCTTCCCATGGGACCCGATGCTGTAGCCTTCACCTTTCTTCACTTGGGTAACTTCCGGTCCCGTCTACGCGGCGCTGCCAGAGTAAGTCTTTCCAGGCTCCTGGGAGCCCCGTCGTCTGCCTTCCCAGCGCGCCCACCTCTCCGCGGTCTGAGCACACGCCTAAGGCTTCGGTTGATAGCAGGAGTCGAACGGCTGCATCCACAGAGCTTAGCGTAGTGTCCGCCGCATCACAAGTGCTTGATGAATATTCTTTAAACAATTGCGCCTTGAAAGAAAAAGCAGTTTAAAATGTCTCCCTAGATATTAGAAATGTTATCTTCCAGAGAGCTGACACGCCTGTGGAAGAGTCTCCAAGGATGGAAAGCCAGGGCAGTCCTCGTGGAGCTGGCATGCCTCGGAAGAGGAAGGAGTCTTCCCAGGTCATCTGGGAGAAGATCCTGCTGTTCACGGTAGATGCTCCAGTATTTGTTGCATGCAGCTACCCTTTGTTCTCCTCAAAGGAGATTTGCCCTCATCCTGTTATCTCTTTGACAGGAGCAGATAGGGGATAAATGGGCTTTATTGGAAGTGACCACAGGTTAGGGCCCTTCTCCCACCCACTGCCCATTCCCCACCTCCTCCTGCTTTAAAATGTATTTCACCCTCTCTGTCGGGTTCTCTCCATCCTTCCAAGTGACAATTTGCATCATCAAGCGATTCGTTCCTGCCCCCATCTCTCTCTCCCCAGTCGCATATCTGCTTCTCTAGGAGACGATCCTTGCCCCATCTCCCAGGCATTTACTTGATGGGCAGGTGCCCTGGTACTTGCTGCAGGCTGCACTGGGCTATAGTCTCGTACTCCACCCAGAACTGACACATAGCTCTCCTCTACACCGAAGCTCTCAGGCCAGACGTCCCCAAAGAGCTGGACCCATGGTTCCAGGCTCCTCCAAGTCTACAGCCTTACATTCAGAGAGGAGAGGGTGCCCTTCCTCCCGGCTCCCAGGGAGGACTCTGGTTGGCCTGGCCTGTGTCACGTGTCCATCGCTGGTCCAGTCGTGTGGCCCAACAGAAGTTCTATTCAAGGGCCACTTCCACAAGTACCACATCGTTAGAGTTGGAAGAGGACCAGTCCACCAAAAGAAGGAAGGTGATATTCTGAGTGGACAGAACAATAAATTGGCACCATAGACTCCCTGAAGAAAAGCTAGAGGATAAAAGGAAAAAGAAAAAAATTCCCTCAACCTTCTCATGCAGCATTAGCTATTTTTAACATTTTACTTTTTGTCCTTTCAGACATTTTTCTATGTGAATGTGTATGTATATATATATTTACACATATTTTCATATGTTTGTACCTATATGCATACATATATAATTATATTGTATATTCTACTTTGGAACTTGATTCTTTTTTTTTTCTTTCTTTCCTTTTTTTTTGCGGTACGCGGGCCTCCCACTGCTGCGGCCTCTCCCATTGCAGAGCACAGGCTCCAGACGTGCAGGCTCAGCGGCCATGGCTCACGGGCCCAGCCGCTCCGTGGCATGTGGGATCCTCCCGGACCGGGTCACGAACCTGTGTCCCCTGCATCGGCAGGCGGACTCTCAACCACTGTGCCACCAGGGAAGTCCAAACTTGATTCTTATATATAACATTTTGAAAATCTTTGAATATCGATAGGATATTTTATGGCATTATTCTTTCATGGATATATAAGATTCCAAAGTACAGATGAATTCTTTAAATTCAGCATTCTGGACGTTTGTACTGTTCACACTTTTCATTAAATAATGGATGACTTTAAAACTCAGGTGAAGCTGTTTGGCACTGATTTTTTTCAGCATTAAGAAGCCACACTTGAATTCACACTAGGTGCCACTGGCCCGTGATGCTCAAGAACTCCCAGACCAGCTTTCCTATGCTGTCATATGTGCTTTTCACCACTGAGCGACTCGTGAAGATTTTGACCTAATGCAGAGTTCTACTGCTTACGTGCCGTTTCCTCTAGGATGATGGGGCGGCCAGCAGGAGCTTGGAACAGGGGCTGCTCAGGGCTCCTCCACTGAATTCCAAGCTGGGCCCCTAGTCATTGGTGACGGTTCCAGGACCCAGGGGAAACAGGATACTGCAATAGTTATTGATATAAGGAGAAATTGTAAAAGACTGCCATGCTCTCTGGGAATAGAAGTTCTCTTATCCTGGGAGTCTTGGTTTGACTCATGGTTTGGGGAAGTAGCAGACTGTGGCACATTCTTCGGATGGAAGAGCACATGACGTAAAGTGCACTTGAAGGAAACAAAGCAGGTCTCTGGGGAAGTGCGGTCTGGAGGTGGGAGAGACTGGGGTCAGAAGTGAAGAGGGTTGGCGGAGGCAGATTCTAAGATGGTCCCTGGGGCTCCTGGGCCCGGCTCTACACACCTGGTACAATCCCACCCCCTGGAGTGTGGCCCGGCCTGTGCCTATGACAGGAAGGCACTCCCACAATCAGGTTACTCATCAGTGGACCCTGTGTTAATGAAAAGGGAGGCCGCACAGGGCAGGCCTAACCTAATCAGGAGAGCTCTTACAAGAGAGACCAGGCCTCTCAGAAAGACGTTCTCCTGCTGCCTTTGAAGAAGCAGGTGCCCAGTGGGCTTGGAAGAGGGCCCGAGCCTCCAAGGACCCCACAGGCCTGGCCGATGCTGGTTTGAGGAACAGAGACTTCACTGGCCTTTATGTCTCCCCAGTGCCTCGTCCAGGTTGGTTTGCATAGAGTATCCACGGAGGGGCCGCTCCAGCAGTGCTTGTGAGGATCCAGGAAATCATTTCGCATCCCCACCCCATCCTAACAACCCCACAGCCTCCGAACGAACTCCGAGGACCTCAGGCTTCCAGGCCAGAGGTAGTCACGTGACCGTGAATCAGGCCCCAACCCTGGGCAAATCCTCTGAGGCGCTGGACCAGGAGATCACACAGCTTATTCTTATTTCTGAGGCGAATATGTGGCCTGGACAACTAGTGGGCACATCTTCTACTCTACTGGACAGTGCCCCCCGTTTCATACCCACCCTGCCCACAGTTGCCCGTGAACCCTAAGGTCTGTGAGAGCAAGGAATGCCTGCCACCAGGGCTGGGCGTCACCACGCAGCAGGCCTTGTACCCTCACCCGCTCTCCTCCACAGTCCTCTTGGCTGACTCCCTTTACTCTGCCTCTACTTTCCTTCAGCCAGCTTCCTAACAGGCCTTTCCACAGCTAATCCTCTGGCCTGGTGCCACTTGTTTTTTTTCTAAGTGAGCGTAGATGACCAGATTCCTTGCGCTTCCCTGGCCTTCCTTCTCACAGATATTCCCGTCCAAGTCCTCCTTCAGCTAAGCTGGAGGTGCAGCCCCTTAGCACCAGGCTATCCGAGGCGGCCAGAGCCCCAGGCCGGGCCCTTGCTTGAAGGTGGGCAGCTGGGACATGGGGGGAGGCCTTACCACGTGTTCAAAGATCTCTGTGCCTTGGTGAACCTTTTGGACCTTGATCAAGTGAGAGAGACAAAAAGAGGCAACGAGAAAGGCAGCAAACGCAGCCCAAGGGCTGAGACACGTAGTTCCTCGCACGTCTTTCCAGGAAAAGGCGGGTGCTCCTGGGAGCCGTGCACTTTCTAGGATACAGATGTCTTAGCAAGGGCAGGAGGAGAGGCAGGGAGTTTGTTTCTGCTGCCTGCCCTGCTCCTGCTGCCCTCAGCTTGGCCAGGGCTGGGCAGGGGCCCAGGGGAGCACACCACTGCTTGGAAATAGCTTGCAGCAACTCCCCTGAGTGCTGGAGGTTATTTGTGGAGGAGAAGCCAGAGGAGAGAAGGAAAAGACTTCAAGCCCAGACCTCATTGCCCGTCGGGGGCCCTGAATCCCTCTCCGATGGAGTGGCTCTGGTCTCTGCTTTCAGATTTGTTCAACCCACAGTCCTTGCGATGGGAGCGCTTTGGAAGAAAGCAGACTTGGAGCTGTGATGAGAGCCCAGCAGGCAGACACTAGGGGACTGGCCTCTGCCCAAATGCCCCTCACCCACAAGACTCTCCTGCCAATGACAGCTAACCGGAGGGAGCCCCAGAGCGCCTTGAACAAGCCACGGGCCGCTGCATCTGACTGAAGGTTGGCTAAGGGGTAGCAAAGTTCCACAGGGAAGCACCGTGGTTGTGTCCTGTTGTAGGACCAGCAGCAAGTCACTCGGTCTTTCTGGCCAGCGTTCGTCTTTGTGAGTCAAACGGGCCTTGCCCATGTGCTCTGGCTGTCATCAAAGGAGGGCTGTTGCTGAGATCAAATATGTGAACATTCTTTGAACATGAGGTTGAAGCGCAGTTACTCACAGGGCCTGTCTCAGCAGCGAGACCATGCTGTAGAACTGGATTAGTCATTTTGCTGCCTGAATGCAGCCACCTGTAAACTGGAAATTCCTAATGACAGCCTGTCACTTCCACCAGGACGCACCAGCTTAAATGCCTTCCGACCTCGTACTCCAGGGCCTCCCCGAGGCTGAGGCAGGGCCACTAATATTTCCCTTGTTTGTTCAGTGCGAGCTGTAGAATACCCAGTGCTGATGCACTTGAATGACCCCCCCTTTCCCATCTTGGCAAGTAACGATGCAGACTGGGCTGAAAGCACAAATCCCTTACTTCGGATTCTCATCTTGGACTCCGTGCTGGCAGCCCTCGTCCCTCTGGGCTCCTTCTGGATGGTAGTCCTAGAGCTCTTCTTTCCTGCCTTTGACAAGCTAAATACACACCCTTCTCAGCTAAGGGACTGGCTGTCTCAGGGCACACACCTTACCCGCCCCCCCCCCACCTGCAAGGGCAGCGACTGGGTTTTCCTAGAAGAGACCAGGAAGGGATGGGGAAGCAAGCAGTAAATGCTCCGTCCAAGCCCCTCTCCTCAAGGATGAATCGTCTTTCCATGTGGAGCTGGAATTCTCTGCCTTTATTCTCCCCCTCAGCCAGCCCCGCCCCCCCAGGCTGCCCCTCGGTGCTTCCCTCCCCGGGGAGAGCAGCCTTGGCGGCAGGGGGCCGGCTGTCAGAGCTCTGCGAGGGGCTGCGAGCCCCTCCTACCCGCTCTTCTCTTTCCTTTGGGAGCTCTCTGTGCTAAAAACAAGCTTGCTGAGAATCCTATTTTTCTGGGTGAAAGGTGAAAAATGCAGCACTTCCTCCAAGTGGAAAGCACTGGGCCCGCCAGCTCCGGGCACATTTCCGAGATCCCTCCGCCCACTCGGGGAGGAGATGGCTCCTTGCAACGGGGAGAGGAGAAGAGGTGGGCGGTGGAGGGAGGGAGGGAGGCGAGGGGACCGGAAGGGAAGCACCGGTTCCTCTGAAGCCCGGGCTGTGGGCATGTGGAAAGCAGACGGCCTGTTTGTGTTGGAGGGGCCTGGGGGCTGGACAGGCCCGGGCCCAGAAATGGAAGGCAAAGAAGGGGGCGGAAGACCGGCAGCCGCTCAGAGGTGCCTGAGTCGCAGAGTCACCAAGCTGCCGCGCCTCGGGCCTTGGGGCAGCACGGGGACAAAGATGACCCCGCAGACCTTTCTGAGAAAGAGCCCCCAGGCGAGCTTAGAGGAAGCACATGCCGGTGCGCAAGTCAGTTTTTGTAAGAAAAGCAAGAACAGTCCCTTTTTTTTTTTTTAACATCTTTATTGGAGTATAATTGCTTTACAATGGTGTGTTAGTTTCTGCTTTATAACAAAGTGAATCAGCTATACATATACACATATCCCCATATCCCCTCCCTCTTGCGTCTCCCTCCCACCCTCCCTATCCCACCCCTCTAGGAGGTCACAAAGCGCGGAGCTGATCTGGCTGTGCTATGCGGCTGCTTCCCACTAGCTAGCTATTTTACGTTTGGTAGTGTATATATGTCCATGCCACTCTCTCACTTTGTCACAGCTTACCCTTCCCCTTCTCGACAGCACCCCAGCCGTCCTTGCTTAGAACACATGGGAAGTTCTGGAGAATTTTCTCAGATGCTGATTGTGGGACAAAAGCTTTTCAGTAACCCAGGCTTCATAATATCCTTCCTGGGCGGGACAGGGATGGCGTTAACCTTCGAGCTCCCTGGCTTCTCCTCAAAGCTCTTCCTAAAGCCAAGCGCGCAGCCAGCCTTCCCCGACATGCCCCTGCACAGAGCCGCTGCCCAAAAGCCGTGGCGCAGATCCCATCCCCTGCCAGGCCCTCCTCCTCAGCATGACAACACGGCTGCCAGGTACCAGGCAGCAGGTGGACCAAGGGGGCACAGCAGGGGCACAGCAGGCGGGGCTGGAAGAGGCAGGCGCTGCTCCCCTCGCTGGGCCCGTGACCACCACCTCCCAGGCCTCCGCCCAGCCCCAGGGACCCCACGGATGAACTCCTGCCAGGGGTCACCTCATCCCTGTTGCATCATTTCCCCAACAGCACAGGACTTGCGGTGGGGGATTGGTTGCACTAACGGCCCTAATTTTCCACCCTCCCTGAATCCATGCCCGGTGCTGCGTGACTTTGTAGTTGCTCTCACAATGGAGACAGAGTCTATTGCTTCATCTCTTGAGCGTACGGACTTTGACTAGCGCAATGTGGCAAAGGCGACATGAGGCAGTTCCAATCCCTGGCTGTAAAACGCCTTAGACCTCAGTTCCGGTGCTCTCACCCTCCTCCATCACCGTGTGCAGGGCATGTCAGCCTAGCTCACGGGTCCAGCAGGAGGGTGGAGCGGACCCAAGTCACCTCCTCATCCCAGCCAAGGCGACGATAAGTGAGCCACCCTACACGTGTGAACGAGACCCACTGAGACCAGAAGGACCGCCTGGTCAAGCCCAGCCAGGATCAGCAGAAATGCCAAGCTGACCCCTCGAGGCATGGAAGCAGTCCGCACACCTTGCGGTATGCCGCTGAGGTTCTGTGGTTGTCTGTCGTGCAGCATTATTGTGGCGACAGACAGCAGATACACTTAGAGAGGAAACCGGGGGACCCACAAAACCAGGCTGTTCTCCTCGGCTGTCCTGCCCATCTGAACTCGGGTCTAATCCCTCAGCTTCAGGACAAAGTTTATATTCCCCCAACCACCTCTGCTATAAACTCATCCCATGTTTCCCAAATTTTGGCCACTGAGAGGGTGAAAGAGCTTGGGATATACTGTCTCTTACCCTGTTCTCCCACGTGGAGCCCTCCCACGTGATCAGCTCCTCTTGGGTCCCCCTATTCTGCTGCCTTCTCACCCGCAGCCTCTCTACGGCTCTGATTTCATCACGTGTCACGCCTGTTTTTCTAGCCCACCTAGGGAAAGGCAATTCATCCTGTCCGTCACTCCCGGACCCCCAGCCCCGGGTTACCGTGCTTTTTCTCAGGATGACACTTGCAGGGCACAACAGCCCATCCGCAGCACAACTCTTCTGGCTTCAGCTCAACTGGACATTTTTCCAAAATCACCGTGACTTTTTTTTTTTAATTGATTCAAAATGTGAATCAATTGGAGTTGTGAAAGCAACTCCATTATATCTTGGGAAGCACTGACCCCGGATGTCTCCAAGGAAACGGTGTTGAGGTGAGGGTGACGGGGAGGTCACCTGTGGGTGACACCCACTCTCTACCACGTGGCTTTCTCCACTCCGCACTCACAGGTGATGTACGCAGGAGAGGAGGAATCGCCGTTGTTGTGAGCATTATTGCCCTGAGAGGAAGGATTCTGGTCATCGAAGGTTCCCAAAGACAGGAGGCGGAAGGGTGACGCTCAAGGCGAACGTCTCTAGTTTATTTATTCATTGTTTTAGAACCCTTAATGTGCCTAAAACTGTGCTTGGCACAAAGCTCGAAGCCTTCGCTGACCGCCTGCAAGCAAGAGCAGAGTCACGATGGGACTAATTACAGGCGCTTGTGTGAGGTGGCTCGCATTTCCCACCTCTTTGGTGGTAGCATTCATCTCACCTGCCCTTGGCAAGTCCTGCCGTGGGGATCTGCCAGTGAGCCAGCTGTTTCCGGGGTCACCGCGTGGCACTGTGATGGCTCAGGAGGAAGCAGCCCCGCTGCTCTGGTTCTTGCCCAGATGCTCAGACCAGCCTGAGAAGCACTGACTGTATTCGTGTCCATTTCTAGACACCGCCTCGGGAGGGACCCGTAACCCCTCCAGAGGTGAACGAACGACTAAATGAATGTGCTGTAGCCTTGTTCATCTTCTTTATTCAACTTCACTACAGACACCCCCCCGCTTCGAACCAGAATGACAGTGACCCACCTCAGTAATACGTGTGCCTTTCCATCTGCTTCTTCTGGAAGCTTCACAGTCACCTCCTTGAGTCATCATTTACCGAGAGAGAACAGTCAGCTCCCCAAAGTGCCCACCCCAAGTTACCTACCCCGCTCTGCTGATGCCACAAAGGGCCCAGACAAGTCTCCTTTGGGAGAAAATTCTTAGTGAGTGTGCAAAGAATTCAGGGTTGTCCACCCAAACCTGCAAAAGTATACTGTGTGGACAATCTGTAGCTATAAAAATATACACATACAAAAGGACAGCTACAAAGGCATGGTGCCCCTTTTCTTAGATTTGCATTATAAAAAGTAAGGATTTCTCATTAAAGGTACACTTCCAGGGCGCAGCTTTATAATTAGGATTCTATCTCTAGTCTCCCTTAATCCTTATTTTCATAGTCAGAGCACATTGAACCAGCCAGTGAGGAGGGGAAGGGGTTAATCCTAGTAATTCGTGGGCCAAAGTAGAGAAATTTGAGGTTCAAGGTCTTACGGTCATTCTGCTATCAGTAAGAGTGTCAAGAGTCAGCGGAGGAGAGAAGTATTTTAATACTGCCCTTTGGGTCTCTCTCTCTCTTTTTTTTCCCTTTCTTTTTTTTTTTCTTACAAACTATGAATCACAACACAGTCATTGAGCTACAGCAGACAGCCTCGGAAATTCGCCGTGATGTGTGATCTCTGGAGGCCACTACACATTCAATGGACGAAGTCCGATGCTTCCTACACAGAGCATTCCGTTGGGTTTGGCCCACAGAGTGTCAGCAGGAAAGGCCACCCAGGGACTCCTGTCTTGGTCCTAGTTTCCCATCAGGGTGTACTTGCTCCTTGATGAAAGGAAACACACCTGGTCCCCGTGCCTCTGTGTGTGGTGTCAGGCAAGGTCTTGGAGCCCCCGGGTTTCTCAGGATAGAAGTTTCTGTCCCTTGGGCAGAGCCAACTGGTGTTACTGGGCTCCACAAGTGTTGATGTTTTTCCCATCCACGGCGTCTTCCACGAGGGAAATGTGGTAATCGGTGGACAGGGTGAAATGAGAAATGCAGCCCACGAGGCCTCGCGTGTACTGCCTGTTAGTGTGCAGAGCAATTTCTTTCATTCCACCTGCCAGGAGGCCAAAGGAAGATGACGTGAGTCAAAGGGAAGGATGTCTCTTCAGTATGCCTGAGTGTCTGCTGACCAAGGCGTCCCTCAGCCGACAGGATAGGTGAGGCTGCGGTACCTAGAACTCAGGACATCGCAGCTGTCTAATTTATAATTATCCTTGAAGGAACAAGCTGACTTGGATCAATTTGATACACAATCAGAGCCTAGAAGTAGCCACCTCATAAGTGATTTCTGACCTAGTTGACCACTTAAAACCAAATAGTACCTGGTACATTTTGAAATGTTGTATAATGTCAACAAAATGTAGTATGTGTGGTAAGAGGTGATGTTATCTTAAACCAAGAGAAATACACTGATGTTGAATGCTTTCGATTAAGTTCACTTGTAGGAAATATCATACAGATAGAGGTATCTTTTCACGTTGATGTGTCAGCGTTAGTGGGTTCTAAGCTATGTACAAAAATACCACGCATTCTAACTCTGAGGGGGCCGGAAAGACAGATCCTCCTTCCTCAGGGAGAATTCAAGGAGCTATATTCAGCAGGCTCCTGTTCTTTAAACAAGAAAAGCAGGGTTTTCCTGGTGGATCGGTCCACGGCACAAAATCATCTAAGTGCTTCCTGACCCCTCAGCCGTGAGTCAGAAGTTCAGAAAATGGAAGAATGGAATATCTGGAGAGCTTCCTGATTTCCAAGTATCTGACCGACCCAGTGAAGTACACAGCTTTGGGAAACCCCAGCATGACAAACGGAAGGCTAAAAAGAAAACGCACTGGCCTCATTTAGGTTTCGTCAAAGGTCAAGGTCACTTACCCACATACAGAGCTCCGTTGATGTTGAGTTGCCTCATCATGCCAGGTGACTTGCCTGTTCTGGCCCCGTAGTCGTCCACAGTTATCTTTCCTGACTGGCCATCCCTGTGAAAACCGCCACCATTTTTGGAGCTTCATTCAGTAATTCAGTCATGCATTCATTTTAATACAAATGTATTACTGAAGTCCTTACTAAGCACCCAGCACTATACTAAATGATGGAGCTACCAAAATGAAACAAACAGAAACAGGCAAACAAAAAACCACCGACATTCCTAAGACAAACAAAAAATCCAATTGCCGGTGATCACACAGTATCGCCACTCTATGGTGGAAGAATGGCCGCCGGGAGCTGTGGAATTCTACGGGAAGAGAACAGAAGCCCAGGGAAAGCTTCTGAAAAAAGACTCTGAGGTGCGTTTTGAAGGCTGGGTGGGTCAGGTGAAGGAGAAGGCTAATGCAGACAGGAAGTGGCAACGGCAATGAGAGAAAAGACGTGGGGGTTGGTACAGACTGAGCAGAGAATTCTCGAGGTGGGAATAGAGCAGTAAAAGATGAAGCCAGAAGCAGACGGTGAAGGGCATAAGGAGCTTAGTTAGAATTTAGCCTGAAGGTGAGAGGGAACCAGAGAAGAACTTTAACAGGAGGAGTGGTGGTGACATGGTGACACGTGGTGAGTGTGGATGTGATTCTAAGCACAATGGGAAGCCAATGCAGTAGTCTTTGTAGAAGGTTACTCTTAGGGAGGATGAAGAATGGCTTTGAGGTTTCTAAAGGACCCAGAGAGTCACCCAAAAGTGACTCTGAGGACAGTGGAATGGAGGTGTTCATCTGTGGCAAGGGCTTTGCAGTTTTTTAAGGCGGTTTCCAAAAACCAGCCACACTTCTTCTCCTTCTCCCTCTTTTCTTCCTCTTTTTTTAACGAGCTCTTTATTGGTCTTTTAATGTTCCTTTTTTATAGCAATCACTTCTTGTTTCTTGGGTTAATAGCCTCTCCTACCTCACTGATGATATCCACGTTTTCATCATTTTTTTCATTCATAGTGTCTGTTTCCTCCAAGTTGCTCTGTTATATCTATTTGTTCTGATATCCATCTTTCATACTGGAAACTTTTTTCAAATGCCTAGTGATCCCCAACTGCCACACAGATAAGTGTTGAGCACCAAGAAGCAGACTGGAAGCACTGTGTGCTGGATGGCTTTTGTTGACTGTGGTGTGACCTGGCTCAGTCATTTCCTTGGGGGAATACCTGGATTTCCTATTCTTCTTACTGTGGGGTATAGACCTGGCTTCCAGCATTCTGGAATCTCCTCAAAGTCCACCTGCCCTGAAATCTTATCTCACTAGAGATCTCCGTGGAAGGCGAGGGCTTCTTCAAGTTTAGCCATCGAAGTTCTTTCTCTAGAAGATCTCTGCTGAGTGAAGATTTGGGAGTTCAGCCTCTCTGGCCCGCTAGTGTTAGTAAAGGGCACAGGTGGGAGTTGGTACCGAGATGACCTAACGACCCGGATCAAGGATACTTGGATGCCAGGCCAGGATGGGGAACAGGAAATGGGACTAAAGGGAATTGGAGAGTACATCCCGTCAGCTCTGTCTCCCACTGTGGCAGGTACTCACCGAACAGCCTTGACTCGGTGCCACCGACCGTCACTGAATGACCCGTTCACCGTGATGGATGCTACACCACTGCCCAGGTTATAGCTAAAGGCGTCGGAGAAGAACAAGACAGAGAACGGAATCAAACACTGATGTACACACCGACGGTCGTTCACAAATGATTCTCACTGCGAAAGTTCTTTGGAGCTCAGGATGTAGTTTCTTTAACACAACACAAAACAATGTTATAAAGACACTAGGTCCCCAGATCAGGCCATGAGTGACCCAAACTGGTTTTTTATTTTTAACTGTGGTAAAGTTTACAGCCTTAACCATTTTTAAGTGTACAGTTCAGTGTTAAGTACATTCACATTGCTATGCCACCAATTCCAGAACTTTTTCATCTTGTAAAACTGAAACCCTCTACCCATTAAACAACTTGCCATTTCGCCCTCCCCCAGCCGTTGGCAACAACCATTCTTTCTGTTTCTATGAATGTGACTGCCCTAGGTACCTTGTATAAGTAGGGTCATACAGTGTTTGTCTCTTTGTAACTGGCTTTTTTCACTTAGCATAATGTCCTCAAGGTTGATTTATTTTAGGCTCTATGTACAGTATTAGAGTATAAGGAACAAAAGGGCTTTATCGTTTGTAATGTGTTGTATCAATACTAGGTTGAATAGTATCCCCCAAAATTAATGTCCACCCAGAATCTCAAAATGTGACCTTATTTGGAAACAAGGTCTTTGCATATGTAATTAGTTAAGAGGGGTTATACGGGGGTTATATGGGGTTAGGGAGGCCCTAAATCCAATATGACCGGTGTCCTTATAAAAAGTGGAGATTTTGACACAGAGACAAAGACATACGGAGAAGAACGCCACATGAAGATGGGACTGGAACATTACATCTCTAAGCCAAGGAACACCAAGGATTGCCAGCAACCATCAGAACCCAGGGGACAGTCATAGAACAGACTCCCTCAGAGCTCCCAGGAAGAAGACACCCTGCCAGCAGCTCCAGGTTGAAATTCTAGCCTCCAGAACTGTGCGAGAATACATTTCTGTTGCTTTAAGTCACCCAATTTGTGGTGAGTTATTATGGCAGTCCTCAGAAACTAATACATGTGTTTTTACTTTTCAAAAGACAAAACAGAGCGAAACATTGCAGAGCAAGCTGAGCCCCAAAGAATTTACGGGAAGTTGCCTAAAATCTCAGAGCTAACGTATAGGACTTGAACTTGGTGTCTTCCCTGCCCCCGACCCTGCCACATTTTACTCGGTAGCTTTCTATTTCCTATTTCAGTTGCCAGATACTGTGATACGCTAAGGGGATCAGAAGACATGCATATGTTGTTTACCAGAGAGAAATAACCCTCTTATTTCAGTGTTCATTCAATTATTCTAATTTAATTCAATACAACAAATATTTGGTGAGTGACGATTCTAGGCCGGGCACTGGGCCAGCTGCCTAGACCTCCCCTTGATAAAATAATAAAGCCTATGTAATCATGCTTTTGAAGGAAAATGTATTCCACCTGGACAACCCTCTCCTCATCTTGTAAGAGGACATGTCTCTCCTTTAGCTCGTTGGCCAAGACATAGGAATATTGAGAGGAAACCCGCATTAGTCACTGAGCTCTTGCATGCACTCAGTATAAGAAAGGAGCAAAAATAGAAAGCTTTGGCTTTCCCCAGGGAAGCACTATGGGTCCTTTCTTTAATACTGGAGCTCAAAGAAGTCACACAGCCCATCGACATTTAACCAAGAATAGAACTCGGGTGACTTGACAAACTCGGAGACAAAGATGTTGCTCTGACCCAGAAAACTCCACTGTTTTCTAATGAATTTTCCCACATCAAGTGTCTCCTTGTACGAAGCAGCCTGGAGGTGGAATTTTCAGATTTCATTATTTAGTGGCCAAATGCTTGTTGAAGAAATGAATGAGTATAAGGAAGGGCTGAGAGCTGGTTGGCAGAAATGTAGCTGAATTACTGTGTGGGCTTTTATGAGAGGCAGAACGGGGTGATGGAAGGAGCCTAGACACTTGGATTAGATGAATCTGCCTCAGTTCCCAGCCTCGCCAATTACTAGTTCTGTGATCTTGGGCAATTTGCTTCGTTTCTCTGAGCCTAAATTTTCTAATCTGTGAAATGGGGTAATAATACCTTCCCTGAAGGGTCTTAGGGAAGATTCAGTAAGGTAACATATGTAAAGAGCACAGCACAGAGCAGGAGCCAAGCAAATAAGCCCACTGCCCCAAATATACGCAGTACTTAATGCAGCTTGGATATAGCATCAAACAATACAACCTGGGGGAGCCAGCAATAGGAGAAAGTTGCCGCCAAGAGATAAACTCATCGAGCCTCTCCTGGAAGAGTAGTCATGTGTGAAAGTAAACCAACAGGCTGTAAATATGTAACCAGAACGTCCAGAAACACCCAGGTGTCAGAATCAAGGTGACTTGGGTATAGCTGCAGTGGCACTAGACTGGAATGTGATTGTAATCAAGTGAATGGAAACCTTTTCAGTTGTGTTCGGACGAAGGCCGGGCCTTCTTCTTCTGTTCTGCAGCCTGATAACACGCCTGTTCATGCAATGAGCCAGACTGCATTCAAGGGAGCAAACGCTGAACCCAGCAGACAGGAATCCAGCCGTCACTGCAGGTGGTGGCGTGGCCCAGTTGGCACATCTCTGGCCTGACTCTCCAACCCCCACCCCCCCGACTCTCTCTGATTTCAGACCCTCCGAATAACATCCTGCTCCCCCAGACACCTGAAACATCACCCTGGAACTTCTCTTTCTTTTAAATAATAAATGACCAAGATTAGTGGTTGCCTTCGTTGGGAGAGGGCATGAGGGAGCCTTCCTGGGTGTGGGTGGGGGAATGTTCTATACCTTGTTCTGGGTGGTGGTTACACAGGTGTTTACATGTTTAAAAATGTATTGAGCTGTACACCTAGTATTTTGCACTTTATGTAAATTATACCTCAAGTTTTAAAAATTGAAGTATAGTTGAATTACAACGTTCCATTAGTTTCTGGTGTACGGTGAAGTGTACACCAGTCTACGTATATGCTTTTTCAGATCCTTTTTCATTATAGGCTATTACAGGATATTGAATATAGTTCCCTGTGCTATACAGTAGGACCTTGTTGTTCATTTTATATATAGAACTGTGTATCTGTTAATCCCAAACTCCTAATTTATCCCTCCCAACCCCCTTCCCCTTCGGTAACCATAAGTTTGTTTTCTATGTCCGTGAGTGTGTTTCTGTTTTGTAGGTAAGTTCATTTGCATCACGTTTTTTTTAGATTCCACATACGAGTGATATCGTATAATAGTTGTCTTTCTCTGACTCACTTCACTTAGTTATACCTCAATTTTTTCAAAAAGGTAAAAACGTGAATGAACGAATAAATGAACAAATAAATGCACACCTGGTTTCTCTATCAACGTCCTGTGCATCCGGTTAGCGTGAATCGGTTAACCTGATCCAAGAGTACCTACTCAATTTGGTGCTCACGGAAGGCTAGGAGGCTGAGCACCAAGGCGGGCCACCAGGAAATGCCATCAGGTGGGGTCCTTATACTTAGGCCTCCTTTAAAGTATAGCACAGGGTACTCTGCTAATGTCAGACTGCTTTCCTTTCTCTGCTGCATGAAAATGTTATCAAGGTCACATGGAAAATTAGTGGGAAAGATCGCCCGTAAAGTGACATTCACACACCTGGCTTCATGCCCTAAACATAATCATAAAACAAAATGAAACGAAACAAACAGCAAAATCCACACTCGTCGCTGAGCACGCTGATTCCCTTTCTTTTACTTCACTTGCACCAAAACCATACATAATTGTTTCGTTTAGAATTCCACTGTTTTTCCTTATTCTCTGGTTGAAGTGCTCTGAGCTCTAAATTAGCAAAAGGACAAGCATTTAGGTGAAGAAAGCTGAGATTATATTGTATTATCTTAGGTTTCCTACTGTTTGCTTTGGACCTGGATCAAACACCAAAACCTCACAAATGGTTCATATACCCCATCAACCAGTTCACTCTCTAGGTTCCACTGATGTAAGCTGCTTGAGGGCAGGGCCTTCTTCAGAATAATAACAACCATAACAATAATAGCTAAATTTTATTTAGTAGATATATCGGCCCAACTTCCTGACATACGTTAGCGATCGGAGTTTTTAGAACATAGAAAACACCCGATCAAGGATAATCATTATCACTAATAACTAGATATGCCAGGCCCTGCACTAAGGCCTTTCTAAGAATTAACTCATTCAGTCCTCAAGACCAACCGTTTCCTTTTACGGAGGTCGGTAACTTGCAGGAGATCACGTGGCCGTGGGAATCCGGCACGTCTGACTCTGAAGCCCATGCTTGTGACCACTTCAGACCCTGTTTCTCAGGGCGTGGTGGTTCCTGATGGCTTCCAGTGAGATTCTGGCGCTCAGCGGGATTTCCTCCACCAGCATCTCTGGGTGTGGGCCCAGGAATCCAGTAACCTCTAACATGAGCCCCGCAGCTGACTCTCTGTATGCTGACAGTTTCAAACCAGTGGCCACACTCTGATTCCTCTCTGTGCCCAGCCTCCCGCAGGGCTTCCATACTTCTGTGTTGGGTGAATAATGTTGGGGGCAGTGGCTGCCCAGAGGCAGGAAACGCAGCAAAGCAGCCGCGCCGGGCCTGGGGCCCAGGGAAGAGTTCAGATGTCTGCCTGCCTCCGGTGGAGACTGAGTGCTGTGCCCTTTACGCAGAGCACAGCCAGAACTCCAGGCTAAAGAGGAAAACACGGGGCCTATTTCCAGAAGCCTGAGAAAGCGATGGTAAGAAAAGAAATACATCGGGATGGCGTGGAGTTGTAAGAAGGGTGCCCGGGGGCCTGGGGGTCTGCCCAGGGCCGGGTGTGAGAGCCAGCGGGGGCTGTGAGGGGTCCCGAGCAGATCGAGCTTCCCTGTCCAGCTGGGTTTTCACGGGCGGTTTAGGGGGAAGTTGGGCCTCCCACCCACGGCTGAGCTACTGTTTCAGTTCCCTTTTCTGGGCACAATCAAGTACTTGAGGCCTTGGCGAGGTTAACCACAGGAAAACCACAAGAAAATGGCTTTGCGGCAGCCAGCCTGAAACTGGGGTGTGAAGAGCTCAACATTTGACCTCAGGGCCCGGGGGAGGGGATGGAGGTGGTGAGAACTGCTCTCTCCAGCTTTCAACCACACGTGGCACCCCAAAGTCCTCAACAACCATAGGGTCACATCGCTGAGCACACTCTGCTGGGTAGGGGCAAGCGTGCTGTGGGACAAGTGACATTTCCTTTCAAAATGCCTTTTATTCGAATTGCAAAGACATAGCATTCTACCCTGGCTGTCAGCAATCCCAGCGCATGACCCACTGAAGCCCCACAATTAAGCCTTCATCTTCTCTGCAGTTCCGCTCTCACTTTCATCTATTTCAATTCCAATTAATCCCATATCATTTAATGAACACTCGTGCTAGTCACCAGAGGGGGGATTAAAGAAGGAAAAGCCAGAGAAATTCCTGTCCCCATGGAACAGATGGTGAGTAGGGGTTTCAAACCTTAGCAGGCGTCAGAATCACGTGGAGAAACAGTTAACAGATTGCTGGTTCCCACCTCTAGAATTTTTCTGGTTCAGTAGGTCAGGGGTGGAGCCTGAAAATTTGTATTTTTAATAAGTTCCCAGGAGATGCTGATCCGGAAGGTCTGCGGGTCCGGAGACCACAATTTGAGGATCACTGGTCTAAACGAGATATTTCTAACCTCAAGTGAGGCTGTACCATCACAATCTGTAGAGAAGCTTTTTCATAGTACACAGCTGGCGCCTGCCCCTCGGGAATCCCGCTAGCACCCAGCTGCCACCCAGCTTCTGGTGGCGAGAAGTCATCCAGGTAATCCTTTAGCTACTTCATAGGAACCCACTTGACAAATCTGAGAGCAGTCTAAACCGACGTAAAAGATGTTAGAACTTCTGGAACTGGCTCATCCGTTATCACCCAAGAAGCACTTTTAAAAATCCAAATGTTGGGTTGCCCTATGGAGATATGAATCTGTGCTTTGTTCTTTGCAGTGGGAGATCGGACAAAGCAGGCATTCTCCTTCCCAAGGCTCCAGAGTGAATAGGGAGCAGAGTCAGAATATAAAGAAAGGTCTCTAGACTAAATCTTCAGATCTTCCTGAGCTGGAGAGCGCTGGGCCGAATGCCCGAGTCCGTGCTTGGCAGGATCAACGTCCTCTTCCGACTACTTCCTAATTTGTAAGTGGGGAGTATATGGCAGTAACATACTAGAACAGGAGTCACAAAACCTTCCTCTAGAGGGCCAGATAATAAACATTTCAGGCTTTGCCGTACAGTCCCTATTGAACCTACTCAAGCGTATCACTGTCTCATGAAAGCAGTCGCTGACAATACGTAAATGAATGAGGGTGGCAGCATTCCGATAAAACTTCATTTACAAAAATGGGTGGCGTGCCAGATTTGGCCGTCAGGCCATAGCTGACCAACTGCTGCTCTAGGGATGGATATTGGAAAGAAAGACCAGGAGCCTCAAATTAACTCGGAGCTGCAGGCAGCTGTTAATTCTAGCAGACTGCGCTCTGGCTCCCCCTGCAACCCTCTGTTCGGCGTGATCTGTACCGTCTAAGAAAAATCGCAAGGTGATGTAGAAAGCAGCTGGAGTAGGGGTTACCTGAACACCAGGGCTCCGTCCCGAAGGCCCAAGGAAATGAAGTCACTGTTGGGTCTCATGGGGCTGTCTCCCCTCCACATCAGCAGGCCGTCTTTGGCAGTTGTCTTAAACCTCATGAATGCATTTGATCTGGATCCTGACACCCTGGAGGAAATACACAAATAATGACATCAGATCAACCAGTCTCCACCAACATTCATTCCTGAGGAATCCCAGATTCCTCTGCCAATTATGAGGATAATCTGACATTTCTGACTCTTACTACCAGGAGATTAGAAAAGGCATCACCACCACAGGTCATGCCATGGGTCTAAAGGTCTGACCTCCTCATTCTGCACTTTGGAGTCTGTCTCTCTCCCCAGGTGTGGTTAAATGCCACAAGAGAGCATTTGATGAGTCACAGATCAGCCAGACTGTGGCCAAGGCCACGGTCCCAGCCTGCACCCCCAACACACACCTCAAGTCTTCCCTCTTTCCTGTCCTACCACTCACGGGTCCTTGGGAAAGTGTCCCCTATTCCTCAAAAGGAAGTGGTTTCCTTAATTACCAAGAGGTTCAAGCGGGCAGCTGCTCTGGGCTATGATCGTGGCTGTGGATGGCTATCTCTGGAGGTGACATCCTGGAGGGCAGAGGAGGAATGACTGGACAAGGGGCAGAGTGTCAGACAAGGAAGGTGCCTTGTCTGGAAGGAAGGTGATGGGATAATGGTCTCGAGGGGTGTTGGGGCAAAAACAGGGTGGAGAGGAACAGGAAGATGAGAGGAAGGAAGGGGTGGTCAGGAATGTCAGGTCCCGGCCCTACAGCTTTGGCTGGGAATAGGCTCACGTGATTCTGTGTCCCTATCAGTTCTGAGATGTTCTTAACAATTCTTGGGAAGAGACTAGTTCACAGATCCAGTTTCCCTAGAAAGTGACCAGTGTTTCATCTGCAATAGGAAGAAAAGCAACCATGAGTCCTTAAATAAAAGGTGAGATGAGAGTAAACATAATTTAATATTGCTCCTAAGATGGCACTACTGGAAAAAGCTCTTTATCCATTTTCCTGTCACGTGCACCATCCCTCTGTCTCACGAACATGGCCTGGAGCTGCAGAGTGCATTCAGTAGTGAACAGGGGAGGGGACTTTTGTCTAAGGCTTCCCAGAGCCTGAGCCAGACAGGAGGAGATCAAGTTTGCCCTCCCCAGGCAGGGTCTCAGAGTGGTGGGCGAGGAGCAGGGTCCATGATACTGACTGCTTCACCAGGCCAGGTGCAGAGCAATCCAGCCCCGGCCTGTTCCCTAGAGAGCTGCTTTCCCGTCTTCTGTCCAAGTTTCCTTCTTTCCCTCACTTGCCTTGGAAACACTGATTGGTACAAGCCAATCACGATGGTTCCATTTCTCTTGCAGTGACTGGTTTAGGGGTGGGCATGTGACCCACCGTTGTCCAATGAGACAGAGGAAATTTATCAGGAGGACTCTAGAAAAGACTCCTTTCCTTTTTAATAGAGTCACATGAAAAAAAAAGTTTTTTTTACTTGCATGGGATATTGCCATGATTTACAGCCATTTAATGAGCATTTATGAACAACTATCTTATAACCACAAAGGGTATAACCATTGGAAAATAAGCTGAGGATAACAAGGCAGGAAAATGGGTCTTTGAATAATACCGTTGATTATCTGAATTAATCAACTCAGGATCCAGTCTAAGTCTGGACAGCTTGTTATGTGAAATAATAAATACCCTCCACGTTTAAGACATGTTGAGCTGAGTTTCCTGTTACTTGCAGCCAAAGGCATCTAACTGAAGCAGACCCTGAGCTTGACTTTTACCTGCAGCTTCACACACATGCACCTACATATATGCACACAGGTGCCATTGGGCTTTCTGCTTTGGGGCACTGCACCTCCTCCTTTCACCAAACCCCTCTGCTCCCAACCACCCAGTGCCTCTCGCTAAGCACCAGGGGGCTAGAAACTTGGGCCTTGTTCACACGCTCCCAGTTTCTAGGGACTGAACACCCTTCCATCTCTGGGGAAAAAGGGCTTAAGAAAGAAGAGGGTTTCTTGGCTGGGAATCTATTTTGCCTAAGGCCCATGCAAGACAACCTTGATAAACACAACATAAGAGTAGAGAAACAAAGCCCTGTCTGTCTGGTGTGTGTTCAGAGTCACCAGGGACATCCAGTGCCCTAGGAAAATGTCTCTCAACCTCTTTTGTTCCTCGAAAAGCCACCAAGTTCCACCCTAAGAACTGCATGCCTTTGGCTTAAAGCATTGCCTTGGTCTGTGAAGATGTGATCAACCTGAAGAGGATGGGAACATTCTAGAATGATTGTGCTGGTGGTAGGGTGAGGGATGGCACTCTCTAAACTACAAAGAGCTAGGGGGGAAGGAAAAGAAAGAGAAAAGGGTAAACTGAAAGCGTCAAAGCCAAGCTTCACTAGATCGAAGACTTTGCCTAGAGCCAGTCTTTCCCATGTCGTGCAAAATAGGCTATTCCAGACCAGGAGCTTGGAGCCCGGAGCGGGCTGGAGCATCTGCCACCAGCGATTAAAAGCCACAGCTGTGACTCAGGCATCTCCTTAGATCATGCTCTTGTATCCACGTGAAGAGAGCTGAGGAGCCCCCCACCGAACTGGAAAGAGCCTGAAGAGGACAGTGGACCTCGTCGATGGAGACGCAAAGTAGGACACGGACCTGGGGCTGTTGTTTGGTAGAGGATGCCCCAGAACCCTTCCTCGGCTGGCTTCTTCAGACCATGGCCACAGAGCAGCATCACGCTGACTGCCCTGCTGGGGAATCGGACTCATATAACCCTGGCTTCGGGAGCATCAAGTTCTCACTGCCTCTCAAAGCCTGAATATTGGAAATCCCGGGGCCGGGCACGTCCCTTTCTCTGGGAAACGTCCCTTGGACCAGAAAGGCTTTGGGTTGTTTGTCATGGGCTTGTTTCAAAGGTTGCATTTTTGAGTTTGTTTTTTGTGTTGTTTTTGTTCTAGTTTCTATGTTTATTTTGTATGTTTTTTCCCCTCTGGGACTATGGCTAAATTCTCGTGCCTTTCTGGAGAACTATCTTCTGGCACGGAAGATAAGGAAAAGCTCTGGGAAAGATATTGAGAAATTGACCGACCAGGAGATAAGGAAGGTGCCTGTGGAAGCTTCTTACCTCTTGAGGATATCCGGATGGTCATATGTCAGGTAACTGCGGCCGATAAACTGAGGGATCTCAATGGCTTCTGTGATGGCTGAGACAGAACAGAAAATGGAGGTTACATGCTACATGGCTCTCTTGACCCCTACACTCCACCACGTGGCGGGAAAATACAAAGAAAGCCAGTTCCTGGAAGCAGGACATTTATCAACTTGGCAGCCCCTTCCTCTTGGCTGTACAGGCACTTGGCCTGGTTTGGGACTGCCCGGCCTGATGGCCTGTAATTGGCATCTCCCTGCTGTCCCCTCTCTGGGGCTGGCCGTCACTCCTATCGGTCTCAGCACTGCCGAGAAGGCCTTGCAATATGCCAAAACTTGAACTGTGCCCAATTATTCTTGGAAGCCAAAGGGCAGGTCTTGGGCCATGCGAGGAGCAGCTGGGGATAACCCTGTTCTCCAAGGGAGGCAGAGAAAACAATCCCCCCAACAAAACCCACCAGGATTTCTCTAGCTGAAGCCAATCTGGTCCAGAGCCCTTTCAGCCATGACCTCAGACACTGGTGAAGCAGAGGGGATGAGGCTTTGACAATTGTTTGCAAATCACCTTCCGGTGTTGTATTTCACAAGATTTTCACCACAATCACAGGAAGGAGCTGGGGGGGGGGGATGGGAGGGTTTGATTGTTCCCATTTTTATATTTTTACTTTATCATTATTATTTTTTGCGGTACGCGGGCCTCTCACTGCTGTGGCCTCTCCTGTTGCGGAGCACAGGCTCCGGATGTGCAGGCTCAGCGGCCATGGCTCACGGGCCCAGCCGCTCTGCGGCATGTGGGATCTTCCCGGACCGGGGCACGAACCCGTGTCCCCTGCATCGGCAGGCGGACTCTCAACCACTGCGCCACCAGGGAAACAACCCATTTTTATAGACTAGGAAATTGAGGCATAAAATCATCAAGGATTTGCCCAAGATCATACAGCTAAGAAAACAATAGACCATGAGCCAGACCGACTCTCCCCAGTTCTGGCCCTGAGCCCGCTTTTTACTTTTCAATATTTTAGAGGTGTGTTTCCTTCCTCCCAACTTCTCATCTTTGTGTTCTTGAGGAATCTCCTTCTTCCATACAGTCAGTAAAAGAATAGGCTAAGGAGTTGTGTTTGGTGTCACAAATTAGGGATAATTTAGGGGATTTCTTCTAAAGAGATTATAGCAATATCTCTCTTCTCTTTAGAAAGGCACAAATGGCAGTTTAAATAAATTAAGGTAGAGTGAATCTCATGTTTAAAGAAATGTGCAAAACGAGAGAGAATAAGCCAGCTTATAAAACGAGTTCTAGTTTCACAAAAATATGCTGTTGGTACAAAGACATTGAACTAAGGACTCTATACCCAGGGGAGAAAACGTACAATTATTGACACTACAAACGACAGGAGAGTTTAAACTCAACTTCTAAACATTAAAAGAAAGAAGAAAGGAGGGAAGGAAGGAAGGAAAGCAAAACACAAAACCCAATGACATTGGGCCCCCAAATATAGGTTCCTGTGTTAGCAGGTCACCACAGCATGCTCCCATTCTCTTCATAAAAAAATAAAGGAAGGAAGGAAAGGAGGAAGGGAGAGAGAAAGAAAACAAGAAATGCAGAACAGAAGTAAAAAATGTTAAAGACAGTTTCTGAGGTAACTAAGAAATTGCTTCACTGTCCTCTGAGGCAGCATAGCCCAAGACAAGGGTCTGCTGACCGGAGCACCTTCTAGAGACTGAAGTGAACAGCTCTTGCATCTTAAATTCTGGGCTGTACCACAGGTCTATCTTCCTGTGCTTAAAGCGAGTAGGAGGAAGAAGGAAGAAAAGGAAGTCGAGAGAAGGAAAAAGATGCAAAATGACACAAGCAGAAAGATGGTGGGAAGAGGGAAGAAGAAGGGGAAAGTAGACGCCAGAAGAAGAGAAAAGAAAACCGTGGAGAAGGTGTAAAAATGGATGGCAGCCCCGGGCAGGGGAAGGAGAGGGGGATGGGAAAGGTGAGGCTGGGAGAGACACCCAGAGGAGCAGAAATAGAAAGGAGAGGGCCAGAAGGGGGGATGAGAAGTAAGAGTGCGAAATGCAGGAGGGCAGGAGAGCTCTTAGCTGGGCTGGCAGGCCCCGGACTGCAGGCTGCTAGTGCTGAGACAGGAGGAGAGACTATCCCACCCAGAGCTGAACATCACCCCGGCGCCCCTGCTGGGTTAGGCTGAGCCTCAGGCAGGGCCTGTCCCCGCTGTTGGGTCTGTGGCCAATAGTCCTCATTCCCCTGGACTCCCTGAAATGGTCAGGGCACACTCTGCACCTGGACCCTCAAAGGGGTTTGTAGGAGCCCCGTCCAGGTGCCTGCTAAGCCCCCCAGCTCAGGAGCTCAGGGCTTCCCGAGGTCCAGCTGGGGGACAAGTGTGTTCCCAGAGCCGGCGATTTTGGAGGGAGGATGCCCACCACCCTGGGAGGTGTGTCCCCCTCATTACCTCTGCAGGTGGTTGGCCTGCACTGTGCCCGCAGCCTGCCTTGGCATGAGCCCAGGGCACTGTCACAGCTTCTCAGGGCACTGTACACAGGACTCACTGTACTTACTATTGAGGCAGTAGTTCCCACACTCTGCCAGGTGCCAGCATGAAACAGAACAGGGAAGGTCAGAATCTCACAGTCATTGTAAAATCCCAATTACTTTGGTTGCAGATTTCTGGGAACCAGCCTTGCTGCCCTCGGGAAGCCCTGCAGGAATTCACATTCCTCTTACGGAATGTGAATCTGATTCCCAACAGGAACCACTGGAAATCTGCATGGTGAGCACCAAGTCACCCAACACACCTCCCCAGTCCCAGCTCACGAGCGGAGGCACAGGTGGTGGTGGACCAAGAAGATGTATGTAATAAATTGTCTGACACTGAGGCTCCCCTGAGCTTGTGCTGACAGTCCCCATTTAATCTAAACCTGGAGAAATTCCTTGTTAAAGTTACTTACCTTGTCAATGACCATTTATTTTCTTGTTTCCAGGCTACGTGTGAAAAAGGCATGATAAGCCAGCCAGCTGCCTCTTTTTTCTCTCCGTAGTGGAAAATATCATCCTCATTCCCACCCCACCCCCTTTGCAATATTCCAGAGCCCTGGTGACGTGGGGATTAACAAAGAGCAGGGGAACGCTCTAGAAATGACACCGCGGAATACAAAAATGGTGAAAATACACTCAGTGTCGTCAGCGTATGTGGATAACTATTAACTCCGTCCTACAACATTACAGCTAGAAGTGACCATCTAGTCCTTTCTGGCCCTTTGTGGTTTGTTTAAATATTGTCAGCACAACTATATTTGACCCTAACCCTTTATATCTAATTTCTTCTACATTGTCTTTTTTTCTGTGGCAAAGGCACTCGTCGAAAAGTGTTTCTGGTGCCTCCTCACACTTAGACCTAAAAGCTCGTGCCCTCTGGTGACACAAATAATACCCCCAATGAATAGCCTGCAAGCTAGGCAAAGCATTTTCCACTGCAGGGACTTGAAATTCCCAATGGACCATATGACGAGTTAAGGGGAGCTTGCTGGCTCCTTCATAGTCCCAGGACCAGTGAAGGAAGGACCTGGGGTGTAGTAGTAACCTAGCTTTCTCAGCAGCCAGGACTCCTCTCAACAATCCCCTGAGAGATGGCCATCCAGCCCCAGGGAACACTTTCCACAATGGGTAGCTCTCTCGCCCATAGGGCAGCACCCTCCACTGCTGGACAGCTCTACTTGGAGCAGATGTCTCGGTTCCATGAAACTGACTCTGCAGCCATTAAGTAAAGAACAGCAAAAAAATGTTTTTCAACAATACCAGTCTTCAGCTATCTAAACATGAACATCTAGGTTGAACACCCCCCCAAATTTTCCATTGTTTATAATACACCATCAAAAGAAAACAAATTCCCTGTAGTATGCACAATTTCTGTTTTATTTACTTGTGATGTGCATACTGAGTTTTCTTAAATTATAGCCCATACTTAATGATGCTATGTGTTTTATGCACTGGGACCCCTCTCCCCGGCCAAAAAAATCACCCAAATCACACCCAGCAATACGATGTGAATTTACTAGACGCAACATAAAATGTCCAGAATGTGGGAGATCAGTATGGACCAGGCAGGTTCCCATCTCTGAGGACTGCGCATCCCTGACAAATGTGTGACCTAAGCCATTAGCTTTCGGTGTCGGGAGTGAGTGTAGAGCAGCTTCAGCTGCTACAGAGAAACAACCCCATCTAGTGGCCTGCAGGGTCCTGCATGGTCTGAGCCCACACTCTAATGCAGGGAAGGGAAAGGAGGACCCGGCTCAGAGTTCTTTCCCAAGTGGCCTGTCTGCTACGGGCTGGGGGAACCCCAGGAGGAAACAGCTGCACCCTGCACCCCTGTCTTGGACACGCAGAACATAGCAAATGCTCTGAAAAGTCCCACAGAAGAGACAGTGGTTTGTTCACCCAGGATTACCCAGATTTATTTGACCCCAGAAGCCCCCTCCCATTTTGTGCCTATGAATGTATGCTGTCTGTCTCTCTGTGTGAGAGCAGAACAGCCTTCAGTATTCCTTGGAACTTAAATTTTTACACATGCTTCGTGGAACTCTGCTTTAACTCGTTAGTAACTTCAATACAAGAGCCCTGAGAGACTGGGACACAGGTGGGTAAATGTGGATGACAGCAGAGAGAAAGAAGACAGAAATCTCTAAGGATGGCGAGTATCTTTTTGAGGAGGGCAGATTTTTTTTTTTTTGCGTTACGTGGGCCTCTCACTGTTGCAGCCTCTCCCGTTGCGGAGCACAGGCTCCGGACGCGCAGGCTCAGCGGCCATGGCTCACGGGCCCAGCCGTTCCGCGGCATGTGGGATCTTCCTGGACCGGGGCACAAACCCGTGTCCCCTGCATCGGCAGGTGGACTCTCAACCACTGCGCCACCAGGGAAGCTCAGAGGGCGGATTTTTGACACCCCTCTGGTGAGGTGAGAAAAGGGCCTTGGTACTGGGGTACAGCATAGGGTGCTGAGGTTTGAGGTGGAAGAAGGCACCTAAGAGTGACAGCCCCCAAATGGAAGGTGAGAGGACCACCAAGCCCTGTGGGTTTTGCTGGCACCTGGAGTCGCGGCTGGGAGTTGGAAGACCCTCTGGATCCTCCTGCCCCGGTTGGGGACAGAGAGGCTCACTTTTCTGCATTTCAGTGGGAGCCCGGTACCCACCTCCATCTGGGCTCAGGCTCTGCTCCTGCCTCTGATTTTGCCAGAGACAAAGGGCAGGATGGGTGTCCCAAAACACCCTCAATGTTCTGATGGTCTGGGAGCCTGGACCGCTCCAGGATTTGTCTGAGTTTCTGGCCCCAGCCTGTCTGCACCACCAAGAGGTGAGAACAAGTTTCCAATCTCCTGACTAGGGTCCCAGTGGAATTCGCCTCTGAGGATGGTAGAAAGAACCAGACTCACTGAGGATCCCAGAAGCTAATTTCCTGACGGAGAAGGTAGGCCTTGGTATGGACTGGGGGAGGCCTGGCGCTGGGGATTTCTACAACATGCTGCCCGCTGTAAAAGGGCTGGTTTAACTTCTGTGGGGAGTGCTAGGAAAGGTTCGTGCTTTTGAAGCATGATCTGTTAATCAGGGAGGGAAACAACCCTTAAATATATGAGGCTAAGAATCACCTTGCTAGGGCTTCCCTGGTGGCGCAGTGGTTGAGAGTCCGCCTGCCGATGCAGGGGACACGGGTTCGTGCCCTGGTCCGGGAAGATCCCACGTGCCGCGGAGCGGCTGGGCCCGTGAGCCATGGCCGCTAAGCCTGCGCGTCCGGAGCCTGTGCTCCGCAACAGGAGAGGCCACAACAGTGAGAGGCCCGCGTACCGCAAAAAAAAAAAAGAATCACCTTGCTGGATCAGACAGGATCCTCTTTGACAACCAAGGATGGCTTCTAACCATTCTTTGTTTTTCTCACGAAGAATATACCCCAACTTTTAGACCGTTCTCCTGCATCTCTGTGGAACCAGCTCTCCTCCCTTTATTTCCGATCCTTACGCAGGACTAGAGGCTCACCTCAAAAGTCTGTTTGGTAACTGTGCACCTCTGAGAGCCTGCTGGGGCCTGGAAAAATTGTCCTTAACAGTCCTAACCTGCACCCAGAGTCCCATTAATCCTCTCAAGCCATATAACAGGAGAAGTTATGTGACACAGGCCACACCTCCTATATACGAATCTTCTCAGGATTCGCAACAGTTGCCATTTGGCCAGAAACACCATCTTTATTTCAAAGCACAAGGAGATACTGACATAACACAAGGACAGCTGATGTTCTGCCTGGATTTTAATCTTGGCTCTAGCCTAGGATGTTGAAGAAAAAGAGCCCTGAAAGCCCCCCAGAGCCCCCCTGCCACGGTCCATCCCCTTGGATCTCGTCAGGAGGCCCAGGCCCTCAGCCATCTGAGTCTTCATTCCGGGGAGATTTATTTCTCATTGAACCCGAGCCTGTAGTTACAAAGCTATACACGTGAGCACTTTATATCTGCATGGTTCATGTTCTGTAACAGGAAAGGAGGGTTAACACGATCACAAATTATCCTCTCCTTCCTCCTTTAATTCCCAGAGCGAAAAGTTCACTTAAGCTTGGACTTTATATATTGACCATTAGTGTCAGCATTTAAGGCAGGAGCAAGCTTGAATTTGCCTGCAGTGAAATTGAAGACCTAGGAGATTCAAATGCTGATGTGTGAAATCCAGATGGAACGGGCCACTCGAGCTGAACCTCTTCAAGTACCTGCTATTAGCTAAACAGTGATTTGCTTGTTAGAATTATAATCAGCCTCATTCACAAATGTTCCTCTTCTTTGGGGGTTCGTCACCAAGGTGAGCTATGTTAATAAATATATTTCATACGATTTGCCATGCAGGTTTCAAAATTCATTTCACTGTACTACTACTTAGTCTTCCAGCTGGAAAACGGGCACCTTTCATATTTTCCAAGACTGCTGCAAAACAACCTCTCCTAGCACTCCATGCCCCGAAATAGCCACCTGTTTTCCTCTAAGCCCCACTTCTAATAAAAACCAGGAACCTGGAAATAAATAGGAAAGAGAAAGAGCACGTTCCTTCGCTTAGGATGGCCGCCTTCTTTCCTTCAGACCTGTCTACCTTTTCTAATTAGTTCCCAGACAGGTGAAGTCACCTGGCATTCTAACAAGAAGGCCCACGTGGCCCGACATGACACAGCTGCACAACGCAGGCCTCCTCTGGACCCGCCGTGGCCTCCGCCTCCTTGAGCTGGTGTGGAAAGCTCAGGCCAGCAGGGCCTGTGGTCTGGGACTTGCTCTGATTTCACACAAGGGCAGGTTGAAAGCTGAGCGGCTCACAGCACTTGCTGGTGCATTTTATTTTTCTCACCAAGAATAATAACGTTTAATATCGGTTGAGTACTTACCAGGCGTTCTTCTAAGGAATGTCCGCTGCCTCATTTAACCTACGCTACAATTCTCTGTGTTAGACAACATTGCTCTATTATTCCCATTTGACAAATGAGGAAACGGAGGTACAGAGGAGACACAGACAGCATGGAAAATAGTCTACAGAAGGTTATTCATATTTTTGTTTGGAGCAACGAACGTACAATTCAGATTCTGCCATACTTGGCAAGATGTCTCAGATTTCTCCTGGCCGCATTCACAGGTAGGAGTCAAAAATATTTAGTCAAGACCTTTATCAGTCTATAAAGCCCAGGCATCCACCTGTCAGGATAGGCTCTGGGAGTGGCTCAGATGTAGGAATCCTGGAAACCTCCCTTACCCATATTATGAGTTAAACTCTTTCTTTTTAATTTGGCTGCCTGACCAGGGATCGAACCCAGGCCCCGGAGGTGACAGCGCTGAGTCCTAACCACTGGACCAACAGGGAATTCCCTATGAGTTAACATTTTGATTGCTAGACCATGAGGGGATTCTCAGGGAAGGAGCCATGGTAGGTTGGGGGAAGGGGGGGGAACTATTTACTTACTGTTTACAGAACTGTTTCAGCATTTTAATTCTTATTAAATAATTACAGTAGTTTATATATAATTCATCATCTAATATGCTATTGACATCATTGATAAAAATAATTGGTATGGCTGTCCCGGGGTTATCAACTGGCCCCCCAAACGGTCTGTCCATTCCCTCTGCTCCCAGAAGCAGCACCTGAGTCCCCTCTCCCCCTCCCCTCCCCGTGGTGTACCTTTCTGGCAGTGCAGCCCCTCGAAGCCCAAGGGGCAGTCACACTCATAGCCCTCCTTCCTGGGCCGGCAGCTGCCCCCGTGGGCGCAGGGGGCTCCCACGCAGGGGTGGGCTGCATTCTCCACGTTCACGCCCCACGTGAAGTCATGCTTCACGTGGATGGTCCGGTCATTCAGGATGATCTTAGGAAAGAAAATGTAAAGAAATTCAGGAATTCAGAAAACGTCTTTTCGGTCTTCCACAGCTTTCCTCAGCTAAGGTGAACTGTGCCTAGCGAGGGCGCTTTAAACAAAAGAGAGAAAGTCCGGTTGCTGCTTCTATAGTCTTGTAAGCGACACAGGAACTGAAGTGATGACATCTGGTGTTTGGGACACTCTGCATCGCTTAGAAGACTATACACGCAGCTTCCTCTGTCTCTGGAAGACCTGGCTACTCAGTGAGGTCGTAAAGAAGTCCCAATAACCACAAAATTAGGGTTCTAATTCTACATGTTAGAATCACCCGAGGTGGAGGCGGGGAGGGTTAAGAAACATGCTCATGCCCAAGCCCCTCCCAGACCGAGTGAACTGGAATCTCTGTGGGTGAAATGGCGTCATCGGTAACTTTAAAAAGCTTCCCAGGCGAGTCTAAGGTGCGGCCAAGGTTGAGAGATGCTGCTAGGAAAGCGGAGTAAGGAAGAACACAACACAAAAATGCTACACAGGCAGGAATCCACGGGCGGGTGATCGTGTCTGGAGGTGGTGGAATTGTACTGCTGTGTCGTCCTGGCCAGAGTTCTCTGCCGCTTCTTCCGGCTCCACCATCTCGGCCCCGCAGTTGCCCCCCTCCCTCCTGCTTCCTCCCTCCCCTGACACTCTGGAATCCCCTTCCTGTTCACATCCTCTTCCCTGGAGTGAAACTCAGGTCACATTCTTAGCACCGTGTGCATATTCACCGGACGAGAGAGCTCTTTGCTCTCACCCTTTTCCCCTGCAATGGGGCTTTAGTGAAACTGATGAATTATAGGGTGAGGTTACTGGTCTCCCCAGACACAAATAAACGGAGTGTGCCTTGGCCCTGAGCTGTTGGTATTTCAAAGTCTCACAGGCTTTGCTGAACTCAGAGACAGAGAGGACACATCCCAGGGGAAGGTCCACCACGCAGGGGGTCCTAAGAGATTAGCAATGGTACTTCCAGCCACTAATCCATGTTTCCACAGGTTTGCCTAGTTGTTAGGGAGTGTCAGGAGAGCTGGGAGAAAACTCTTCCCTAGCCCTGAATCTCAGAAGCTGCCGGACAAGAGCCAGAATCTTTCCGCAGTCTCCTCTTCTTGCTGAGAATGCAGGACTTGAACAAGCCACGAATGGCGCGGCCCACTGCAGGGTAAGGCAGAGCCGATGACTGGGTCACTGGGAGGGGAGGAGGGCCTTTCCAGGAAGTAAGGAGGAAAGGCTTGTGTGTGCTGCGTGAAGAAGGGGGCAAAACCTGACACAGTAGGAAGGAAGGTGAAGCCTCTTAGCAACTCAGCCCGCTTCCTAATTTCAAACCCGTGATTACACACATGGCCGATGGGGGCCATGTGCCCACCCCCATTCCTGGAGGGACAACGGTCCGAACTGGGGTGTCACTGATATCACAGTTCAGCAACAAAGGGAAGCACACCAGAGAGAGGAAATATTGACTGGGCCCCTTTTCTGGGCCCTACACTGGGATACAGAGTACAGAGCCCCAGGGGCCCTTCCCAGAGTCCAGATGTGCAAATCGTGAGAGGACCCTCCTCTCTCACTGTCCCTCCATCATCTTAGCCTCTCCTGGCTTTGCTGCAGGTCTGAAAGGGATCAGTGGCCCCCATTCCTCCAGTGGTTGCTAAAGGGAAACAGGATACTGCTAACATCCAGGAACCGGATGTGCTTTTCTTCAAATTCTTTTCCCCCAGTGTTTGGTGGTCCTGGAAATCTGGGTTGGTGGGCCAACCTGCATATCTGTTGCAGACAGGACATAATCTCATGACTGGAGGGATCATGGACAGCCTCAAGAGAAGGAATAAGAGACAGATATGAATGGGGTCAGCATCCTGTCTCTTTTACTAGCTGAGTGGATTTTTTCCAGACTTCTATGGAAGGACTTTAATCTGTGCTCAAGAATATGGTTACATGATTGATGAACAACTGTTAAATCATGGTGGTGGGGATGGGAGCGGAGGCGGCAAAAACAAGTGGGTCTTGCCTTGAGCAAAAAGCAAAGTGACCCCAAAGAGAAGCAGGAGTCCCTATGAGACTCCATCCTCTTCCTTCCATTTTGATGAAGTGTCTATAGCGACCTGGTGCCAGGTACCTCCCTCAACAATCCCAGGATATTTTAGTGGATGTGTCGTACAAATTCATCTTCACTGAGTCGCATTCATGGGATGTCTGCTGGATATAGCTAGGAGCAGACGTTATAAGAAAGTGGGGTTGCAAAGGTATGCTCTGAGCACTAAAAAATATAGTTTGAAAAACGTTAAAAATTTCTCAAGCTTTCTTTCTTGGGTGCAGCAGTTTGCACGGATCAAAGTTCTCAATTCCACTGTCTGCAGTCAAGGTCACACAATACACATGAGGAAGGGAAGCCTGTACCTTCTGGATGCTCCCACTGAATGGCTTGAGGATGCCCGAGTTCTTCTTCACGTCATCATAATTGGGGACCCCGCCAATGAAAATGTCCGAGTTGCACTTAATCTGGGTGAAGCCTCCCTGCCAACAGGTGAAAAAACAAAACACGGTGCAACTTCAGAAAAAAATGGTTAAGATTACCAAAGGTATCTTTGGTTCCCTGTCAGGGAGCAAATGGCAGAGACAGTCTCAAGACTCATCATGACAATATGTCTACACATTGGCTTGACCTTTGCCTTGTTTTGCATTGCTACTTACCACTTGTTGGAAAATAAATTTCTTGACATTTCTGAGACTCAGTTTCATCACCTATAAAATGCGAGCGGATATGGTAGACTGTTCCATCATCAATACCCCTCTCCCTGTAGGAAGATTACCTCCAACCTGTCAATCTCAAGTGGGGCTATGTAACTTGCTTTGGTCAATAAAGCATGAGCAGAAGAGAAGTTAATCACTTCTGGGCAGAGGCTTTCGCAGCCAGGAGGGGTTCGCCGTGCCCTCTTCCCCCACGCCCTGTTCCTTCAGCCTGGGTCTCGGATGAAAGCTGCAGCTGACCATTGACGGACATGTAGCGTGAGTGAGAAATAACTCCTTATTATAAGGGGCTGGTATTTGGGGCTTATGTGTGCCGTACAGTCTAGCCTGTCCTGGCGGCTGAGATTCCACTGACTTAGCACTTTGCCTAGAGTTGGATGCATATTCACTAATGGTGAAGATAGAACCTCTTTAGGCCAAGAGAAAGGGAAGGCATGGCAGGTGGGAGGCATTCCTTGTTATCAGATACAAGGGCAGAGAAATTCTTTTCCAGGTTCTCGGAGAATTCCCCATTGTCAATCCCCAAAGGCTTCCCCTGCTTCTGGTCATTTCAACAGCCTAAACCCAATGGCTGGGCTAGATAACAAGCTGTGTGTGAGATGTAATGTCTAAACTCCTTTAAACATGAGTCTCAATTAAGTAAAATGTCCTAAGCTAACACACATTTGAGACCTCTGGGGGATGAACACACTTTGGGTAACATAAGTTATTGTTTCCTTTATGATCAAAAGAAATACAAACAGTAGCGGCATTTAATAATTTAACAAATATTATTGGGCACCTACTGTGTCCCAGGTACTAAGTGCTGCACAAACAACAGTAAATAAGAAAGTCCAGGTCCCTGCCCTCCAGAGGCTTACGCTGGGGAGAACACAGACAAGTGACCGGGCAGGTAAGATTAACCCTGTGAGGACTGTCCAGGTGACTACGGGTGCACCTGGCGGGGAGGGGGCATCACATACTCTACCGCAGACATAGGGAGTGGGGAGGTGCACTAGGGAGAGTTAGAACTGAGAAAGACACTGGGCAAACTCAGGGCTTAGGGGGCACGTAGGTATAGGGCAGAGGCAAGGAGGGACCAGATCATGCATGGATAGAAATGTGCATTTCACCCCAAAAGCACCCCAAAATGTGCACTTCACCCCAAAAGCAATGAGTTTTCAGCAGGAGAGAGAACAGTCAGACTGTGTTTTAGGAATATAACTGGCCAGAGGGAGGAGGATGGATTTGGGGTCTGGTTGTGATGGAGACAAGAGAGGAGGGAGCTCCATCTAGGGGAGCGCTCACGGTGGTGGGGTCCAGCCAGGTAGAAGCAGAGAGGTCTTGGATTAAACAAATTGAACTGCCTTCCGTCAATAACCTTCAGGCAGCTTCGAGGGTTCTTATTTAACTAGCGGGGAGGTGGAGGGGGGTGGTCATCAAAGAAGGGCTTTCGCGAATTCTTGTGGCCCCATGAAACAGAGAACCAGACAGGAGCTGTCAGCACACACCCCCATGAACCCATCTCCATCTTGTCTTTAAAATAAAATACTAGGAGGAAAGCAGGAAGCCTGCAGGGTCAAAGGGATTTCAGAGAAGCAGGCTGTTTTGAAAACACTTGCAGTTTCTTGGTTGGGTCCAGCGAACGGGGCGGGGTCTCGTGGGGTGAGAGGCGTCCCCTTTGGCTGCCCATCAAAATCCTCCCCCGCCACCGGCGGTGGATAAGAGGCGGGGCTGCAGCGGCCACGCCCACGCAGGACCGCAGGAGATAAACAAACAGACCCACCGAGGCGGGCCTGTTCTGCGGTGGGATGCTCTGGGCCTGCATCTGCCGCTTCCGTTCGGCTGGGAGTGGTTGGAAAACCTGAGCAAACGCCCTGGTTGGGTTTTCCTGAACCCTGGGAAGCACTGCCTTTCCTCTAAGTCTGCATAGCTTGGCTCACCCTGCGCTGTTGGTATTTCTCAGTGCAGCCAGGAATCTGGCCCGGATACTTAGGGGCTGGGTTAGCCCCCAACAGTATCCTCTAATCCCTGACCCCACCCGTCTCTCAAACTCCAAGACCTCTGCCCCTCTCAGCCACACCTTTGAACATGGTGTGGACAGGACAGCTGCAGGCACTGAGACCCCTGCGGGGTGATCTGATTAAGGTTTAACTCCTGGAGATCAAGCACTGGGCCTTCCCACTCCTGTCTCAAGGCAGCCTCACAAGAACCACCCTCAAATGCACACACAACAGCCACGCCTTCCCTCCCACATGTTTATACTGCTTTCCAGGTGGGCAGCCCTCCGGTCAGCTCCATCCGTTCAAATAGCCAATAGGGAGGACACGATTTTACCATATTGTCTAATTCTCATTCCCTGGCGTGGTAGTAACAGAACCGGAGGTGTGGTTTCTACCTTTGTGTTACCTCTTCACTGTTGGACCCCAATGGTAAATACCGCCTCCTGAAGGGCTCCTTACTTAGAATCCAAGGCCTTAAGCCCACTATTTACAAACACGCCCATCCTAAGTTTTTGTTACTGTTTTACAGATGTTGGTAACTAGAGCCTAAAGCGATACAAGGCTTTTTTGAATTTATATTATTAAGTCAACACACAGTCAGATCTATGCTTGTGAGCTTCTGATCTTGTCTTGGACTGAAGTCAGCTGTTAGAGTTTTCTGGATTGCACAAGAAGTGACTCCCATTCTCCCTTTAAAATCCACTTTCTTTTATTCGTCTCCCTTCCTTCTTCCCTGCTTTCCTTTCTTCCTTCCATCTTTCCTCCCTCCCTTCTCCTCTCCCTTCCTTCCTTCCACAAATATATATGGGATGTTTTCTAAGGTACTCGCCTCTTGAAGCAGAGCCCAGTTTCTGATTCTTCTAATTCCCAAGGAGGTCCTTGGTTCTGATAGGACCACCCACCATTGCTGTCCCCAAAGCTGCCTGCTTGACATGCGTGTCCTTCTTCCTTCTCTCCTCCTCAACCAAATACCTCTTACCACCAAGAGTCCTTTTTCCTTCCTTTTCTTTTTTCTATCAATTCATTTTCTTATCAGAACACCCACATTCATCAATGCCCCCTTTAAATCTGTGATGCACAAAATGAAGACTGTTGTAATGAACAGCCTGGCTAATCTAAAGTCCCCTCTGTTTTCGGGGTCTGTAAATTTCGTACGTGTACAGAATCGCAGTAGGTTATAGTTTAAAGCAAATCTCTCTTATCCCTCCTTAAAAGTGTCATTTTTCCTTTGAACATGACCTTGGAAATAAAATCATGGATGAAAGTTATAAACTTGAGTGGAAATTCTGAGCTCTTGAGGCTATTATAATAGCACACTATTAACAATAAGTAAAGCTACAAAGTGCTGATCATATGCCAGGTTCTGTGGTGTTCTATAAATACAGTTATTCCAATTCTCACAACTCTATGAGACATCTTTATTGTGTCACCACTACCCCATTTTTTAGATGCAAAAACACCAACTCGGCAGATCGAGTGACTGGTCTGAGCTCACACTACTGGTGAGGAATAGAGCTAGATTTTGAGCCCCGTGAGTCTGGTTTCAGAGTCTGTCAGCTGTGCGACCACCCCATCTCTGGCCCTGCCTTGGAGTTGTGTTCTGAACTTCCTTATACACGAACATGAACAAAGGCAGAGGTTGGGAGGCATGGAGGTAGCCGGGCAATTTTTCTGAGCACTACGTTTGCATTAGCTCACTCCATCCTTCCAACCACCCTATGAGGCCCCTCTTATTATCATCCCCATTCACAGCTGAGGAATTGCAAAGTTAAGTAACTTGCCCAGTGGGAAGCTTGGTCGTTAGCCCAGGTAAACTGGCACTGTGTTTAATCATCATGCTGCCACTTTCATCTCCAAGACAGGAAGGAAATAGTAACCCCATTCACATAAGCCGTTAGGAGGTGACGTCCTTCTTACCTCCGCCATTCCCTGCACTACTTTCTGCTTATCCACCTGTAAGATACCGTTCTTCGCTGTGCGAGACACGTGCAGCTCGTGCCAGTGACCCACGGTGAGGGGCTCTTCACTCCTGTTGAAGGAAGGAAACTGGGCATGGGTTAGCACTACTGGTGTTGGAAATAATGTCCACCAATCTGGCTCACATGAAACGTGCCAAACTTAGGCACCTCACTCCCTTCAGCAAAAAGAAAAACCTTCTTTCCTTCTTGGTAAACACAGCAGTGCTAGCTCCATTTACTGGACCCCTTCATGGGAGGAGTAAGTGTCTCACTTATCATTTTACTTATTCCTTACAACAAGTCTGAAATGGGGGTAGGATTAGTCTGGTTTTCAAGATGAGGGGTGACATGAGGCTAAAGTGTGATCAGAGTTGCATACAAGCTTTGGAGAAGAGAAAATTATATAGGCTACGATGTAAAACAGATTCCTTGATGTACTGATATCTGTAGCATCCTCTGAAATGCATAAAAAATAAGATGGGTGGATGGATGGATGGATGGATGGATGGATGGGGAATATAAAGATAAATAGATACATGATAAAGCAAATATAGCAGAATGTTAACTGTAGACTATAGGTGGTGGGTATAAGGATTTTACTGTACAATTCTTTCAACTTTTCTATGTGTTTGAAATGTTTCATAATAAAATACTGGGGGGACAGTTTCCATGTTGTCTGATATTGTGAAAAGGATTAAAAGTACTTTAAAAATTCCATTATTAATTCAAGATGGAAACACTTGAAGTTTAAATGATATTGATAAGAGTTTTACATGTTACACTTTACAGCGAGGTGTGTAAAAGGGTATAAGTATTGCATTTGTCTTTCTAAAGATGTCTCTATAGTTCCTGGCCTTCGCTGAACCTCCCAATTATTTTTTGGTCCTGGATCATCTTTAGAAACCCACCAGGAATACCAATGGGCACAATTATTGAAAGGTCTCCACCCTCTCACTTGATTCTTTGCTCTGGCAAATGCTTTTGCCATTTGTCCTTAGCAATTAGAATTTAATCACCTTGGCTCCATCAATATGCAATAAAGATCTTGTTCAGCAGCCCATCTCCATAATAACTAACGGCGCCTGAGCCTGTTCTTGTTGCGTAGAGGTCATTCCCCGTCCACACGCTGCTTCCCTCAGCAGAGTGATACTGACTGTGGCCATTATGAGCTCACTGCAGTTGTCTCTGTTTTTGAATCAAGTTCAGACCACCTTATCCTTTTCCTAAAGTTAAAATGATTTGGCCAATTCCGCAGCTTCCTGTAGTTGAGCCTTTCACTGAATTGTCTTAATGAAGCAGGAAGTCTTGGAACTGGTTTTCAGAATAAACATCTTCCAAAGGGCCGTCTGAAACACTAACCGTGATCGGTGTGGTCACTTACACTGGAGAGGGGATGGCCCAGGGGAGCAGACGGTGGTCTGTTCCTTGGAATCTCTGAGTTCTTGCCTCCTTTTCATCACACCTAATACTAAAGAATTCTTTTTCCAGGAGCCTTTCCTGACAGGCAGGGAAGCAATAACTTATGTGAAAAAAAAAAGAAAAACACCTCTTGTCAAAAATAGAAACAGAATTATGAACGAGGGAAATGCTGGACTTCTAAGGTTCCACTGTGACCCCATAGCTGGAGCTGCCACTGTCGAGGTGCAGGGGGCAGGAGGCAATCTGTGCAGGAGGAGGGCTGATGAGCCCTGACCCTCCCCAGCCCTTTCTGTTCATTCCTCATCCAGGAAGACGCCATTTGAAAGTACAAGGTGATATTCAAGGTGTCTTCCTTTCTCGACCTGACAAATAATTCTAAGTGAATTGCTTATACTGTTTTGCATAATCATATGTAAATTGAATCAATTAAATACCCACCAAAGTTGTCTTGAGACATAGGATGTTCTTGCATAACCAGAGGTACAAAAGTGTCCATTCCCCAAGGTGGGAGGGCTCACTGATGTGTAGGAATTCAGCTCTTGAGGACAAAAATGAACTGTCCTTTTAAAGAATTGTTGAAACCTAATGCAGTAAGCACTTCCCATCAGCCATGAAAACTGATCAGCAATTAAGGGCAACGCATGGCTATACGATCTCAGCGACAAACTCTTTCTAGAAATGACAGTCTAGCAATATGAACTGTGATTCAATACAGCCCACGATTTCCTTTAAAACAACAACAAGGACTAACCGATTTCCTGCTGCAGGGCACTGTTGAACAAAACACCACAGTGGGTTTCAAAAGCGAAGAAATCGCCAAACGAGGCATGCCTGCATTAGATTAGCAGGTCTCCCGCTTGAAGGTAAAAACTACGATGGGAGCAACACAGTGAGAAGAGGGAGACATAAACAAGTAAGAAAAATATCTGCACCTCCCAACTGCAGGCTCTGAGGGATTCACAAGGACGCTGCCACACTGTATGGGAACAATTGATCTGCTAAGTCAATGAATAGTACAAACTAGATAACAGAAGGAAAGTTTTGATAACCCAGAACCCAACCTGCAGACACCAGCAAGCGCTTTAGAAGCACTCAGTTACTCCATGCTATTGAAACCAGTCATCACACAGCCTTCACGAGCACGATGGTCAGGGAAGGGTCTTTGCAGTTGCTGGTGATTTGCTATCAGCTTCTCTATATGGAGAACAATAAGAGCCATGCCAAATAACTAGTTGCTACCAAAGAAATAAAGCAAGAGGAAAGTTAAAATTTAAAGTGAGGCCACCCCAATCTATTGATGCATAGCAATGAATGATTACGTGACAATTATGTGTTTCTTCACGTATGAGCATGTGTAATGTAACGCCACAGTGTGTTCACTCAATGCTGGTGAGGAAGTCGGTGTCCTTTTGAAATCCTCTTAATCTAATGGAAACAACTTGTTAAGCTTCTATCAATAGGACGTTTGTGGGGAATAGGGCAGATGAATAATAATTTGATGTTTTTGCTTTGTTTTGTTTTGTTTTTTGCGGTACGCGGGCCTCTCACTGTTGTGGCCTCTCCCGCTGCGGAGCACAGGCTCCGGACGCGCAGGCTCAGCAGCCATGGCTCACGGGCCCAGCCACTCCGCAGCATGTGGGATCTTCCCAGACCAGGGCACGAACCCGTGTCCCCTGCGTCGGCAAGCGGACTCTCAACCACTGCGCCACCAGGGAAGCTTTGTTTTTAAGTGATTGTGGCTCTGATACACACTACTTCCAAAGGACAAAATAAATAAAGTGAGGTCACCAAGGAAATTTCTGTTCATTACATTTCTATTCGTGCTTTTTAAACTAGTTGTCATATATTTGCCCACTAAATGATGCTCTGAGCAAGGTACTGATTGACTATTTATCACGTTTCTGCTGATTGCGTTGCATGATCTTAGGTGGAGAGGACTGGGTAGTTACTCAAGAGAGGAAACCTTGCCAGTAGGAGAGCATCATCTCTGGGAAGCACGTCATCTGTATGAATCAGGACAGGTTTCAGAAAAGATAACTGTGTAGGGAAGACAGGAAGAGAGCAAGCTGGTAGATGACAAATTTGTCTTTCTGCAAAGTGACTGTTGTCTGGCTTTTGAGGGGAGGGGGACCCTGACGGTCTCAGCCCTTACCTGAGAACACCAGTCCCAGAGCCGCAGTCAAAGCGGAACTCCACGTGGCCCCCTGCCATGTTGATAGACAGGAAGTCTTTGCTGCCCGTGTCATAGCTGTACAGGAGGACGCCGTCACCCGAGTCAGGCCAAAACGTGATCTCAAACGCCATGAAGGAAAGGTAATGCCTGGGCTCTAGTGGCCAGGGTGTTGCAGCGTAGGACCTCAGAGACTCTCTGAACTGAGGAATGGTCAGGGTGAAAGCTGAAAGAACAAGCACGTGGTTAGAAATCCCTCCGTGCCAGAACCAGCATCTTCTTTTCCTCCTGGGTACAGAACTAAACTCTGTTTCTCAGCTGCTCTGAAGATAGGTGGGTGGTGTAGCTGAGGTCTGGCCACTGGAATGTGGGTGGGAGTAGTACACAGAATTCCAGGTCTGGCCCCTAAAGCTTCCCTCCATCCTCCACTTGCTCTTTCTTCTTCCCCTGCTGGCTGGATGCAGGAATCAGTGGAGGAGTCTAAGGCCCCAGCAGAGCCACTAGAAGGCAGGCGTCTGCGTCCCCGAATGACTACGTGGGGCAGAGCACACTCCTCCCACTGACCTTCAGTGATGTGAGCAAAGATCAACTGTTAGTGTGTTAGGCTACAGAAATATGAGGATGGTGTGTAATGGCTTTGGCTTACTCTGACTCACAACGCCCTCTTCTAGGTGACGAGAAATTTGAGATTATACAGTGTTAAAAAAAACTTTTCCCCGGGACGGTGTCTTGGGGCCAAATCTGAATCACTGGCAGAAAAGTTAAAACATGTTCAACCCTGCTTGGGTTTTCCAAAATCTTTTAAATCTTTCAAAATTTCCATTATTATATGTGTGTATTTGTGTGTGCGTGTGTGTTTATATGTATGTATACATATATGTGTATAAATATAATCAATATATACAGTATTGAGAGGTAGAATAATTCGGCAGAACAGTACAAAGAGAAAGAAACATCACATTGTTAATGTTTCTGTGTGTACCTTCCCAACACTTGCTCTGAAACCATCAGCTATTCTAAGGAGCCTGGGCTGTGAATGCTTCAAATTCTGACACAAACTACACAAATCTAGGCTTTTCAAAGCTATTTGAGGGCCAAGATGAGCCCACCACAGCCTGGCCCAGGAACATCTTAAAGAGAACTTGTCTTTGGCTGGTTTGCCACTCTGACACTTGAAGACACTCCAACCTGGTTAAAGAGAAGATTCTCCCGTCCCTCCCAACAAAGCAACATTAATCCCATAAAAATATATGGGACCTTGCTAAAAGTACACTGATGAAAAATTACATCAACATGAATTAACAAGGCAGACAAATCGTCATCAGCTTGCTTCTTTCTCACCATCTTCACAGTGTCGACCTCTAAATCCCAGGGGACAGAGGCAAATGTAGGAGTCAGCTTTGCTTGCTGTGCAGGTGCCACCATTGATGCAGGAGGCTTCATCGCAGATTCCACTGCTGCATTCCCCTAAATACAGAATGGGAATGACAAAGCCAATTCATCACGTGAGCCAGTCCGAGACTGAGCACGCCCACAGCTCACGATTCTGAACAAATACAGTTCACGCCCCACTCCTGTTGATTTGCTCCTCTGCACAACTGCAAACCAGCTTTCAGGATAACTGGAACTTCCCTTCATTTTAATTTGATTTTGGTTTACTCTTTATGAAGGGCCACAGGGATGCTAAAACATGGCCGACACAGTAAATCAAATAATAAATAACTGGGCAATTTTATGACCACTGACAGGGATGACAGAGTTGTTTCTGCCTGTAACTCATCTCGCTGTTGTTCTCACAAGAGTGTGTTACCATCCCTCCAATGTCAGCGGAGTGTTTATGTTAAAAGCGTTCTCATTTGTTTGGCCCCAATTACCTTAAGTGCTGCCCGCCTTCTTGGTTGAACGTTGGGTCAAGCAAGATAAGCACAGAAGGAGGTAAGGAGCCTTGTCGAAGCTTATTAACTGCCCTGGACTGTCAACTCGTCTGTCTGGAGCAGGGAGGGGAGGGGGGGCTCCATAATACCTTAGCAGGGGGTTCCCGAATCTCTACTTCTAAACTCAAGGTTACAGTCTTATGAGGGACAGCAAGGTGACCGGAAGTAAAAAGTGCTGAAAGGTTCAACATCAGATGGGTTAGGTCTCTCTACCAAACACACATCGGAGAGACCCGTGAAGGGTACACTTGGTCATTTTCAAGTGTAGGTCACCAGATGAAGTGAAAACAAACTGACTTTTCCCAGGCTGCTTTTCTTCTGCTCCTTTGCTCTTCCTTTTCTCCTTGTGTATAAGAAATAAATTAGGCAGATGGGCCACAACCTGGCCCAGAACTACAAAGGTGAGACCAAAGCCCTTTTTCTTGGGATGGAGGCAAAGGGGTGCATCTCTGGTTGAGCCGCGAGGGGTCCAGCTCTGCGTCGCACAGTCTCCAATGTGACGCCCGTGGGAGCTGGTAGCCGCCCCCCTCCACCCCTCTACCACCGCCCCCCACCGCCCCGTGAGATGAGGAACCCCCGTGGCCTGATTGTGTCATCTCAACAGGGGAGTCTCTCATCCTTTCGTCATCAGTCATCTGTTTTTGTTGAACGGATCCAGTCGTTTCTTTTCCGAAAGCCTCCTCAGGAGGAGGGGGAAGGGCTTGGCATACCGTGTACCCAGGGGAGGAGAGCCACTCCAGGAGCTGATAACAGAATTCGATTACAGCCCTTCCAGACGGCTTGCCCCTCCAGCCAGGTGGGCTGGCCTCTATGAATTCCAGCTGGGGGCCACTGGAAGTTCAGGCAGAAGTGACGGTGGTCTCTTTTTTTTTTCAGCCACAGCCCTGAGAACATTGCCAGCAGCCACAGCCTCCATAGAGAGGCCAACTTGAATTTAGAGAGCCAAACTCTCACAGGTCCCCATGCTCCACCGATTTCTGGGGGCTGGGAGGCTTTCTCAGAGAAGGGCTGGTCCCACAGGAAGAAGTGGAGTCCTTGGCGTATCTTAGATACACATGGGGAAAATTATTTTACAAATTTGCTTTGTAACTATTTTTTATAGGTGGGAGTTGACGGGGAGGGGCGTTGAAAGCCAGCCAGAGATGTTTACTGGATGAAAGCAGTGTTTCAGCAAGATTGTGCTGGCAATGCTATGCAAGATAGATTGTGAGCCATGGGGGTGGGAAAGAGGAGAGAAATCCTACGGGGAGGTAAACTGCGGCTGGAGAGGGTGATCGCAGAGGAAATGGAGAGAAAGTGAACAATCAAAGACGCACAGGGCAAGCAGGAGTAGCCAGTTCATTCTAGAAGTTGAAGGTGGAAGGAGACTCCAGCATAACCTCAAGGCTTCTAGCTGGGAAGACCGAAAGGAGAGTGGCAAGAGGAAGGAAACGAGGGAGGCTGCGAACAGGACCTGGCTGCCAATGAGCAGCGCAGCTGGCTTTCGTTCAACTTAAGCATAAGGTGATGGTGGAAATATCTGCTGCTGAGCCCTTCCTGCACACAGGTGAGGGCTGGAGGGGCCGCAGCAAGGTAGGGGCGACCCTGATACCAAGCACATATGCGCTCCTTGAGAGAGGACAGGATGGAAGGGCCCCTGGAAATCCCAGGGCACCAATGGAGGGTGAGGAACTGGCAGAGAAGACAAAGGGGGAACAGATGCAGGACACAGAGGACCCAGACAAGGTGGGTTCCCAGAAGCTCAGGGGAAGCAAAAGCCAAGAGAGGAGTCAAGTGAATACCGCTGAGAGGTCCAGGAGGGGTTTGCAAAGAAAGAACCACTCACAGCTTGAGGGGAGCAGCTTTGCTTTGCAGTGGAAGGCAGAACCCCAGCACAGGAAGTTCTGACAGGGGGCCTGGAGGGTTGCTGGACTCAGGTTTTGAAAGAGAGGAGACAAGTCCGCAGGGTTCCCGAATCAGAAGGGTCCAGGCTCACGGAAACATGGCACTGGTTGAAGCTGGAGAGGACCTGAGTGGGTGTGAATAAGCTAGAGCAAGGCATCCATGAACTTTGATGGGGAAAAACCTTTATCTTTATTTTCCATGATCTTTAACTGGACTTGAGTATTTCCCTTACTTATTAAGGGAGGTAACGAATCTCCAGTATTAGCAGTTCTTGTGAATTGTGCCCAATGGACCTGAGAATGGGGCGAATCACTTTCCATTTGCTGCGGGTATCTCAAAACATCATTTATTCTCATCGCTCCTTTGACAGCATGGTCGTTACTGCACCCACCTTTGAAGAATCCTGTTCTTTAATGCTTTATAAAGAAGCACATACATTACTATAATAACAGAACTTTACTATATAGCTTTATTGCAATATAATTTTTTCCTATCATGTATATTTATTATCTGCATTTGAAAACATCCTTCTTTTTTTTTTTTTTTTGCGGTACGTGGGCCTCTCACTGCTGTGGCCTCACCCGTTGCAGAGCACAGGCTCCGGATGCGCAGGCTCAGCGGCCATGGCTCACGGGCCCAGCTGCTCTGCGGCATGTGGGATCTTCCCGGACCGGGGCACGAACCCGTGTCCCCTGCATCAGCAGGCGGACTCTCAACCACTGCGCCACCAGGGGAGCCCTGAAAACATGCTTCCGAGAAGAGGTCCATAGATTTCACCAGACTGCCAAAGGGGTCCATGGCATACGAAAGCTTAAGAGCCTTGGGTTATTGAGAAGTGACAACCTCGGCAGCAAGGTCCCAGGAACATAGGGAAGGATGGGTGCAGAGTGTAGATGAAAAGGTTAGTCTGAGAAAGGAGAACTCTCAACTCTGAGAGTAGGAGGAAGGAGGTGCCAGGTCATGTGTACAGGGAGCTGGCAGGACCGCATCAATATATAAAATAACTTTTTTTGACACTGATACTTCCTATACACCAGCTGTTATGTAAGTTTACGCAAGAAAATGAAGTGAGGGGCAGGAGAGAGATCAGGCTCCCAAGGAGGGAAGAGAAGGTGGAGTGGAATACACTAAGGAGCCCACGGACGGCAAGGAGCCTCCCCGCCCCTCGCCCCCCAATCCAGCGCAACAGTGAGGCTTGTCTATTTCCCATCCTAAGGATCTGTCAAGTGTGTCACCACTACCACCCTGGATCAAACCACCATCATCTCTGATCTGAACTCCTGCACAGCCTCCCAGCTGGTCTACATGCCCCCTATGAAGACTCTTTCCATAAAGCTGTCTATAGTCACAGGGATCATTGCAAAACACAGACGAGATCATGAGACCCACCTCCCCTCATACTCCCACTGGGACAGGGCATTTCCTCTGCCTGGAATGCACTTCCCTCTCATCTCTGCTTTTTAACTCCTACTCTTGCTTCAGATATCAACTTCACATTCCAGCCTCAGAAATGCTTTTCCTGACCCCCAGCCCATAAATCTCCCTATTATACATTAGTATTGCACCTCCCCTTTGTAACAGTCCAAATTGTAATTTTACATTTATGTCTGTGATGTTTATTTAATTAATTTGGTCTCTCCTAGGGAGAGTTATGACCGGAGGGATGAGCTGAGATCCTGTCTTGTTTATTGCTTTATCTTAAGCACCCAGTGCTGTGACCAGCACAGGAGCTTAAATCAGTATTTACCAAGTGGAAGAAAGAGTAAGGGAGTGATAAGCCAGAGTGAGACCCGTGGCCCCTGCAGACCTCATGAGTCTCGAATAACTTGGGAAGTTGTTGGCTCTGTGACACTGCAGGGCGGGGATCCAAGAAGGGATTGGAAAAAATGAGTGGTGGTGGCTTAGGTTGGAGAATTTCGGTGGAAATAATAAAAGAAAAGTCTGGGCCAGAGAATACAAAATTTTGCTGAGATTGCTGACTATTCTAGAATGTGAGTTCACACAGAATCCAATAGCTGGACATAATTTAATGAAGGAGATGAGGTGGGAGGGGTCGAGTAATGAAAGGCCCCTTGGAAACAGGTTTCTTGGGTTTGGGGAGGTGGGACAGAGAAAAAACTGTGGTTGAAGCCGGCAAGGCCAAGTTAGAGATCAGAGGGAAGGAGCCATGACTTGCAACTGTCCTCACCCTCTTCTGGAAGCCTGCATCTCCATGGGAAATTAACCGCTGTTTCCAAGAGCCCAGTCTCCCCCATGGTGAGACTGCATTTAAGTTATAGGAACTTGAACTCCAGAGGACTTATTCAAAGGAAAGCAAATATGGAGGTGAGGAAGGATAGCCAGCCCTGTTCTTGTACCCCAGAGGGGAAAATGGGAAGAAATGGAAAAAAAAAAGGCCATGTGACCAATGCCTGCCACTAAGGTTGACAGAGAGCAACAGAATAATCCAATAGCTGCCCCCAGGGATCCCAGAGCCAGCAAGGTGGGTCCTCCGGGTTCATCTGCTCCATGGAGAGGTTAGTATTGTACAGGGTGAGAATTTAAAACGCTGTCAGAAACTGGCCCTTACTCAATTTTGCAACTTCTTAACTACCTGTCAGAGATTACAAGACTGCCAGATCTGTCCTTCAGGGCTGTTTCCCTGTGAGTTCAATGAAGAGAGAAGAAACAACTTATACCCTGTGGATCGGTAGAGTCAGAATATTAATAATAACATCAACAACAGGAAACATTTACAACGTATTTGCTATGTGCAAGGCTTTATTCTAAGTGCTCTATATGCACCGTGACTCATCCGGACAAAATAATCTTATGAGGCAGGTACTATTTATAGATGGGGATATTGAGTCTCAAAGAGGTTAACTGACCTGCCAAATCCAAGCAATCTGCCTTCAGAGTCCAGACTCTTCAACAGCACAGGAGACTTCTCGTGGGCTTGCTGGTTCTCACCTTACCACAGCGGGAGCCTTTATAATAGCTTTAGTCACTACTGCTGTTTGCTTTGACCAAGTGACCAATTGAGGGAGAAAGTAACATAGGGAATAACAGGTGGAGAGTAATCTTTTCCTTTCAAGTAAACTCCATCTTTTGTAGTTTTAACAATGGTGTCACCTTTAGGAGTGAGAAAAGTAGAAGGAAGCAATTTGAAACCAATTCGGGAGCCTCTGACGTGGCAGATGTGGTTAAGAGGGCAGGCACTGGTGCCAGAACTGCTGAGGTCACCATTTACTAGCTTTACCACCTACTAGCTGTGTGACCTTAGGCAAGTTACTTAACTGTTCTAAACCACCAGCTCTCATCTGTAAACACTAAGACTAATCACAGCACCTACTTTGTAGGAATCTCGAGAAGATTAAAGTAGTTCTGGATGGTGGCTACATGTAGTAGGTGCTCAACTAATATTAGCTACAAAACAAGCAAACTGTACTTGGAATCATGAAGATCGAATCCTAGCTCTGACTCAGAAATGGAGAGAGGGCGGAATAGGATCATATGTGGTAGAACAAACACAGGCAAATGTGAATGGTAGAGCTAGATTGTGCGCATGTGGTATTCACCACGCATTCTTTCAAAATGACATCTTGAAGATGGAGAACAAAGAGACCCAACAAAGGAACTTGCCATTTCTTGCAATAACAATGTCATATGAGGATGTGATGCTCAGAGTTGTGGCACCATCTTGGGATTATGAGTGAAAAACAAGAGAACCACTGAGATACCAACCCAGAGTTCTAACGTCATTGAGTCACTGTTAGGGACTGAACTGCGTCCTCCCAAAATTCATAGGTTGAAGCCCTAACTCCCAATGTGACTGTATTTGGAGACAGGGCATTTAAAGAGGGAATGAAAGTTAAATGAGGTCATGTGAGTGGTCCTAATCCAATTTGACTGGTGTCTTTATAAGAAAAGGGAGAGACACAGGATTCAAGCACAGACAAAAGGCCATGTGAGGGCACCGTGAGAAGGTGGCCATTTGCAAGCCAAGGAGAGAGGCTTCAGGAGAAACCAAACATGACAACACCTTAATCTTGGATTTCCAGCCTCCAGAACTGTGAGAAAATAAATACCTGTTGTTTAAACCACCCAGTCTGTGGTATTTTGTTATGGTGGCCCTAGCTAACTAAAACAGTCATTGAATTAACCAACCTTAGAATTATCTATCTGCTGCCTTCAGTGATGGAATAAATGTCCTTATTTCTTTAAAAACAATCCTAGTCTTTTCAGCAAATGGTGCTGGAACAACTGGGCTTACACATACCAAAAAAAAAAAAAAAAAAAGAATCTAGACACAGACCTTACAACCTTCACAAAAATTAACTCAAAATGGATCATAGACCTAAATGTAAACATGAAACTATAAAACTCATAGAAAATAACATGGGTGAAAACCTAGATGACCTTGGGTAAGGCAATGACTTTTTAGATATAACACCAAAGACAGGATCCATGAAAGAAATAATTGATAAGCAGAACTTCATTAAAATTAAAAACTTCTGCTCTGTGAAACACAATGTCTAGAGGATGAGAAAACAAGCCACAGATAAGAAAACATTTTCAAAAGACACATCTGACAAAGGATTGTTATCCAAAATAAGTAAAGAACTCTTAAAACTCAATAATAAGAAAACAAACAACTCAATTGAAAATGAGCCAAAGATCTTAACAGATACCTCACCAAAGAAGATATACAGATGGCAAATAAACATGTGAGAAGACGCTCCATATCATATGTCATCAGGGAAATGCAAATTACAACAAGAAGATACCACAATGCACCTATCAGAATGGCCAAAATATGGAACACTGACAACATCAAAGGCTAACAAGAATGTGAAGCAAAAGGAACTCTCATACATTCATGGCGGGAATGCAAAATGATACAGTCCACAGTTTGGTGGTTTCTTACAAAACTAAACATACTCTTACCACATGATCAAGCGATCACACTCTTGGGTGTTTACCCAAAAGAGCTGAAAACTTATGTCCACCCAAAAACCTGGATGTTTATAGCAGCTTTATTGATAATTACCAAAGCTTGGAAGCACTCAAGATGTCCTTCAGTAGGTGAACAGATAAATTGTGGTCCATCCAGACAATGGAATATTATTCAGTGCTAAAAACAAATGAGCTATCAAGCCGTGAAAAGACATGGAGTGAACTTAGATTCATATTACTAACTGAAAGAAGCCAATCTATTCAGGCTACATAATGTATGATTCCAACTATATGACATTCTGGAAAAGGCAAAACTATAAAGAATATAAAAAGATCAGTGGTTGCCAGGCGTTGGAGATGGGGGGAGGAAATGAATAAGCAGGGCACACAGGAATTTTAAGGCAGTGAAAATACTCTGTATGATACCATAATGATGGATATATGTTAGTATACATTTGTCCAAACCCATAGAACATAAAGCACTAGAAGTGAACCATAATGTAAACTATGGATTTGGGGCAATTATGATGTGTCAACAGGGTCATCAATTGTAACAAATATACCACTCCAGTGGGGGATGTTGATAATTGGGGGGTGGGGGGCTACGTGTGTGTGGGACCAGAGGGCATATGGGAAATCTCTGTGCCTTCCCCCAAATTTTGCTGTGAACCTTAAACTACTCAAAAAATAATCTTAATTTAAAAAAAGGAAAATAGAAAAAAACCACAATCTAGTTCTGTCCTATTTTAGATAAGTTCTTTAACTTTTACAAGTCCCAGTGTCTTCATGTGTAAAATAAGTATAATAATAATCTCTACCTCCTCGAGTCAGTATGAGGAATAAATGAGAGGGCGTCAAGAACATGTTCGGCACGGTGGTCAAGAATTGGAATGTGGCCATTTCTTTTAGAAGCAAAGAGTATACGAAAGATCTTTCTACATTATTGTGTTGGTTCTTCCACTGGACTGGGTGAAGAAGGGTGAAAGGGCTGAATTGCTGTTGCCTTGTCAGATGAGACCAGGCTACGTTTCATGAAGAGGGCCAAGATGACAGCAGGACACAACCAAGGGTTTGGTCCACCCTTGGTCTTATTTACCACGTCTGAGTGTTCAGATTCAAGGTCATCATGTCTTCAGAGCACCAACCTCACCCCTCAGGCCCACCTCCCTCCTAAAGCTCTGCATTAACCATCTGCCTAGGGTTGTAGCCCATGAAGCTTCTCCCCACCCTGGCCCAAAGCAGAAAGGCAGTCCCACGAGAGCATCCCACCCACTGGGCAACCACTTACCCACATCAGCCCCGCTGAGTGCCTTCCCCAGCGGCCAGGGCCTCAAGTCCATTCTCTTCCCATTAACAGTGAGTGACTGTACACAGCCTTGAAAGCCTCGGTTTGTCCCTGTTGCTCTCACCAACCAGTAAGCACGGGGAGCCCCACCAAGATAGAGAGGCGTCTGGAAGGTAATTTTACTGTACTGGCCCTTTAAGAAAGATGGAAACAGTAACTCACTACACAAAGTCAAAAGCTAAAACACAACAGGTTTTCATGAGGGACATGGTTAAGATGCAATTTATAGCACCAGTGTTTTCTTCCATCTGTATTTAAGTCACTGTCCTACTGGAAAATTAAACCCACGGTTACCATAGAAAACCCAAGAGAGCTTCTCAGAGGGCTGTCTTTCGAGAAGGGATGATTTTGGAAGCTGGAAGGGAAGGGAAGGTGGGTTAGAGCCAGGAGCAACCCAACAGGCAGTGTACCATGATGGGCATCCCGAAAAAAAACTTTCTCTTTCCAGTCCTGACACCAATTTACTGTGTATCTTGGATGGGTCATAGGGCTATTCTGTGTCTCAAAAGGTGATAATACTAATTTTGTGTATACGTGGGCTAACGTTTACCCTTTTACTGTCCTAGTCACCTTTATACTATATCCTGCAAGAGGCATTTGAGAGGGAGAGGGAAATTGCCAAGACTGAGTTGCAAAATATTTTGAAATTTGCTCATGGATACAATTTTTTTTAAGTGTTATTACAGCTAAGTAGGGACATTTCCAATCTTAGACTAAACCACAATCTGGATTGTAGATTTTGAGGTTACAAAATACAGAGCTGAACATTAGGTGGGTCAGAATTAAGGTGCTCTTGGTTGTTGTTTTTATTGCAGAAATATCTCATTTGCTTGGATTAAAGGGTAGAGAAGGAGGTTGGCAGAAGGTATGCTGCGAGAAGTTATAAAATGTCTAGAATGTAAGCCACTGAAATGTAATCTATACCCTTTATACTTTTGTTATCAATAAGTAAACATCTCATCATTGCTTTTCTAATGAATAGATAAGAATCGTTGGTAAATAGTATATTAAATGTGAGCTAGGCAGCTTTAAAGTATTTACAGTGGATTTTAAGGATTAATTCTTTGCCAGCCACTGGCATATAGCTTTCGTGAGCTGAATTGAGTGCCCTGTTGGCTTATTTCACCAAGATCCTCAGGATTTACTTCTTCTGGATCCCTTCCTCACCCTTCTGGCCCTATTCCCTGATCCAGGACCACAGCAGGAGCCCGACAGCTAAATCCTTTTCTCCTTGTTTGGAACATTAAGTGCATCAGAGGGGTGGGTAGCTCCTCTGAAGCTCCCTTCACAACATCCCAGGCAATAGTCTTTGAGCCTCGCCTTTACCTTCCTCTAATGAGGGTTGTCTTTGGGCCTCTGGAGGCTGCTTTGCCTGCCCATGCAGAGAACTGGTGGTATCCTGGAGTCTGCAGTCCCCTGGCACAGCCCTTAACAAGTTTTAATGGGTGCTTAAGTGTGAAAGTCCAATTCCCTTGCTTTGGGTTGGCATCACTCCGCGGTACTACTTACACGCCAGAGCTCCCCTGTGGGATCAGGCTAAAGCCAGATCCTGATGAACTTTGCCTGAGATCTCACTCTTACTGACTTCTGTCCCTCCCCCATTCGTCTTAACCCCCTCTCTTACAGGTTTCCTATGGGATCCCCTTTTTTTTTTTTTTTTTTTGTGGTACGCGGGCCTCTCACTGCTGTGGCCTCTCCCGTTGCGGAGCACAGGCTCCGGACGTGCAGGCTCAGCGGCCATGGCTCATGGGCCTAGCCGCTCTGCGGCATGTGGGATCTTCCCGGACCGGGGCACGAACCCGTGTCCCCTGCATCGGCAGGCGGACTCTCAACCACTGCGCCACCAGGGAAGCCCTGGGATCCCTTTCTTTGTGCATCATTTGCATAAGACTCCTCATCTCAGGTCTGTTTTGGGGGAGCCCTGACTTAAGACAGAGTCACTATCTCTTGAGACAGTTTTCTCAAACATTCTACATCTGCGGTCCTGCTTATACAACTTGCTTAGCAAGTCTTGGTAGTAGAGAGGCAGATGTTGCCCTGAGTATCCACAAAATTACATGCTTTTTGTAATTAATGCTTACATGCATTAAAATCATATACTCTGAAGGCAATCCTCTTCGAGGATTAGAGTCCCTGTTAGAGTACTGCAAACTACACACATAGGCACCAGAATAGAATAGGATTATCACCTCCACTTTCCTAGATGCTATGCCTCTATTAATGCAGCCTATAATTTCTTTAGCTTGTTGTTATCACATGGCCCTATTTATTAACCTTTATTGAATTTCCTTGTTTTAAACCATAAGACATTTACACATGTGTTACTTCTGTTACAGCTTCTCCACCTGTATTCATGTTAGTATTTTGGACCCAAGTTCAAAGTGTCTTTATTCCTGTCAAATTTAATTTTAACCATAGTAGGCCTATTGTTCTGGCGTTTATGTGATTCTGCAGTGCATCTATCCCATCTTTCCCTTCCTTAGAAATATATGCATATCTGCATAAATGATCTTCCTGGATTCACATTCACTCTATTTGGATTCTTGTTCTTTTGGAACCACTGGGATTCAAATGAATGAGATTTATTTTTTTCTATTCTTTTTTTTTTTTTTAATCAGCAAGTCATGACCCTTAATATAACATGTCTTGTCAGCAAAGAATAGTGAAGAGCCCGGGCAAGGAGAAAGCTATACACATATATACAAAGGCTTTTTTGCTACTTTTTTCCTCAGAGAATACAGATACCTGCCTGATTAGAATTACAGGCTCGGTTCCTTGGCAGGTTGCTAATCCCAACTGTTTATTCTAAACACAGTCCTAAAATTGCTCAGAGCATGACAAATATGTGAATACCTAGGTGATTTACTGAGTAGCCCAACAGTTATGCTGCTTTACCACTTCCTATAATCATGGCCCCAAAAAGGTGGATGAATGGATTACTCCTGAATATTGAACCAAGGGAACCTTTCGGGACGATTTTCTAAAGCCACAGGATTGCAACACCTCTGCCTTAAAAGCAAGCTTTGTGTTTGGCACTAATAATGGCTTCAATTCTTCCAATACGGACCTTCCTCCACCCCCTGGCATTGATGTCCTTATAGAAAGAGAACACGTCCCCGGGCACAGAGCCTACTGCACGTCCCTGTGCACCCAGGGCCATGATGCTGGCAGTCACCCTTCTCCTCGGTACATGTGGGATGGACACGTGCCCTGAAAGCCCACCTCGGGTGGAAAGCTGGCAGGGGCACATCAGAGCCAGGATGCATGGGTTTGCCATGAAAAGCAGCCCATCTGCCAGGGCTGTCAGCTCTCTGCAGTGGGATCCTGCCAGGGTGCTTGCAGTGCGTGCTGGGCAGGGGGGCAGGGAGTGAGGCTCGCACTCACCTGGGACTGGCCTGTCACCGGGGTGCCATTGTTCAGCTGCAGCAGCCCGTTCAGCCCATCTCTGTAGAGCGTAACCGTGTGCCAGCCCCCTAGCTTGATTTTGGTTTCACTCACGATGATGGCAAGCCCAGTTCCACAGTTAAACCTGTGGAGGAAGAAAAGAAAAGGAAAATTCTTAGATCAACCAGTTCATTATGTTTTCAGACTCCATGGACATCACTTCCAGGGTAATGGCTTCTTTGAGAGCCAGTCTGTTCAGAGTAGGTTTACAAACATCAAGAGCTGTTTACATCTACACACGGAAGAGCCAGACGCCTCCTTCCCTGGGACCTCCGCAGCCTGGTTGTCTTTAATCTGCCCATAGAACCTTTCAGTGTGGAGTCTCCTTTAACCCAACTTTCTCTGCAGCTTAGAGAATCCTGGGCAACTAAGATCTTCCCTCTCCTTCTCAGCAATGACCAGATGCTGAACATGGACTCAAGGTGCAGAGAATTAGAGCTTGAATCATTCTGCTTCCAGGGATTTCTCTGGGGACTTCCCACAACTCCGAAATGACAGGCTCAGTGCTGTAAATAAAATGTAAAAGAAAAAAAAAAAGAAACCAAGTCTTCACACTCATTTTGACAAGCTGGCCAGCAATGCCATCTGTGTTCAGCTGGGCCTGAGTGCAGGGCTGGTTTCCATGGGAGTCTCCACTCAGAGGGGATGTGGGTGGAGAACGAGCATTCTCAGACAGTTGCATTATTCTTGTTTTTTTTCCCAACCTCCGTATGGCCTGGGGTGCCCTCTGGTCACTATGCCTGACATGTAGGATTCTGACCTTTTCCAGGCAACCTCCAAGCAGCCACCATGCCATGTCCCCCATGAGTTCTGAGACTGCCGGTGGGGAAGGAAGTATGGCGGGTGTTGTCCGTATCAGGATGTGCACTAATTGCTGCCCATTTCTCACGGCCTCCCTTTGTCTCCTGATCGTCAGTGGAGTGGAATGCGGTGAAGGGGCATTGCAAAACAGGCTCACACAGCGGGGGGGATCTCAGAATCATGCAGTAGGAGTCGCAGAGATGGAGAGCTGCTACCAACAAATAACCAGCGGGGCTAGCGGGAGTCAATCACATCCTCCAAGGGTTAGATCCGCATAAGGTTAGGGCCACTGCCCCAGATCCTGCTGGCTGACCTCAATCTCCCATCAGTCAATGCATTTAGCAAAGGATGCGGGGATGCGGGTGGGGGCATTTTCTACCCCACGTGAGATGCTTGACAGTCTCATCCTTCTTAACCCAAAGTAATTTTTGTGCTAAAATAGTCAAAAGACAATCGTGGTTGGTGCTTACTGAGTGCTTTTGCTACGGGTCAGGTGCTGCTCTAAGTACTCTCATGTTTTCATTCATTTAATGCCCACAGTAGTCCTGGGAGGAAACATGGGCTCGGAGAGGTTAAGTCATCTGCTGACGGTCAGACCGCAGGAGAATAGTGTCATCAGGATCTTAATCAGTGAGCCATGGAGAAGCACCCAGCTGATCCCCATTGGTTGTCCTCTAATAGGTGCCGTGTGCACCTCCATAAGGGTGGTTAAAACACTCACACGTCCACAGAACGCTGCACGCAGAAAACCACACGTAAATCAAAGGTGGCTTCCAAGGTGCGTTGGGACACAAACGATCAGGGCAGAGGAGGTAAGTCCAATAGTCCACCACAGCCCTGAGGAAAGACGAGGATGGGGTCCGAGCCTCTGGAAACGCTTAGGAGGCTCCTCTCTGGGCTCTGCGCTGTCAGCTGTGTCTACCGCAGGGGACAAGGAGGAAGTCCCAGCCTTCTGCCCATCGCATCCACCGAAGCTCCAGGAGAGAAGGGACTCAATCGCTTTGGCTCACTGCCACATTCCCAGGCGCTGCAGCAGTGCCTGGTACACTGCGGTGGCTCAAGAAACATTTGCTGTTGAATGAATAAATGATCACAAGGTGCCAAACTCAAATCTGAGGGGCAACCCTGCAATCCTGATAGCCCAGTATTTAGTAAACTGGTCCATGCTCATCTTATATACACTGTTCCTTTATTTACAGGGATCCATCGTGTATAGATTTTGTTCACACTATAAAAAGGAAAACATAACGTAGGGTAGTATTAAAAGTCTGAGAGGGTTTTGGCAGGAGTTACCTGAACTGGAGTGAGCGCTGGACGACAGCCAGGGACATGAAATCCCCCCTCCCGTGCTCATTCTCCCCGCAGTAGAGCAGCAAGCCATCCTCCGCCTCTGCCTGTTATTATAGGAACGAAAGCCACACGAACAATGAGCGCCTCTTCTTCCATAAAGGGCCACCTGGAAACACTCATGAACACGAAACTTGAGCATGTCCACTGCGTTCCTATTTACAAGCACGTGGACTCCAATTACTTCCCAGGTACCTAGTCCCAGTTCACTTTCAATAAACAGAGGGCAGCGATATAAACAGTGTGTGAGGAATTTTGCAGTGACGCGAGAGGAAGGTGGCCCCATATCTGACCCACTCTTTACTTGGCTTCATGGATCCACCAGCAGAGGCTCTGGGAAACCATGTGCACAAAGACCGCAGTCACACAGGGGCTGCTCTCATGCTCATCAAATCCTATTCTCATCAAAGAGCATTTTAGTTTTTCCCTTTTTTAAAAACTTTCCCATGCAAATTTGCTTCTTTCCTTCCATTAGGAGAACATGACAATACAAACAGCCCATGGACTAGTTTAGTTTTCACCCATGTTGTCTGTCCTAGACTGAGACAGATCATCTTTTGGACCCTCAACACTTTGACCGTGACCTGAAGGGGACTTGTTTCCATATCTCCAAACCTTTTCCTGTCATCTGAGATACGCAAAAGAATCACTTTAAGCTGAAGGCGATGAATTCTGATCCACAGCTGATTCAGATCAGAGAGCATCTACTAGGCCCTCACTGTGTGCCAGGGTCGCATATAGTCATTTTTCTATCTGTTCAGTTACAGTCATAATAATGAACATTGTTTGGACTTCCTTTAAAAGGAATTTTGGGCTGGAGAATGCATTTATACCTTCTGAAATCCTGGCCTGAGAAGTATCACTATTATGAGTGTTGACCGAAAAAAAAAGGCACAACCTAAAAGTTGAGAATTATGTTTTATTTGGTTGACTTGCTGAGGACTTTAGCCCGGGGAACAGTCCCTTAGAGCTCTTGGGCTTAAGTCCTCAGCAAATTTGCTGAATAAAACATAATTCTCAACTTTTAGGTTATGCATTTTTTTTCCAGTCAACACGAGCAACATGTGTGGAACCCAAATATTCTTCCTGGGAACCTTCAGGCCAACTATTTCCATAGTTCAGTAACATACAGAACCCACCCTCCCTTTGCCGCCGCCCTTGAGTGTGTAAGTGTGCCCATCGTTCTCGCTAACCTGTGAATGGGTTTACCCCCTGCTTCCTCTCCCCTCTCCTCCTCCCTTTGGTGTAGCACACTGCTGTGTTACGGTGTCCAGTAAGCACTCATCAAAGGATTAATCCTTCTTACCCTAAATTCAAGAGTAATTTGAAATGCCTGATAAGAGTTCTTCAAAGGTTCAAAGGTTACATAGGAGTGGCCAAAGAACTGAGGATACTGTATAACAATATCTGGAAAGAGAAAAAGACAGAATCAAAGCACGCCGTTTCCTCACTTCAAATGCAAAAAATCAGTACACACCATTGCCTGGATGTCATTAAGTAAAAACCCCTGACAGTCTGTTAAACCTAGCTTACCGTCTTCTTCACTCTACTCTTTACCCCCAGGATTCTCATTCCTGGGGACTTTGAGCTTCTGAAATTCTTAGGGAGAAACTGGATCTTTGGAGATGGTTACTTGCCACCCTAAAGAGAAATCAATGGCTTTAAGGCCGCTGACACCTGCTTTCTAGCTGTACATCTGTGTGATATAAGTTGGCTCAATTATTATCCTTCTTAACCTTCACACACATGTTTCTGCTGCATTTTCTTAGTAGAGGTGTGATAAAAGTAAACCCACCCCCAAGATGCCATCAGGATGACTTATTAATTGCTCTGAAAGGACTACATGTTTGGCACATATAAGAATAGGGTTGCTATCTAACTAGAAGCAATGGAAGTTGCCTCACATTTGCCCTGTGTAGCTAACTAGCTAATTTAGTGACTAAAACATGGGAGAAGGGGCTTATCTTAGAAAAAGGACTTGAAGGAACCACGTGTGGATGCAAAACTGCCCTCTGGCTCCCAGTAGGGCCAACCCACCACCATGTTCCCCACCCCACCACCCAAGGGCCTACCTTCTGAGCAGCTCTCACCACCTTTGCCCAGGTTGCAGTGGCATCGAGAGCCCCCCCAGGTGTAGTCATTGACACAAAAGCTGTCAGCAGAGCAGAGAATTTCATCACAAGACACGTCAAAAAGCCTTGGCATCATAGCCGCACCATTCTTCCCTTTCCTCTCCACTGGAGTGGGCTGAGGAGCCACCTCAGTCATGGGGAGAGATGCTGGGGTAGCGGGGACAAGCCTAGAAACGGCCATCGGGTTCGATCTGGGCACCATCTTGGATTCCACCCAAAATTTCTTATTCCCTTCTTTGATAGCAGGAAGCGGTTTAACCTGAAGACAGAGAAGGAAAAGAAGTTCAGGATTAACACAGAGCACAGTAATTAGACTGCCTTATTTATAGCTGACGCCTAACACTTGAAAATATAGTCACTTTTGATACTTACCAAAACCTTGGGATGTACAGAGGACAAATAGTACTGACTCCAGTTTATGGATAAAGAACTTGAGGCTAAGGATTTTAAGGACCTTCTCCTGTATTACTCAGAAAATCAGTGCTAAAGCTGATATTATGTGATTTATTATTACTACAATATCACGAAGAGGCATTTACCTCGTCAAGGAATTGTTCATTTCCTTATAAAAACTGAGTTTATACAATTTCACTTGGTGGGAATCTAAATACGTTTTTGCCAGATTGTGAAGGCAGCAGGCAGGAGCTGACTACAGAGCATGAGCATGGTTGGTACCTAGTTACTATTAATTTATGATCACCTGGTGCCTAATAGTCAGAGGAAATAAATGTGTTAAAAGCAAATGAGCCAAGTGAAGTACGTTTTAAGTAAAACGTTAGTGGTCCATTGACTAAATCACCTTGTTCAGCAAGGAAACAAAAACACCCAGGTTTTCAAGCAGTACTTTTCTTTACCTCCTCAAAGGAAATATCCAAATCTAAGTCGTCTTCATACGTGTCATCGTCCTCGCTGACTTCTGTGTCGGTTAGATAATGGGGTCCATAGCGCCCACTTCCTGATTCCTCGGGGCCTTCACAGAGAAAAGCAGCACACCGCAGTCAGCACATGCCTTCGCTCCCTTTTTACGCTAACGCAGCCACATACAGAGCTGTGCTGAATGGATGGAGACGTATCGGAAACACACAAGGAATTCGACACAAAAGAGGAAGCAGCACTGAGCAAAAAGTATGAAAAACATTTCATCTCCTAAGTAATCAAGGAAAAGCCTCTTAAAACCAGAAAGAGCCGCCATTTTATACTGACAAGACTGGCAAATACAAAAGTTGGGCAATAAAATATACTACCAAGGATGGGATCAATGGAGACTCATACTCTGATGTTAGGTGTGTAAACCGGTACATCCCCTTTGCAAAACACTTAGAAATATTTAATGAAGTAGAATATGTTCATAGCTTTTGATGCAGCAATGTCACCCCAACTTACAAAATCTGGAGAAACTTTTCCACATGTGCAAAGAGACATGTGCATAACACATTCATAGCATCAGAATTTGTAATTGTTAAAAAACCCAACTTTGCTATTTTTATAATATCAAGTAATAGCCCAAAAATCTATCAACAGATAATGGATAAATGAATTATAGTATATCTGTGGAATGGGATACTGTGTAACACAGGAAATGAATAAATGGATATTTAATAAATCAAGATGGTTGAATCTCACAAGATTTCACGCAAAAAATGCAAGTTGCACAGGAACATATCCAGTTTGATGCCATTTATATAAAAGTCAACAGCAAGAAAAACTATATATTATTTAAGGTTTTATATATATACAGTTGTCCCTCTTCCCTTGGCATCTGAGGGGTGGTTTTGGCGCAGGACCCCCTCAGATACCAAAATCTCCGGATGCTCAAGCTCCTTATATAGAATGGCAGAGTACAGTCGGTCCTTGGTATCTGCGGATTCGGCATCCACGGATTCAACCAACCACCGATCAATATGGACAGCCAACTATATTCAAACTCTTGAGAAAAGTAAGGCAAGGACCAAAAATACATGGGAAAGGTTAGAAGAGGGATATGAAAGAGGTGTGACACACAGGGGCCTTTGATAGTACTCTATAATATTCTATTTCTTAAGATAGATGCTGGGTACCCATGAGTGTTCATATTATTTTTATATATTATATAAAAACATAAAAGTAGTATCACATATATATAAAAGTATATATACACTTTTGACATATGAGATATTTCATTAAAAGTTCTTCAAAATAAGAAAGAGACATTATACTAGAGCAAACACTCCCACACCCCGAAAAAAAAGGGTCCCTGGGTGGCATCTTGGAGGTCAACCATTTCCAAACATCTTAGCAGGACAACAGGATCTTTCAGAACTGTAAGGTGGGCTGAGAAAAACTCATAGGGGACAATACAGGGTATTGTTCTTTGGGGGATGGTCAGGTTAACATTTTTATTTAGTTGTCATCCACAAAGTCTACTGATCCACAGCAGTCCTGACTTAGGCTAGACACAGGAAGCCCTACCCCCAGGATCTGAGAGCCTTTCAAAGTGCTGCTCCATAGCGCCCCCATTTCCTCCTGGTGGCTTTGGGTAGGCACAGGTACCAGCTGCCTTCTCTAATCCAGTCACACCAGGCACCAGGCTTTACGGCTGTAACAACTCTGGCAACAGGAACTGACTTTTGTAGGTCATTGATGCCCATTAGTTATTGAATGATTAGTTAAAAAAAGAAAAAAATGACATTAAAAACATAAATTGAACTTAAAGACAATTCTGCTTGCAGAATAAGCTAAGCCAAACACCTTTCTCACAAAAGCAAACTCACCCTCTTGTAAGCAAAGAGCAAGCAGATTGAACACGAAACTAAAGGAAATGTCAGAAAGGGAGTGTGGGATGCCTGCTCAGTGGGCACGCTGCTGACCGGATATCTCCTCCTGCACCAGGAAGAGGGAGACGTGGCCGGCAGGTGATCCAAACACCTCGGAGAAGGTCCTGTTCTCAGGTATCAGGCACATCTTGGTGGAGGTGTTCTCACCACCTCCACGCCAATTCCCCAGTTTTGTTTAAAATAGCCCACATGTCAGCTGAAAATTCAAGCCTGTTGATGTCAGATTTATACCTGGATGCAAATTCTCTTAAGCCACCTGCATCCAGCTAGCACAGCTGTGTGCCAGATGTCTTCACACAAAAAGCTAGAGGCCCTTGAAAACAGCTTCCCCTCTCTTGTCTCTCTGTATCTTTCTACCTCTCTCCCTGCCTCTCTCTCTTTCTCTGGGCCTCTTTCTTCTCCCCTTCCTCACTCTCCATTTCTATCTCTGTCTCTCTCATATTTTCAGAATGGATGAATTTCACTAGAACCAATTCATTTGCTAATAAAAGAATTAGGTAGCACATGCATGGACCGACCTGGGTTTTCTCTTCCGTAGGTGGGCCTCCGTACCTCCAGGGTGTTCACCCTTGCCCTCTGCACATTCTAGCCATTCTGGTACTATTCTCATCATCTCAAGATTCTCTGCATTTCATCTTATAATACTCTATCTGGAAAAAAAAATCTTCAAAGACCCCAACTGCCAACAAGATAGATGTCCAGGCTCCTTGGTCAAGAATCCCAATGATCACAACTCCTCTTCCTCCTCCCTTCTCCTATCACCATTATTTATTGAAACCTACTGCCTCTCTCCTACTGATAGGTACTGTTGTTTGCTTCATATCATACATTTCTAAACTTTACAATAATCCTGAAAGGTAAGTGTGGTGAATTTCATTTGGTAGATAAGAAACTGAAGTCAGGGCAGTTAAGTGGTTTGACCAAGATGAAACCCTTTGTAACTGGCCGAGCCTAACTCAAAACCAAGTTTGCTGCTTTCCCAGTGCCTGCAGGAGAAGAAATCACTGTGGAGAGAGGAAGAGCCTGGGATTGAGAAAATTAACATTTATTGCTCATTTTTACCGTGCCAAGAGCTTTTCATAGATTGTTTCTATTAATTCTCACAAAATCCTGTGAAATTGGTATTATTCCTCCCATTTTACCATGTGAAGGTATAAACTGAAAAAGATTAAATAACTTGCTCAAAGGCACACAGACAATATACAGCGGCACTAGATTTATCCTTGGTCTCTTTTTTGATTACATCATGACACTTATAATCGGACTCCAGAGCATGGTTTTGACTCTTTTTTTCCCCCTCTTCCAAAGTTTTAATGGCCAAACTGGTTTACCAGTTGACTTGTGAACACATCTTGTGTTTTCTTACCCCAGGACTTTGGTTAACGCTCTTGTCCACATCACCCTCCTTTTCCCTCTTGTGTGTCCTTATATACATAGTCTAGCCACCCTTCCAGCTGCATGCATTCTGTGGAGACAGAGCTGAATGTGTATCATCCAAAGACCAAAATCAAGTGATATTTTAAAAAGAGAACAACAGGGCTTCCCTGGTGGTGCAGTGGTTGAGAGTCCGCCTGCCGATGCAGGGGATACGGGTTCGTGCCCCGGTCCAGGAAGATCCCACATGCCATGGAGCGGCTGGGCCCGTGGGCCATGGCCGCTGAGCCTGCGTGTCCGGAGCCTGTGCTCCGCAACGGGAGAGGCCACGGCAGTGAGAGGCCGGCGTACCGCAAAAAAAAAAAAAAAAGAGAGAGAAAACAGACTCTTCTGGGAAAAAAATGGTGACTCCAGAAAAGATGGAGCAAGCCAAGGCCTGTAGGACATTCTTCCAACTCCTGGACAGTGCCATCCACCCACGAATACATGTCCCTAATCATGAGCGCAGAACAAGCTTCCACAGTTTGTTGAACTCAATGGATATTCAAGATGGTTTTTACATCCTCTGGACTCCTAGCCTCGGAATGTTGCCCTTGTGTTTCTCAACTCAGTTGTGAACCCCCTGAGGGCAGGAACCATATTTTAGACTTCTTGATATACCTCCCCATCCTCCATTTAAGTAATACTTCACATACTCACCAAAAGCCAAGGCTTCCACCAGGCATGGGAGATACTACCACAGTGCTGCACTATGGAGGGACTCTGTCCTGTCCTGGCCCAGCTGGTCAGGCCTGTTTAAGTGGTGGAGTATCGGGGACAAATCCTTGTACGGTGAGACTTTGCCCCCAAATCCAAAGACATTCTCCCCAAACTGCCACCATTCCTGTCTCTTTCCCCAACTCAGAGCTAGAAGTTTAGAGCTGGAAGAGAACTTAGACACCATCCGGTCCAAAAGTCTCATTTCATAAATGTGGAAACTCAGGCCACAGAAGAGAAGTGACTTGAAACCAAGGTCATGCATCTCATTAGTGGAAAATTCAGGACCAGAACCAAACCATATGACCCTTAGTTCAATACGCAAAATAACATACACATGTTTTGACACCGAGTATCTAATATACTTTAGCCAGAAGGATATAGAGGAACCAGGGGTTGGAGTGTGGGTAACTGAGTTCTCGTCCTGCCCTTTAACCCACCCTAGGAAGTCTACCTTGAAGGAAACTCTTAGAGGAAAGGACCACAAATGCATTGCTGCAGCTATGAAATGGTACCATGATGAGAATGGAAATGACTCCAGCTTCTCTGCTCATTTTGACAAGTAAAATAAGGCATATATTGTTCAATGAATAAGGTTCTTTGGTCCTTATAATCATTGCTTCTGTTTGACACTGCATATAACCTATCTCTTTGAAGCCAGAGGTTACTGCTCAGTTTGGGGAAACAAAGCGTGTGAGATAAGGGTAGGATGACAATGTGGAATTAGAAGGACTTAGAGTCAAAGACATCTTGACTTTTGTAGAAAGGCCTTGGAGATCAGCTAGCACAAGTCCATTTTACAGAGGAGTAAACTGAGGCTCAGAGAGACCATGCGACTAGCCCACAGAGACAGTTCAGTGGCAGAGCTGGTCTAGAATTCTGGACTCCTGATGCTGCACTCCAATACTCTTTGCAGCATCTCTTCCTGTTTCTCATAATTATCCAGGCTAATTGTCATTTCCCATTTTTAACAGGAAGGAAATGAGCAGAGAGAGGACCAGACACAGTATGGTGTGAAGACATCTGGAATTAAGTTCCCCACTCTTGTTTCCTGATGACCACACCACCTCAGATCTCAAATCCATGGCTTCCCTAAAGATTTTACCAATGCTGTTTCTAAGTGAGCACAGAACGTACAGTCCAAGCCACTGATAAGAATTCTCCCAGTAGCCTGGGGTTATTGTAATTAAAGTGCATAACTCATCTCTCTCTACTTGACACTTTGTTAATTAGGAAAAGAGAACATTGAAAAGGAGTCATTTATTTAGAACCAGAATAGTCAAACCATTAACTGAATACAAAACAAGTTCAAGGGTTATTCCACTACAAGGAAAACTAATATAGAAAAGACAAATTTCTATTACTATATTACAGGATGACTTTTGTTTAAAAAAAAAAACAACCTGTATGCTTGGTTTTATTGAGTCATCACCAGTTTTCTATAAACAGTAAGTTTCTCTGATGTATCGTGGTATAGTTGGAAATACCCCTAGTCATGGAAACCAAAAACTGGGAGAGAGATGGACACAAATGACTGTGTGACCTTGAACGAGTCATTTAATCTCACCGGTTCTCGTGTTTTCTAACAAAACAAGGAACTGGACTGGATTTGATGACCTGCTGGCACTAACATTCTGCGACCCTAAAGTTTACACTTTTAATTCAGACACATTGCAAGCATCTGTTACTCCAAGCGAAGTTTGAAAAAGAAACAACTAGGGAATTTCACTTATGTGGATGAAAAAAGGAGTTAGTTCAGCATGGAAGTTACACGTCTTGGGGATTGTAACTTTGTGTTCAATAATATAAGCCTCCCAGAAGATGTGAGTTATCATTTATCAGAATTCATCTTCATTCATAAGGACCAGGTTGTATTTGGGTTTCTTTTCTTAACAGCTCTTAGCAATGATGAGAGAGGAGTACTTATTCTTCACTCCTGAAGCTGCAATCATGAGAAGAGCTTCCTGAAATACTGTTGAATGCTTGTCCAACCTTTTCGCCTCCCTACAGAGGTAGAGACAGAAACTTAGATGCTGAGTAGAAGCATTTGGTCCATATTTCTGAACTGAGTGAAGCTAATCTATCAAAGGACCTGGGGGAGGGAGGAGGAATTTGGGGCAAATTTGGTCTCTCCCACCTTCCTTCTCTACCTCGACAAGTGGAAAGCAGTGACCTGGGCAGGTGTGATCTCTCTGCAAACCCAAACTTTCCCTCAAGTGGGTTCCATAGCCTGGATTGGGCAAAAGGGAGTTTGCAAAAGGGAGCTTGTGCCTTAGAGTAAACTATGTTCTCTGATCTAGACTTTATCCTAAACAAGGACAAGCATTTGATTCTTTATCGTCTGAGTTTGTTGTCTTATTTCTCAGTTGGTTCAGAAAATGGACAAAGAGAAGAAGTGTTGTTAGCTGGGCATCCTCAAAACCCCAACATCAGCCTCGGCGACAGGGACTCAGAGGCTCTGCAAGAATGCTGAATGGTTTCCTTTGCTCCTCCCTTTCCCACAAATAATCTGTCTGGTTCTTTTCTTTCCACCTGAGCGAAACTAACTCATCCCGGGGTACGTTTCTGTGGTGGTAGGGGTGGGATGGTTGGGAGAGAATGGCTCTAGAGAACCAGCTATAGGCAGGTATGTTTGCTCTTTTCCATTCATCATGCTTCATGAAACCCTTACTTGACAACAGCCCAAGAATGTCACCCCAGACACCAAATGACTTCTAGAGCCCTCACCTCAAAACTTCCCTGACTCCTTTACCTTTATGATCTTTATGCCTGCACACACAGAGGAGGCGTCAACTGCACAACCCCTGTGGAGTGTTGTCTTTGGAAGAACACAAACCAGTCAGCCAAGCACAACCCGCTGTAGCCTTCTCCCTTGGAGTCTCCCTTTCTAAAGATAATGGGGCTGTGGAAAGCTAAGCAGATGGCCAGAAACCAAGGTGTGAGGTACCTGCGTCTCTACTTCCTGCGGATGGAGGAGATACACAGGCAAAGCATAACGCAAGAGGTGGCTGTGAACACAGCAGGACAACCTACGGCCATGTTTTCATCATGGTGTGCTGAATATTTCAGGTGTGGACTCTTTGTAACTTCAGAGAATAATGAATACTAATTCGTTGACAACATTCTGTGGGGATGCTCAGGACTTGAGGTGGAGTGGGCAGTGTATAAGTTAGATAGGTAAGTAAAATATTTCTGAACAGCTGAAAGAGTGGCTGGCAGGGTTATGTATACAGCAGGCCCTCAGTACGTATTACTTAGATAAGAGAGTGAGTGAATGAGTGAATGTTCTCTAGAAGAGCAAAATCTTCTTACAAGGTGCTCTGCACATGACAAATGCAAAAAAAAAAAAAAAAAAAAATGTTTGTTGAAAGACCTTAGCTTTAATCTGGTCTTTGGCAATGCTGTAAGTGTCTAATCAGTCATTTTCACTAGGAGTTTAGTAGTAATTCTCAAGTAACTATTAATAACAGAAAACTACTGTCCATAGTGTCAGGAAAATAACAGGGCTTGAAAAGTGAGAGTTTACTCTCTCTCCACCCCACCCCTCTCTTTCTCTTTCTGCAAGATAATTTGACAGTATATACCAAGTGTTTTGAGTTATTTGATTTTCTGATTCTACTACTAGGAATTTGTCCTAAGAAAATAGTCAGATGTATAAAAACATTCATTATCATTTAAACATTACTTTAAGAAATTTAATGGCATGTTCTATGTTCATGGGATGAATTTATGTTTGGAAATATGGAGGTCATTGGCTCTCTTTACATGAGTGGTGGGATTGGAAGCAGACTGGAGTGAGTTGAAGAGTTAATAGGACGTTGGAAAAAAAGTAATAACAGTTAATGTAGACAACACAATAACTCTAGCCTGAAGGAAAGCAGAGAAATGAGATGGTAGATGGAAGGGTTGTGGGATCCAGGAAGTCTTTTCTGTGAGTGTGGAATACATGGTTGCATGCTGATGGGAATGATCTAGAAAAGCAGAGAGTGAAGGATGGATCAAGTAGGAGAGATTGGGGGGCAGAAAACAAAAAACAGATGTATTTGGTGTGATCTGCAATTGGCTTAGTATTGTACAAGACAGGGCTTGGTTCAGATCTTGCACTTGGGAATCAGGAGGTAGAATAGAGAGATTGAGATGAGAAAGAGAGAGGAGACGCAGCTCACCAGGGGCTCACAATCTAGTGAGGAGGAAGACACATGTACCTACAACCGCAGGGCAAGATGACTGATGCTATTGTGAGAGTGAGCTCCAGTGTCTCTGTGGGTTTTCTGTTCTCCTTAAACTGGCTTCAGAGTGGAGCACCAACTGTGGTCCAGTTCTCTTGTAGGTGTTCTGATTGGCAAATGGTTTAAACTAAAAACACTTACACCCTATTATCCCTCTTCTCTCCTCTGAGAAAAGGTGCTAGGGGAAAATAATTACCATCATGAAATTCTGTGTTTGATTAAATGATTGTTCAGCAGTGAGAGTGAAACAAAAACATGATCGCAAAGCCTGAGAGAGTTTGTCCCTAACAGACCTTTAAGGATTTACTGAGAAGTATACTTCAGGAAGAAGGAAAGAGTAAGATGCAAAGGGTAGTGGGCAGAGAAACTGTATGGATAAATCTAAACAAGTGTTACTGTAAAAATAAATAAATAAAAAGTCTAAACTTGTACCTATTAAACAAAGTGGAACAAAAATGCTGAAAAGTAATATGTAAGACAAGAGGGAATTGATTTGGATCGAAGCTGCTAAGGTCCTTTTATTGTTTGTGAAGAGGGTAATAGATGTTTATTAACTTTAGACCATAAAAGTTTGAAAGTTAACAATTTATGGGTAGTAAATAAAAGAATATATAATTTCATCCCAATGGAGAGGAAAGGGGACTAAGAAAATACAGTCAATTCTATAGAAGACAGGAAAGGAGCAAAGATAAAGATCCCCTCTCCAAGAAAATGGAAAAAGCAGAGTAAATAGTACAAAATAAGATGGTAGAAATTTTTAAAAATGTCAACAATTATAATAACTATTAACGTAATAAACTTGCCATCTAAAAGCCAGTGCTTGTCAGATTGGAATTTTAAAAGTTAAGCATTAGGTTGTTTCCCAAAAGTACTTAAAACATAAGACACAGAGAGATCAAATGTTTAAAAAAAAAAAAAAAAGAGTAATAGATGTTTCAAGCAATACCTAAAAGAAAGCTAGTGGATCTACATTATTATTGGACAACATAGACTTTAAGGGGAAAATGAAGTATTATTAATGATAACAATTGTTACTAAGTAATGAGTAAAGGAACCATCAGGAATACAAAACGTGTAGGTATCTAATATTACAACCTCATATATATATCAATAAAAAAATTGAGAGAGGTGCAGGGAGATACAATGGAAAATTTTAACATATCTCTCTCAGTAATTGTTAGATCAAGCTGATAATATAGAAGATTTGAACAATGATATTAAAAAGCTTGATCAAAAGGACATATATAAAACCCTAGACACCAAAGTAAGAGCATGCATATTCTTTTCAAAAGTACATGGGAAAAGTGCATGAAAAGAAAATTGTAACTACAGAAAAAGAAAAGAAAATTCCACAAATTCCAAAAATTTAAAACAGACTTCTAAATATAAGAGCCTTGGGAATAAATCTAACAAAAGCTATGAAGGACTTTTATGAAAAAATGTGAAAAGTCTATTAAAAGCCTTTGAAAAATATCCAAATGAACAGATGAGATATAGCCATGAAGTGGATGATTCTATATCACAGAGATACTAATTCCTCCAAAATTATTTATAAATTTAATATAATTCTAATTTTAAAATTCAACATAAGTCTGATTTTTAAAATCCCTTCAGGGTTTTTCACCGTATTGGAAAACTGATTCTAAAACTTATATTGAAGAGCAAAGGGTCAAGAGCAGACAATTTTGAAGAACAAAGTGCAGTAGAATTACCTACCAGATATCATGACTTTATAAAGTTGTAGAAACTAAGACAGTGTGGTATCCTATTTTATTTTATTTTATTTATTTATTTGGCCACACTGTGTGGCATGCAGGATCATAGTTCCCTGACCAGGGATGGAACCCATGTACCCTGCAGTGGAAGCATGGAGTCTTAACCACTGGACCTCCAGGGAAGTCAGTGTGGTACTGATAAAGAAACAGACTATAGAACTCAGGAACAGATTCACAGATGTATGGAGATCTGATACATCAGAAAGATGCTGTTGCAAATCAACAGGAGAAAAGATGAATAATTCAATAATTGGTGCTGGGGCAAGTGGTTGTCTGTATGGGAAAAAATATTAAATTAGCCTCCTACTTCTCCATACCTAAAACTAAATCCTAGATACATTAAGATTCTAAATATGAAAAGCAGAATTTTCAAAATTTTAGAATAAAACAGAAGATTTTGCTTAATGACCTTGGGGAAAGGAAGTAGTTTTTAAAAAAACACACAGAAACCATAAAGTATAAAGAAAATTGAGATATTTAACTACTTTAAAAAATACTTCTATTCAATACTTGATATAATAAGTGAAGTGAAGGATAAGTCAGACTAGAAGAAGATATTTGCAACACATTATTGGCTAAGGATTAGAATTTAACTCTACATATATCAATGCTTATTAATATTTATTTATATGTAAATGTACACTATGTATATAATTAAGTACATGTTTATTCCAATAAAAATAGGCAAAACATATAAAAAGTCATAAGATGATTAATAGTTATAAAATTATGTTTAACTTCACTAACAATAGAGAAGTGCAAATCAAAGCAATAATGACATATTTTATATCCATCAGACTGACCATGTGTAAAAGTCTGACTAATACCAAGTGTCAGCAAGGACATACAGCAAGAAGTTTTGAACACACTTCCAGGGGGAGTGAAGATAGCTACAATCACTTTGAGGAACAAATTTCTCAAAGGCGATGGAGCTGAAGATATGCATGCACTACAACCTAGCAATTCCATTTGTAAGCACATACTCAAGGAAACATATATGAGATTGTTCATTGCAACATTGTAATGGCCAAAAACTGGAACAATTTAAAGGTCCAACATCAAAATAATTGATGGATAAACTATGGTATATTTATACACCAGTGTCACTATACAGCAGTGACACTGCATGAAGTAGAACTTTACAATTTAATTTGCAAAAACACAATGCAGTGGAAAAAAAATCAGTCACAAAAGGATACTTGCCATGTCATTGCATTTATAAGAAATGTAAAAACAATCAAAACAATACCACATTGTTTGTAAATAAATAAATAAATATATATACATGTTACATATAATGATTAAAATGTAGGGAAATCATAAACTCTAACTACAAATACCTCTCAGAAAGAAGGGAGAAGAATGGTGTGGGGAGGGGTACACAGGGGCTGCCCCAATATCTGTAATTTTTGTTTGTTTGGCAACACTGAAGAAAATATGGCAACTGTTAAGATTCGGCAAGAAAGCTTTGCCGGTGCCCCGAGTTGTGGCACTCGGGATCTTCATTGCGGCATGCGGGATCATTAGTTGCAGCATGTGGAATCTTTAGTTGCAGCATGCATGTGGGATCTAGTTCCCTGAGCAGGGATCGAACCTGCACTGGGAGCATGGAGTCTTAGCCAGTGGACCACCAGGGAAGTCATGGATCCAAAGGATTCCTGATATTTTTCACTCTGCTTGAAACTGTCCATAATAAAAAGAAAGCAATGTAACAAAGCCTGAATTTTATTACGAGATTGAAAATCCACACCTAAGATAATAAGGAACAAAACTGATACTGGAGAAACTTGAACCAGTGATTTTCAGATGGACCTGAGGAACTACCCCAGAATGCTGAGAAAAATGTCAAAGAGATTAAAAAATATATGAGAGAAAATAATAGATATGGATGTGGATATAGAGCACAAGGTCCAAACTGAGGGATTATGGGTGTTTCTTTGGTATTTACCAGAATAATGGGAACAGAAATGAGAATCAAAAACATAAAAATATAACTTGCCTGAGCTGGAAAAAAAGCAAGAGAATATATTTTGAAAGGGCTAATATTTCCACTGAAATAAGATCTACACCTAGACATAAACTGGCAAAATTTCGACAGGATAAAGAAAAACTTCAGGAGTCAAGATGGTGATTTCTGTGTAGACAAGCAGTTGGGCAAGTAAAGAAATACTTGATGCTGAAATACATAGTACAGGAGGTGATTTATCCAGATTGTTTCTGGTTTAGTAAAGACAAATTAGGAAGGCAAAGGAAGTTCTACTATCTTCAGAGAGAGTGTGTCTGAACTAAAAAGAATTAAGATACTTTTGATAACCACTAGTTTGTTCTCTATATCTGTAAGCCTATTTCTTTTTTGTTATATTCACTAGTTTGTTTTATTTTTTAGATTCCACATATAGATGATATCATACAGTATTTGTCTTTCTCTAGTAGGGAGAGGAAAGGGGGGAGGAGCAAGACAGAGGTAGGAGGTTAAGAGGTACAAACTATTATGTATAAAATAAATAAGCTACATGGATATATTGTACAACCCAAGGAATATAGCCAATATTTTAAAATAACTATAAATGGAACATAACCTTTAAAAATTGTGAATCACTGTGTTGTTTACCTGAAACTTATTGTACATCAACTATACTTCAATAAAAAAAGACAAAATAATTTGGACCAGGTGCTGGGGAGAGGAAGGAATGGAGAATTATTACATTGCTTAATGGACAGAGTTTCTGTCTGGGGTGATGGGAAAAGTTCAGGGGGTAGATGCTGGTGACAGTTGCAAACATTGTAAATGAACTTAATGCCACCAAACTGGACACTATAGATGGTGAAAATGGTCAATTTTACGTTATGTATATTTCACCACCATACTAAAATAATAAACGAAAGAAAAAGAATTAAGATACTTTTGAAATATCCTTTTGAACTCCAGTTTAAAAAAATCTCTGATATTCAATACCAGAATGTATGTTAGGTGTTGGTCTTCAAAATATAGTCAAGGAATTTACTGAATAATTCTAAGGGACATATTATCCCTGCATCTAATTTTCGAAGGGTTTTCTTTCTGTCAAGTTTGATCATTCCCATAGACATTTCCTCATCATTAAACCACTATTAAAACCACCATTACGGTCAGTATTCACTATAATGCTCAATATTCTTTATATAATGATTTCTTTGGTAATTTCTTCCTGTAACTGTAACCAGAAAAAAAATTTTTTTTCACTGAAAAACTAGTTTGCATCCTTTGGTCAGACATTGAGAGTTCTATAAGACCTTGATTTCTTTCTTGTTTTTGCTAATAGGAAGTTTGGCGTTTAGTGACATCCAGGACTTAACTGTCTCATCTCATACAATTATGTTACCTACCTCTATCTGATTTCTGATCATCTTATCATATTTCTTTTTAATTAAGGTGTGTGAGTGCGTGTGTGTCAGTGTGTGTGTGTGTGAATGAGTGTGTGTGTGAGACAGTGTGTGTGTGCGTGTGCGTAAATTTCCTCAAAGTGGTATTGTGCATGGGTGAAATACAAATGACTTAAAAATACATTCACTGGGGCTTCCCTCGTGGTGCAGTGGTTGAGAGTCCGCCTGCCGATGCAGGGGACACAGGTTCGTGCCCCGGTCCGGGAAGATCCCACATGCCACAGAGCGGCTGGGCCCGTGAGCCATGGCCGCTGAGCTTGCGCGTCCGGAGCCTGTGCTCCGCAACGGGAGAGGCCACAACAGTGAGAGGCCCACGTACCACAAAAAAAAAAAAAAAAAAAAAAAAAAAAAAAAAAATTCACTGTACATCTCATACCTGTGACTCATTCATTCTGCAAATGGACGTTTGTACCTCTTCACCTCTCTTACCTGTTTCTTTGCCCCCCGCTCCCCCTCCCCTCTGGAAACCACTTGTGTGTTCTCTGTATCTACAACTCTGTTTTGTTATGTTTGTTCGTTTGTTTTTGATTTTTAGATTCTGCATGTAAGTCAGACAGTAACTGTTTTTCTCTGTCTGACGTATTTCATTTAGCATAGTACCTCCTAGGTCAGGTAACATTTTTGTATGGTGACACATCATAACTAGACGTGTGTCGAGTCCCTATGGTGTGTGAGGAACTAACATAGTATTGTAGGTCAATTTCACTTCAAACACAAACAAACAAACAAACTCATAGAAAAAGAGATCAGAATTGTGTTATCAGAGGTGGGGACTGAGGGAGGGGGACCTGGATAAAGGCAATCAAAGTGTACAAACTTCCAGTTTGTACAAATAAGATAAATAAGTACGAGGGATGTGATGGACAACATGATAAATCTAATGAACACTGCTGGATGTCATATATGAAAGTTAGTAAGAGAGTTAAGTCCTGAGTTCTCATCACAAAGAAAATTTTTTCTACTTTTTTAAATTTATATTTTGTGTCTGTATGAGATGATAGATGTTCACTAAACTTATTGTGATAATCTTTTCACGAGGTATGTGAGGCAAATCATTATGCCTCACACCTTAAACTTACACAGTGTTGTATGTCAATTATATCTCAATAAAACTGGAAGAAAAAAATACATTCCAATGTCTTGAGTAAACTCACATTCCCAAAGCCTGCATGGCCCCAGAAGACAGCCATACTGTGGACAAGACTGTGGGCGATAACTAAGCTGGGGATGTCCCATCATGATGAAAACAACTCCTACTTTGTGAATATCGTCATGGGAGCAGAGCCAGTCTTAAATCAGGGAAGGCAGTCTGACTTTGATCCTCAATCCGACCCACAATCCTGCCCAACAATTAATCGAAAACTCCATAAAGAGCCTGTGACAGAAGCAAGCCAGCCTCTCTCTAGGTCATGAGATTAGTTGTGCCCAAGAAACCTTTTCAAAATGAATGAAAACAAGAGTAATCTGTTCTCATTGTCAGTAGACATTGTGGCATATTGATAAAACCAAGGCACAGAGCGTCGAGGTGGAGCCGGGGTGCCCTGAGAGTTTCCAAGCACTGAAGGCTCACAAACTTTTCTTCATCAGACAGAAAATCATGGAATGCCAACGCTGAGAATTCACTGCATGGAATTATCCAGCGGAATTGCCATGGGTCGCTTCCTAAGGGAAGAATTTCTGCAGGGTTTTGAAACCTACAACTTGAGAAGATACCACCTAGAATCTGCTGAGCAAGGGAAGAGAAGGAAGTGACAGAGCAGGCAGCCTCCTGGGCACAGCGGGTGTAGCTGGGATCCTTCTGCCGGGATGGAGGCCTCATGCTGTGAAGTCAAGAGCGGTAAGGGAGAGAGGTTGGCTGGGGCTAGACCATGGAAGATACTGAACGTTGAGCTATGGAGTGTGGCCTTTATCCTGTAAACAAGGAGGGGCAGGAGAGCAACACGCTAATGAAGCTGGTTTTACATGACCCAACACGGGGTGCAGGGGAGGTTCTACTTTCTCCCTCTGCACCCCTGTATCTTTTGGCCTCCTTCATACCCTTGAAGATCTCCCTCATCACTCAACCCAGAAATCCTTCTGCCTGGATTCTCCTGTTCCTATTCCTCTGACCCTTTGGAGAAATCCCACTCGATTCTTCCCAGCCATGACCAGTGTGACCTCACTGTGGCATCTTTGCCAACCCACCTCTCAGTTCCCACACCCACAAAATCCATCGCTCCCCTTCCCCACGTGCAGAGCACCTCCGTATCGCGCACGCCACGTGTCTGTTCACTGGATTGGATCCTGAACCCTGGAAAACAAGGACTGGCTCAACTCTGACAAGGGTGTGGCAAAAATAACTATCTGTGGAATTAGTGGCTGATCCTTTAGGGGGCTTCTATACAGAATCCACCCTCACTCCATGCCGTTCAGTGCTGATATGTCATTTATATGAAACTATTCAAGTTCCTTATATATCTGATTCAGTATTATTCTAGCTGCACATTTTAAACCCATTAGTGGCGAGTAAAAATAACTCCCTGGGGCCTGACCACAGTTTTCAAAAATGGAACCAAATGGATGAAAATATAAAGCTCTGAATTTAGCATCGGTGAGTATTGTTCGATGAGACATCTGCACATACACACATGTATTTCTAGATATGTTTGTGTGCTCTGGGCTGCAGTACAAATTGTATATTCTTACTGTGTGCTGCAGTCCAAAAATTTTGAGAAAAAGTCTTCACTTGAGTTGATTTTTTGAATGTCAGTTAATTTTCCAGCCTGATTGCCATTTTATTTTGAGCAAGGCTTAGATTTTCTAATTTTATTTTTGTCTTGTAATAGGATTTCTCAGCCTCGGCACTACTGACATATGGGGCTGGATCACTTTTTGGTGTGTGTGTGTGTGTGTGCGTTGTGACGGTGGGGTTCTGTGTGTTGTCGGCTGTTTCGCAGCATCCCTGGCCTTTCCCCGCAAGATGCCAGGAGCACCTTCCCCCCAGCTGAGACAGCCAAACATGCCTCCAGGGGCTGCCAAGAGCCCTGTAGGGGGCAAAATCACCCTCAGTTGAGAACTATACCCTATGGTGCCCCAAATAATAGCCCATTGCAACAGAAGATCTCCCTACAGATTCTTAATCTCCATCAGGTTTACAACAAGGTCCCTGTAGACCACGGTCTGACTGCACAGAATGCTAACGGTCTAAGCACAGGATTTCCACTGGGGGGTGTGCAGCAGGACCCAGAATGTGTTCAGGGTCAGAAGGTGTTCTTGGAAGCACCAAGAGAAGAGAAGGAATCCCAGCACTTCTGGCTGAAAGACATAAAGCCTTGCAACGGAAGAAGCGTCTCAGAAAACTCACGTGCAATGTCTGCACCTGGGACCATGGAGACAACAGTCCCCCTGCTCTAAAAAAGGAGCTACAGGCATCCAGAAGATGGGTGAGAAATTAAGCATCAGACGGTAAGAAGTGGCACTGCTCTTACACGGAAGGGCCCAACCACGCAGGCAAGTGGTGTCTCTGAACAGAGAGGAGGGTAGGAAATGCCAGGAATCCTGGACAGAGAGTCCTGTGAATCTAACACTCACGGCAACTAACTGTGACCTAGAACTAGTCATATAATCTGGTGATAGCTCAGCTCCTTATCAGAAAATTGTGGAAGTTTGGCTAGGTCCTTAAACAACCTGCTGGTTCCAAAACTCCATGATTTTGGTTTGGCTCTCTACCTTTTCTTTTCATATATATTCTCCTTCGAACAATATATTGCCTCTCTATTCATCTCCCTTCCTCTCTGCTGGGGTCCACACACCATAGCCATAGTGATCATGTTCAAAATGTAGATCAGATCAGATCATTCTGCTGCTCGAAACACTTCAAGATCTTTGCAACTAACTTGGAATAAAATCCAAAGTCCTCACCAGAACCTACAAGACTGGACATGATCTGACCCCTGGCCTCTGGCTACCTTTCTGACCTCATTTCCTAACATTCGTCTCACTTACCATATTCCTTACTGTTTGTAGAATATCCCAAGGCTGCTCTCACCCCAGGACCTTTGCACTTGCTGCTCCCCCCCACAAGGAGGGACTCTGCTCAAACCTCTTTTTAAGAGAAGGCTTCCTTGGTAACCTATTCCAAACAGCAGCTCCTGCATCCTCTATGCCCTCTCACCCCAGCTCTTTTCCTCTTAACACTTAACATTAAAGGTATATTATTTATGTAGGATAATGTAGTAAGTATTTATTTTATTATCTACTTATTTACTGAGACTGATTCTCCCACATATAAGCTCCATGAAGGCAGAGACTGTCTATCTTACTTACTGCTAAGAACCCAGCACCCAGAAACTGCCTGGCATATCATTGGTATTAAATACACATTTTAAAAAATGAATTGGCAGGAATTCCCTGGTGGCACAGTAGTTAAGAATCCACCTACCAACGTACGGGACACGGGTTCGAGCCCTGGTCCGGGAAGATCCCACATGCCGCGGAGCAACTAAGCCCGTGCACCACAACTGCTGAGCCTGAGCTCTAGAGCCTGCGAGCCACAACTACTGAGGCCACCTGCCACAACTACTGAAGCCCGCGTGCCTAGAGCCCCTGCTCCGCAACAAGAGAAGCCACAGCAATGAGAAGCCCACAGCACGGCAACAAAGAGTAGCCCCCGCTCACCTCAACTAGGGAAAGCCCACATGCAGCAACAAAGACCCAAAATTAAAAATAAATAAATAAATACATTTATTTAAAAAAGTGAATTGGCAAATGAATGTTTAAACAAGAGAAATAATCACTGTAGACTCAGAAACTAAATTCTTTACTTTCTTGAGCATCACCAAAACATTTTCCAGATTAATGTAAATAATTACCAGTGGTGATGTCTGATGCAAAAACAATCAAAAATTTGGCCTGACTTAACTTCCAGTCATTTGCAGTTTTTCTTCTCTCTCACTCTTCTGTTTTTCATTGTTTAAATTCTTTCTGAATTTCGCAGCCCTTTATTTCATTTTATTTTAGAGATAAATTTATTGTATCAGTTCTTTTTACCATTAGGGCTCAGCACTGATTAGAAGTAAGATATTATAAACGTCTCAGATCACTGAAGCGACTTCAGTTTCTGCCTGTGAACTTTTCTTTCCATTGCAAGAACTAAAATCTAAAATTAGCTGCCCTCCCCCATTTTGGTGGGACTAGTTAACCACGGAAGAAGTCAGTCGTCTGAGGCAACATAATGGAACCTCTCTGTTTTGTCCTCATCTCAACCACCACAAGGGACTCCAAACTGATTCTAAAGGGCTCTTCGGGCTCTGAAAGTCTGTGAACTATCGCCATCTGCTGGGTGACTTGTGAACTACCATCACCTGGGGATCCGTCTTCGTCCTTCCTCCCGAGGAGCAGTTGGTCATTCCCTACTGCTTGTGATCCTCAGAATTTGTGGGTCTCTGGAATCCCACCATGACCACGTGATCAAGACTACTGATGGGAGAAACATTTCACTGGGCCAAAGTGGACATACCTTTACCTTTTAAAATATGGTAAATGGTACGGTTGGAGTTAGATGGCAACACTAATGACTCTCCATGCAGGTGGGAAGGGGAAGCTGGAACCACCAAAACCTCCAATATGAGACCTAAGCTTCAAAACTAGATAGTTTCATCCTTACGGCAGGTGATTCTTCTTTAAGATTTTGTCTCAAAAGTGTGTATGAACACCACGCTTTAGTACGGATACTATCAAAACATTTAATAATGGTTAGAATAGCAGGAAGAGAGTTGGGCTTCAAATGCCATCCGTAGTGCAACTTGGCTGCACACATTGGTCTACCCGTGGATAAACATTAGGGAGAGACAACTAAAAGTCCTGACCCGCCCTCCTTCACAGAGATATCAAAGGGGTAAATGCAAACTTGGACAAGCCAAAAGGTAAGTAAGGGAACCATCAAGTGGCCCAGTTTTGTATATAATAGTGAAACAATGTAAAAGCCCATCAATAAAAAATTAGTTAAATAAATGGTAGAGATTTACAATGATATATACTGTGGTCACTAACATTAATGATGTAGATCTATATTAATCTATATTTAAAGATGTATACAGTATTTTGTTATACAGAAAAAGTATATGTTCTATGATCTCATACTGGAGTTTTAAAAATTCTGGATGATGATATACCAAAATGTTAATAGTGGTTATGTTTGGATGCTGAGATTAGAGATAATTTTCATCTTGATTTTTTTTTTGTTTTGCATTTTATATGTTGTTCTTTTTTTTTTTCTAATAATAAGTATGGTTTACTTTTACTATCTAGAGACAACAAAAAAGCTATTTCTGCTTTAGGATTATTGCAGAGGTTTCATTAATCAGTCTCCCTGCTCTTGCCTTTGCCCAGCTACAGTCCTTCTTTCACATACCAGTGAGGAGTGATTTTGTTGAAACCTAAGTGAGGTCTTTTTGCCCCTCTGGTCAAGCCCATCCTGCCTCCCAACTCTCCCAGTCTTCCCATCTCTTTCCGAGAAAAAGCAAAGTCCAATGGCCTCCACTGGCCTCCAAGGTCCTAATCAGCCTCCACCGACTGTGACCTCCCTCTCTGACCTCATCTTCTACCTCACATCCCCCTAACCCAGCCACACAGGCAGCCCTGCTCTTCTGTGAACAGCCCGGGATGCTCCTGTAACGAGGCCTCAGCGTTTAGCTGGAGAGCTCTCCCCCCGGGTGGATGGACAGATGATAGATCTATCGATCCAGGTTTATCACCCCGTCCTTACTCAGATGTCACCTTCTCAGGAGGCTTTCTCTGACTGCCCATCCCCTTCCTTGTTTCGTTATTCTCCACGGCCCTTTCACCACCTGACACACTATTTACATGTTTAACGTTATCTGTTCACCTTCCGTCTGCCCTGACTAGAACGTAAGGTCTGTGAGGTCAGGGATTCCTTTTGTCTGCTTTGTTCACGGCTGAATCCCCAGCATCTGAAACAGTACCTGGCACAGAGTGGGCATGAAATATTTGTTTGAAAGAGGAAACGGAGATATCATAAAATAACTTGAGAAACTGATTCTTTAGAAAATAGGAATCCCACTAACATTAGGAATCAAGTTGAAAACAAAGTGATCACCAAACTGGGTTCTTGTCCAGGATCTTCCACTGAGTGACCTTGAGAGGGCTGCCGGGGTGTTCTGGGCCTCAGTTCCCTCATGTGTTGAATGTGGATGTGGTCCTTTCCAGCTCCATGAGTTTACAAACCCTCAGTAAACGAATATTAGCTGTGAGACCTCATCATCTCCTATGTTCAAGGAAATAAGTTGCCAGCTACGAATTGGCACTTGCCATCTACCTCTACGAGGATTAAATCACGAGCCGCTGCAGCCTCTGACCTTCAACAACTCCTGAAAGGAGTTCAGGCTGGAGATCAGGAATGAGGCACTCTGTGCTCCGGGAAAACCTGGCAGAAAAGGCCTTCAGTTAGTTAGATATTCTCAGGAGAAAATTTGATGTGCCCCATTCTTGCATCTCCTCGTATCTAGAAAAGCACGAAAACCCTTCAAGGTGACGTCTGCTCCTCGTGACCAGCAGTAGCCTTCATGAGGTTAGCAGTAGCCTTCTGCAAAAAGTACGCGCTTGACTGCATGTACTCCCCCTTCACCAGAATCACATGTATACTGACCTCCCCCGCTTACCTCTTTGGAGCAGTTTCTCAGAGTTATCTGAAATGCTGTCTCCCAGGCTATAGTCCTCACTTTGCCCCAAATAAAACTTAACTCATAACTCTCACGTTGTACATTTTTTTTTTCAGTCAACAAAGCTAAATAGGCAAAGATGAACGAGATAAGATCTGTGCTCTCTGAGAGCGAAAGACCAAAGATAATCAATATTCTTGCAATCCACCAAAAGGCACCATCGTTTTATTATGGGAGATGATCCTATTACTTCTTATGGGAGATTCCTCTCTCTGATCCACCTCTGCCCTGGGCCCTGGGAGACAGACTTGTCTAGCTTCCTACTGTGTCTGCCCAGCCAGAGGCCCCAGGAGGGGAGTGAAGGAGGGAGGAAAAGAGTCAGAGTGTTGGTCCTCCTACTTCCTCCCTAGGTGGTTGTCACGGGACACGTGTGTGAAGGTCGCAGCACTTGCCCTCCCTGTCTGTCTCCAGACACTGAATTGCCCCCTCTTGGTTTCCTTACACCTACTCAAACTTTTGCAAATAGTCCCTTCGCTAAACTCACTTCAAATTACCAAACTGCATGAGCCCCTGCTCCCCGCTGGGAGCCTCGTGACACCTGAGATCATGAGAAAAGTCACCTCTTCTCCCTTCGTTGCTTCTTACTTGCACAAATCTGTTTCCTATGTGGTTGCATAATCAGACGAGATCCACCAGACTCAGCCAGTGTGCACGGTGTCCCTCCCACACGTCTGTCACTGGGTCAAGCTGATTTCCTACACCCCCTTCTCTGTGCCAAACCACGAATGCAGCCCTCCTTCCTCATCAGAGCACCTAAGTGACTCAGGGATTTAGATGCTAAGAAACAATCCCAATGGAGAATTGTGGACGAGCAAGAAGTGCTCCAAAGAGCAGAAAAGATTAACCATGAAATGATGAGTATAAAGGAAGGAGAACAAAATGAATAATAAGCAAGTAGGAGGAAACAAAAGGAAAAATAGTTAAGAACATTTGCGTATTACTTCAATATACTAACGTTTAAAAATCCATTGAGATGGAGTGAATAAATAGCATATTCACCGTGTGGCTGTGAAACACTAACTGACCGATCAAAGAGATGCTCCAGTTGAAACTAGAGCACCGTGAGTGCCATTTCTTTAGAAAATTACGTTTTCCTATCATTTGTTTTAGTCTTTCATCCATACGAAAGATTTTTACCAGAGGCGGTAAGATATCGGTGCAACGATGATAAGTAAACGTATGGTAACGCAGGATGTATAAAGGTCTCAGAAGAGCAATTAATAGGTAGCAGGTATTTAAGCAGCGAAGCGAACCATTCCCTTTAGAACCAATAAAGTTGCACTAATGAGTGTTCCTCAGCGTTACCGGCATCGTGGCGTCAGCAAGTCAATGGAGCGGTTCCCTTGGAGGGCACCTGAGTGTAAAGTCACACTTGAAATTATGCATATGCACAAACTGCACATTTAAAATGCAGATCAGGCGAGGAGTGAACCAAATGACTTCTTCCTCTTCCTGTTCGCTTTTTCATCTTACGTTCTAAAGATTTACAAATCCACGAAGCTCGCCAATTTACAGGCCCAGCCCAAGCCCCTGGAGTAACACCAAGCAATGCCTCTTCTCTCTCCTCTCTCTCTCTCTGTTAACAGCAGTACAAACCTGTCTGAATATAGTTAGGTTGCAGGCTCTCCAGGTCTCTTATTTATTTCAGAACATTCATGTGAAAATTAAATGGCAGGGATTTCTGTTAAGGGGACGATTTCCTTAGTATGCACTAATTGATTCCTTCCAATTTTGACAAAATTACTACCAAAGAGAGGATTTCCCAGACTTCCTGGAGAATCTCCTAAAATTTGGGAGATAAGCCCCAGCCATGTACTACAGAGGTCAACAAACTACATCTCACAGGCCAAATCTGGAAGACCACCTGTTCTCGTACCTGGTGAAATATATTCATTTCTAGGCCCAAGATGAAGCCGCTTCTGCCAGGGTTGCCACATCAGTAAACCAAAACTTTCATGTCCCTGAAAATGTTCCACTCAACCAAAAATACAGCCTACAGGCACACCTCGCTTTGTTGTGCTTCACTTTACTGCATTTTGCAGATATTGCATTTTTTACAAATTGAAGGTTTGTGGCAACCCTGCGCCGAGCAAGTCTATTGCCACCATTTTTCCAACAGCATTTTCTCACTTCGTATCTCTGTGTCACATTTTGACATATCTTGCAATCTTTTAAAGTTTTTCATTATTATTATACTTGTTATGGTGATCAGTGGTCTTTGATGTTACTATTGTAATGGGGGGTGGTCACGAATTGTGCCCATGTAAGACGGTGAACATAATCAATAGATGTGTGTGTTCTGACTGCTCCACTGACCAGCTGTTCCCCCATCTCTCTCCTTTCCCTCAGCCTCCCTATTTCCCGAGACACAACAGGGAGATTAGGCCAATTAATAAACCTACAATAGTCTCAAAGTGTTGAAGTGAAAGGAAGAGTCACATGTCTCTCACTTTAAATCAAAAGCTAGAAATGATTGAGCTTAGTGAGAAAGCCATGTCTAAAGCTGCGATAAGCCCAAAGCCAGGCCTCTTGTGCCAAACGGGCAGCCAAGTTGTGAATCAAAAGAAAAGTTCTTGAAGGACATTAAAAGTGCTACTCCAATGAACACACAAATGATAAAGCAAAACAGTGTTATTGCTGATGTGGAGAAAGTTCTAGTGGTCTGGAGAGAAGATCAAACCAGCCACAACATTCCCTTAGGTCAAAGCCGAATCCAGAACAAGGCTGAGAGGTGAGGAAGCTGCAGAAGAAAAATCTGAAGATAGCAGAGGTTAGTTCATGAGGTTTACAGAAAGAAGCCGTCTCCATAACATCAAAGTGCAAGGTGAAGCAGCAGGTGTTGATATAGAAGCTGCAGCAAGTTATCCAGAAGATCTAGCTCAGGTCATTAATGAAGGTGGCTACGCTAAGCAACAGATACTCAATGTAGACGAAACAGCCTTATATTGGAAGAAGATGCCATCTAGGAGCTTCATAGCTAGAGAAGAGAAGTCAATGCCTGGCTTCAAAGCTTCAAAGGGCAGGCTGACTCTCTTTTTAGGGGTTAATGCAGCTGGTGACTTGAAGTTGAAGCCGATGCTCATTTATCATTCTGAAAATCCTAGGGCCCTTAAGAATTGTGCTGAATCAACTCTGCCTGTGCTCTATAAATGGAACAACAAAGCCCAGATGACAGCACATCTGCTGACAACATGGTTTACTAAATATTTTAAGCCCACTGTTGAGACTTACTGCTCAGAAGAAAAAAAAAAAAAAAGATTCCTTTCAAAATATTACTGCTCACTGACAATGCACCTGGTCACCCAAGAGCTCTGATGGAGATGGACAAGATTAATGTTGTTTCCAAAATAGTGTGAACTGGACTGGGGGGTTGGGGATAAGTGCGGGTCTGTCCAGTCAGGTTTGTACATGATTTTAAGCAGTTCTCGTCTCATCCTAAGGAACACAGGAAGCCATTTACAAGCTCAAAGTCATGGGATGACAAAGTATTAGAAAAGACACAATATAGGCACATCTGTGAATACAAACAAGCACAAACCCTGAACTGGAGAGCTGCTGCTAGTGTATAGAGTGGTGGGCAATTTACATAACACAGTGGCACCTCCCTCCCTATTTATTTCATTCCTAACAATCAATACATTTCATTGTCTCTTTATTAAAAAAAAAAGATTAATGTTGTTTCATGCCTGCTAACATAGCATTCATTCTGCAGCCCATGGATTAAAAAGTTACTTTGACTTGTTTTATTATTTAAGAAATACATATTGTGAGGCTCTACCTGCCATAGATAGTGATTTCTCTGATGGATCTGGGCAAAGTAAATTGAAAACCTTCTAGAAAAGATTCACCACCCTAGATGTCATTAAGAACATTCATGATTCATGGGAAGAGGTCGAACTATCCACATTCACAGGAGTTTGGAAGAAGTTGATTCCAACCCTCATGGATGACTTTGAGGGGTTCAAGACTTCGGTGGAGGAAGTAAATGCAGAAGTGGTAAAATTAGCAAGAGAACTAGAATTAGATGTAGAGCCTGAAGATGTGACTAAATTACTGCAGTCTCATGATAAAACTTTTAACTGATGAGGAGTTGCTTCTTATGGATGAACAAAGAAAGTGATTTCTTGAGATGGAATCTATTCCTGATGAAGATGCTGTGAAAATTGTTGAAATGACAACAAAGAATCAGCAGATGAATGGATAAAGAAGATGTGGCACATATATACAATGGAATATTACTCTGCCATAAAAAGAAACAAAATTGAGTTATTTGTAGTGAAGTGGATGGACCCAGAGTGTGTCATGCAGAGTGAAGTACGTCAGAAAGAGAAAAACATACCATATGCTGACACATATATATGGAATCTAAAAAAAAAAAAAAAAAAGGTTCTGAAGAACTTAGGGGAAGGACAGGAATAAAGATGCAGATGTAGAGAATGAACTTGAGGACACAGGGAGGGGGAAGGGTAAGCTGGGACAAAGTGAGAGAGTGACATGGACATATATACACTACCAAATGTAAAACAGATAGCTAGTGGGAAGCAGCTGCATAGCACAGGGAGATCAGCTCTGTGCTTTGTGACCACCTAGAGGGGTGGGCTAGGGAGGGTGGGAGGGAGATGCAAGAGGGAGGAGATATGGGGATATATGGATACGTACAGCTGATTCACTTTGTTATACAGCAGAAACTAGCACACCATTGTAAAGCAATTATACTCCAATAAAGATGTTTAAAATTTTTTAAATATTACATAAACTTAGCTGATAAAGTAGCAGCAGGGTTTGAGAGGATTGACTCCAATTTTGAAAGAAGTTCTGCTGTGGGTAAAATGCCATCACATGGCTTTGCATGCTACAGAGAAATCGACCGTGAAAAGAACAGTCAATCAATGCTGCAAACTTCATTGTGTCTTATGTTAAGACATTGCCTCAGCCACCACCAGCCTGATCAGTCAGCAGCCATCAACACCGAGGCAAGACCCTTCACCAGCAGAAAGATTACAGCTCACTGCAGGCTCAAATTGATGACTAGCATTTTTTAACAGTAAAGTATTTTTTAATTAAGGTACTTAAATTGTTTTTTTAAGAGATAATGCCTTTGCATACTTAATAGATTACCATATTGTGTAAACATAACTTTTATATGCACTGGGAAACCAAAAGATTCCTGTGACTCGAGTTATCGTGATTCCTTGCTTTACCATGATGGTCTGGAACCCAACCAGCAGTGTCTCAAGATCTGTCTGTATCCAGTCAGCCAGTCTCCAAATGCCAAGGCAACTCTGAGCTCTGTACTCATGTCCTTCTTCTCTCTTCATTTTCTGCTTTTTTCTTCCTTGTTCCTCATTCTTTATCCTATAAAAGCTTCCCGCCTCCTGCCTCATTTTGCAGTCCTCTGGTCCTTTGAGAATAGACACTGCTTACTTCATGAAATGTTTAAGTTTGTTTGTATTACCTAAATTGTCTTCTTTAATCATTTTTAACAGTATACAAGTTAAGAAGGGTTTTTATATTCTTAAATAGCTGAAAAAGGTTAAAAAGGGAATCATCCTTTGTGACACGTAGAAATTATATGAAATGTAACTTTTTGTGTCCATTGATAAAGTTTTATTGGAACACAGTCACACACATTATTTATTGTCTATGGCTGCTTTCACGCTACAACAGCAAAGGTGACACAAAGGTCCCAAAATATTTACTATCTTGCACTTTGCAGAAAAAGCTGCTGACCCTGTCTAAGTAAAAGTCTAGTTTTTGGAAGGTTAAAATCAAACAAACAAAAACTAGAGGTACAGTACTATAACTGCAGGGTTTTGTTTTTCTCTTTGCCTGAATCCAGGATGTGCTTGAGTGGTGAGAGACGTGAAATTATATTGTTAGTGTAGTTCATTGTGCCTATAGCAGTTTTAATTCTCTGATATTTTCTAAATCTGCAGTCTTTTAAAACTAACCAACCAACCAAAAGCCATCCTAATGATTCTGCTTGACTTAACTCATGTGGTCTCTTCTGTTCTTCCACTTCTGTCAGGGAAGTTTTCGCTCCTGACCCTTGGCTCCTAAAATCTAACATTCTAATGACTTCAAGTCCCAAGAGCACAGCTCAGGGCACAGAGTCATAAAGAAAAAGCAATAGACCATCTGGTGGTCACCCAGGTCAATTATACCATCCTTCAGTAACTATGTGAGGAAACGAGTATCAACCTCTCCATCTTGAAAAGTGGACTGACATCATAATCTCTGTTTCACATGTATTTTCCTCAAAATAATCTTGAGAAGTAGAAAATATCACCTGCCTCAGACATTACTGTGCCCATTTTAGAGATGAGGATACTGAGGCCCAGGGAGATTAAGTGACTTTCCAAGAAGGTCTCACAACAAGGTTATTATCCCTTTGTGTCTGTCCAAGAAGACAGCTCTCCAGGCGCAGCCATGGCTGCCAGATTCTGCCCTGTCCAAAGGTACTGTGTTTGGGGGCAGTAAGAAGGTTTCAAGGGTTGCCGAGGACTTTCCACAGACATGGACCAAAGGAGGCAGCAGGTTGTATGGAAGCTGCAGGAGGGTGATGATAAGTCACGGGGATTTTGGAAGAAGCTACTTCCAGTCCCTGCCTGAATGTTCCTCCCACCCCTAGGGATGCCACTGCCTTCTGCCCCCACTTGCTTCTCCTCTGCTCACAGCTGCAGGCAGTTCAGGGCACTGCCACCAAATAGGGGCCCTTCCTAGTGACTGGGGATAAAGGAAATCTATTTTGTGGCTACACATATGAGAAACCAGGAGACCCAGCCACGCCAAGCTGGTCTCTGGAGAGGCAGGCAATTTAAAACAAGGGTCCAAATCTCAGAGCAAAACTAGGTCAGATTCACACATGGACACTTGTATGACAAAAGGACATAAACAGATACACACCCAACAACAGCTGAACAGAGCAATGTCTGAGTAAGCAGGACCGCAGAGACAAGAAAAGGGGGATGGGGTAGTGGGGGAGGCAAAGAACATCATGGAATCAGGTTTATTGTAGAAATTTGATTGATTGGGGTCAAGGAGGGTTGTCTCAGCTCAGCAGAAGAGGAAGTTTCAGAAACTGTTGAAGAAAATGGATTGTGGGGAGAAGAGTAGGTCAAAGACCAAACTCCAACCAAACACCTCTCGTACCTCCCTACACAATCTCTAAGGATCTGAGACCATAATTAGACTCATGAGGACCAGAGGGAAAATGTACTCTAACTTAGCATGGAAATGTTAAAGTTTATTCTAATGATCAAGAAAGAACACAGGAGTACATTTACCATTGCAACAAAAAGAAGAAAATACCTAGGAATAAACCTACCTAGGGAAACAAAAGACCTGTATGCAGAAAACTATAAGACACTGATGAAAGAAAGTAAAGATGATACAAACAGAAGGAGAGATATACCATGTTCTTGGATTGGAAGAATCAATATTGTGAAAATGACTATACTACCCAAAGCAATCTACAGATTGAATGTAATCCTTATCAAATTAACAATGGCATTTTTTTTACAGAACTAGAACAAAAAATCTTAAAATTTGTATGGCGACACAAAAGACCCCAAAGAGTCAAAGCAGTCTCGAGGGAAAAAATACGGAGCTGGAGGAATCAGACTCCCTGACTTCAGACTATACTACAAAGCTACAGTAATCAAGACAATATGGTACTGGCACAAAAACAGAAACATAGATCAATGGAACAGGATAGAAAGCCCAGAGATAAACCCATGCACCTATGGTCAACTAATCTATGACAAAGGAAGCAAAGATATACAATGGAGAAAAGACAGTCTCTTCAATAAGTGGTGCTGGGAAAACTAGACAGCTACATGTAAAAGAATGAAATTAGAACACTCCCTAACACCATACACAAAAATAAACTCAAAATGGATTAGAGACCTAAATGTAAGCCTGGACACTATAAAACTCTTAGAGGAAAACAGAGAAAGAACACTCTTTGACATAAATCACAGCAAGATCTTTTTTGATCCACCTACTAGAGTAGTGGAAATAAAAACAAAAATAAACAAATGGGACCTAATGAAATGTAAAAGCTTTTGCAAAGCAAAGGAAACTACAAACAAGACAAAAAGAAAACCCTCAGAATGGGAGAAAATATTTGCAAATGAATCAATGGACAAAGGATTCATCACCAAAATATATAAACAGCTCATGCAGCTCAATATTAAAAAAGCAAACAACCCAATCAAAAAATTGGCAGAAGACCTAAATAGACATTTCTCCAAAGAAGACATACAGATGGCCAAGAAGAACATGAAAAGCTGCTCAACATCACTAATTATTAGAGAAATGCAAATCAAAACTACAATGAGGTATCAGTTCACACTGGTTAGAATGGGCATCATCAGAAAATCTACAAACAACAAATGCTGGAGAGGGTGTGGAGAAAAGGGAACCCTCTTGCACTGTTGGTGGGAATGTAAATTGATACAGCCACTATGGAGAACAGTATGCAGGTTCCTTAAAAAACTAAAAATAGAACTACCATATGATCCAGCAATCCCACTACTGGGCATATACCCAGAGAAAACCATAATTCAAAAAGACACATGCACCCCAATGTTTATTGCAGCACTATTTACAATAGCCAGGTCATGGAAGCAACCTAAATGCCCATCGACAGACGAATGGATAAAGAAGATGTGGTACATATATACAATGGAATATTCCTCAGCCATAAAAAGAAACAAAATTGGATCATTTGTAGAGATGTGGATGGATATAGAGACTGTCATACAGAGTGAATTAAGTCAGAAAGACAAAAACAAATATTAACGCATATATGTGGAACCTAGAAAAATGGTACAGATGAACCGTTTTGCAGGGCAGAAATTGAGACACAGATATAGCGAACAAACCTATGGACACCAAGGGGGAAAGCAGCTGTGGGTGGTGGTGGTGGTGTGATGAATTGGGCAATTGGGATTGACATGTATACACTGATGTGTATAAAATTGATGACTAATAAGGACCTGCTGTATAAAAAAAAAATAAAATTCAAAAAGAAATAAGGGTTTCAAAAATTTACTGCTAATAGGAAAATGGAAAATATCAGTGTAATAATATCCTTAACCAGCTTCCTAAGTCTTCAGATCCATCATCTTTTCAATTATAAAAATGATCATAATTCATAATGGAAAAATTTTTAAAAAAAGAACACAGTGGTAAAATAAGGGCTTGATTCGAAAGAGTTGGGAAATGTCTTTCCCTTTCTCAACCTCCTTTTAGCAAATGGAACTCTATTGATCACTGAAAGCTCTCTCAAAGGCCTCTTTTCCATCCTTACTGCCTTGAACTTAAACTCCCTGTGTTTGCTTTCTCCTTCCCTCCCTCCCTCCTTTCCTTCCTTCCTTCCTTCCTTCCTTCCTTCTTCCCTCCCTCTTTCACTCTAATTTGTTCTTACTTGTGTCTCATTGCAATTCTGGGAGCTCGACTTTGCCTATAAACCTTGCCAATGGGCAAATCTAATTTTGGCCTGGTGGGTCTCTAGACCAACTTTCTCCTCACATCTTCTCTTCAAATTTCCCAGACAGTAGCAGTAGAAAGTTATCCAGCCACCAAAGTAGTCACAGGTTCTTGGCTTGTGAAGTCTCATTCAGTCATTCATGTACTCAATCAATATTTTATTGAGAGCCTACTTTGTACAGGGTGTTAGGAGCACAACCTTGAATGAGTCGATCCAACTCCAGTATGGAGCTTATACTGAAGGGGGGAGACAGATAAGTAAAGAGTTTCAGGCAGTGAAAGGGCCATAGCAAAGCTGGGAATGGGCTGAGGAGACACTGTGTGAAGTTTAGGGGAGCCTGTCTGGGGAAGTGACATCTGAGCTATGATATAAAAGAAGAAAGGGAGGGAGGTCATAGGGACATAGAAAGATTGGGGAGAGAGAGTTCCAAGTAGAGGAAACAGCAAGTACAAAAGCCCTCAGGCAGAAAGGAGCAAAATGACTTTTGCTGGGAACAAAAGAACACCTTCTACTGGGGACTTCCCTGAGGATACCAATTTCACTTCAGTGAAAAACTTACTGGTTCTTTCTCTGCTTATATCATGAGGCTAGAACACGAGAAATTAAATGCTTTAGGGTGTAGGACCAAGTTCCATACCCAGGGAAGGTTATATAATCCTAGAGTGGGTTACACATATGAGTGATTTTTCATTTCATTTCATTTGTTTTTGGGAAAAAGAAAGAAAACACATGACTTCTGCCATTTCTATTATTTAC